>NC_041227.1:24157723-24166131 GCF_002837175.3 Physeter macrocephalus
TGGGCCCGTGAGCCATGGCCGCTGAGCCTGCGCGTCCGGAGCCTGTGCTCCGCAACGGGAGAGGCCACAACAGTGAGAGGCCCGCGTACCACAAAAAAAAAAAAAAAAAAAAAAATAGAATCACCATATGACCCAGCAATCCTGCTTCTGGATATTTACCCGAAAGAACTGAAAGCAGGGTCTCAAAGAGATACTTGTACTCCCATGTTCATAGTAGCATTATTCACAACAGCTGGAAGCAACCCAAGTGTTCGTCAACAGATGAATGGATAAACAAAATGTGGTCTATACATATAATGGAATATTATTCAGTCTTAAAAAGGAAGGAAATTCCACAATATGCCATGACTTGGATGAACCTTGAGGACATTATGCTAAATAAAATCAGCCAGTCACAAAAAGACAAATACAGTATGATTCCACTTATATAAGATACTTAAGAGTAGTCAGATTTATAGAGACAGAAAGTAGACAGGTTGCCAGTGGCTGGGGGAGGGGAGAATGGGGAGTTAGTGTTTAATGGGTACAGAATTTCAGTTTTACAAAATGGAAAGAACTATGAAGATGGATGGTGGTGATGGTTGCACAATACTATGAATGTATTTAATACCATTGAACTGTACACTTTAAAAAGGTTAAGATGATAAGCTTTATGTTACATGTATTTTACCACAATTTTAAAACTTGAAATAAAAATTATAAAATATCTGAAATCCTGTAAAGGAGAAACTCTGGGAAACTTTAGAAACATTGTAAGAAAATTCTATAAATTCTGATAGCGTGTTCCATGTCATCACTGTATACGATTAGAAATGCAGATGTAAATATTTTTTTGTTCCCGTTCCCTCAATCAGTCACTCATTCTTTATGTGCGTAATCTTTGTCATAGCTGAGTCTCACCTGTTCTAGTATTTACTTAAGAGCTTACGGAAGTGCTAAAGCCAGTATCTACTGTGAGTGTCTACCACGGTTCCACCCATGGAGCTCTCAGCACAGAGCATGGCACACAGTAAGTGCTGTGTAAATGATGGGTAAATGATCACCAAGGTTAATGATCACTGTCAACCTCTGGCCCCAGGCGGGTGATAGGAGGTCCAGTACTCAGGGACGGGGCGACGCTGTGCTAGAAGGGGGCAGGCTGCTCAAGCCGCAAAGGGCACAGGGATGGAACCTGCAAGGGAGGGACTCCATACAGGCAGGGGGAGGCTGATGGAGAGGCTGGCAAGGGTTCAGCTGGACATTAGAAGGGCGGATAAATCAGAAATACACTATCTCCCGGGAGAGCACCCCGGACAGGCCCTTGTCCTGCTGCAGAACCCACCCCTCTGGCCATAAGGCAGGCTCCTCACCAGGCCCTGGGAACCCTCCAGCACCCGGCCCCAGGGCCTGCCTCTAACGGTCTCCATGGTCAGGGTGGCTTCAAGGGGTCACCTCATCCTCCTACCACTCCCTGCCCCCTCCCAGCAACCAGTGGACCTGGGAGCCATGCATATCCAACTTGGCATTATTTCCATAGTTTTTATGAGAACCATCCCTGTTATTAACAAGAATGTTATTAACACACCATACTGAAGTTTGGTGAAAAGTGAACCCAGATATACCCTACTTCCTCCCCCAAATGCC
This sequence comes from Physeter macrocephalus, assembly GCF_002837175.3. Lineage (NCBI taxonomy): Eukaryota > Metazoa > Chordata > Mammalia > Artiodactyla > Physeteridae > Physeter > Physeter macrocephalus. Next base: position 24,159,347 of record NC_041227.1, read on the forward strand.
TCTCCCAATCTCACTCCTCCAGCTGTCCTACATGTTTCCTTCTAGTCATTTGTCTTTTAACTTTGTTTAAAGTGTCTTTTGTTAATGTTTTTGGAAAATTTTATGTCCAAAGTTAAATCAGTCTTTTCTTTTATAGCTTCTAAGTTGTATGTATTGTCAGGAAGGTCCTGCCCAGTTCCAAGATTACAAAAATATATTCATATACTTTCTTCTACTAATTTTATAATTTACATATAATGTATGTACATACCTACGCACTACAGATATATAGATATATGCTCTTTAGTGCACACACACAAGATTTATATGTGCGAAAGCTCTTTAATGCATCTGGAATTTATTTTTGTGCTTGGTGTGAGGTAGGGATCTAGTTTAATTTTAGCTAAATTGCTACCAGAGGCCACAATACAGTACCTTTATTAAATAGTCCATCTTTCATCTGTAGCTTGGAAACTGTGCACAGACATGTGGCTGAGGCACAGAGAGGTGGAGTGACTTCTTAAAGTCACATAATGCGTCATGGTGGAGCTATGACATCAACCCAGACCCTTCCAGGCCCGAAATGCTTGCTCGCCCATCCAACCCTCTCACCGTCATTTCAGATTCCAGTCGGTCTGGGTGGACCAACTGTGGAAGTGTGAGGGACAGCAGGATTGCTGGGTCTGTCCCTGTTGCGCCCTGGGGAGCAGCCTGACCGCCCCGCCCACCCCAGGACAGGGAGCCATCACACAGACTGCAAGGAAGGGCACAGCAGGGGTGCTCCATCCACAGGGGGTCCTGTTCTTCACCAGGAGCCCCCACTGCATGCGGCTCAGCCCTCTGCCTTATTCACCACAGGTTCTCCCTTCACCTGCCCCAGATGCATCCCCTACATGCCTCACAGCCCCTGCCCTTGAAGGTCAATAGGCCCTGGGTTGGGCATTGCAGTCCCCAGTGTCCCTGAACAGCCCTGCTGTACAGACAAGGAGACAGGCCCCCAGAGGGACCCAGTGTCACCCAAGGCCCACAGCAGGGGCCTGCTCCAGCCAGAAGGGGCTCATCTCTGAGGCAGCATCCTGCAGGAGAACAAAGTTTGCCCCTGGACCTCTCTCCCTGCTACCCCATGCCAGTCCCAAAACACACAAGGCTGGCTGCCCGCCCACCACCCGGCCCACCCACTGGACCGGAGCAGAGGAGTGGGCAGCCGGCTAGGGTGGGAGTTGGCTCTGCAGTGACGGAACCAGAGGTACAGAGCACCAACCCCCCCCCCACCCCGTGGTACCCGGAGTGTCGCCTCCTGTAAGCCTAGCTCAAGCCGCAGGATTTTCACTAATCCCGCTAATCCCTGGACGCCAGGCCAGGTAGGGCTGGGGTCAACGGGCAGGGCCTGGCTTCTCCGTGACTCAGAGCCCCCTGGACCAGTGATGAGACAAAGCCCTGGGTTCCACCCCTACCCTGTGCTCCCTCACCATGTGACCTGGAGGGAGTCACCTTCCTAGCCTCAATTTCCCCACGTGCGCCCAAGAGACACTAGTCCTCACCTCATCTCAGAGGCCAGAGGCAAACTGAGGCCCCCAAGATCCTGGTGTGGAAGGCCCTTGTCAACTGTGATGATGGGTATGAACCGCTTACACACAAAGTGAGGGAAGTATCATAGTCTTTGTTTCTCCAAACCAGATCCAGCTCTGAGGCCTCATGCATCTAGGCAGTGGGAAGCCCGACAGTGGTCACAGTGGTTTTTTAGGCCACTTTCATCCTCCCAGGGCTCTTGGGGATGACTCAGCGCTGGAGAGGAGGGGTCGAGGCTGCTGGTCACCACGTGTCATGGTCAAGGTCAGGGAGCCTGGGCTTGAGCACCCCATCTACCCTTCTCCACTATGGGGCCCAAGGGCTTATGGGAATCTCTAGGTGGCCTGGAAGGCTGGCCCAGATTCTGGGGCCCCTAGAACCCCCTCTACCCTGGGTGTCTGGACACCACCTGCTCCTGCCCCTTGCACTGGCAGAGAGCCTCCTGCTCTGTTCAGTTCTCAGACACTGGTCCTGGGCAGTTCCCTGGGGCTGGGCTCCAGGAGGAGTCTGTCCCCAGCACTCAGCCCTGAGTCCTTTGAGCCCCTCAGCTTTGGCAGTGGGTCTGGAGTAGGAAAAAGGAGGAAGGGGAGGCCTTGTCCACCCCCCCAGAGCTCAGAATAGCAGAGCTCCCAGCGACCCCTCCCTTCTTAACCTGCCAGCTTGTCTGCTATCAATGCCACCAACCAGCCGCGTGGCCAAGTGAGGGCATCGCCTCCAGAAGGTCCCCCTGCAACAGGAGGGAAGTTCCCTGATGGCCCTTCCAAGTAGCACAGATATGTCAGGCATCATCCTAGGACGCTTGAGATCCTGGGCTTTGCAAGGGGGCTGAGAAATAAAAATGACAATAATAAGCACCCTTCATGGAGGGCTCACCCTGCTGGGCCTGGAGACGGGAACTTGCTGTACCTCTCCATGTCCTCTTCTCCCGGCAGCCCCATGAGGGAGGTGTAACTGGAGGAAACGAGCGGGACGAGGCCTCGTGTGGTCACACAGCTCGAGAGCTGCAGAGCGGGAATTTGAGCCTGGCTGTCTAGCTCTGGAGTTGCTGCTGGTGTGGTGTACGGGAAGGGAAGGGCTGGTCATGACGGGGCCTGTGGCTGTGCGCTAGGTCCCTCCTGTGGCCCCTGTGAGAAGCTGGGGGAACACAGTCTGGCACCCCTACTGCCTCCCCTCATCACCCTCCTGGACAGAGCTGGGCCGGAGCAGGAGGTAAACGTGGATGCCTCCCAAGGAAGGACGTTCTACCAGTCCAACTCTGCAGGGACTGAGGCCCTGTCCCAGGAGGTACGCAAGCCGGGCGGGGGGTGGAGTTACACGAGAGCCCAGGATTCTTTGGATTCTCTAACCTGGTTTTAGAGGTGGCCCCTTCCTCCTCCTCCCTGAGGGGTCCTCAGCCCTAGACTGTCTACTGAGTGCCACCCACGGGGAACGTTGTCTCTTATTTGAATCTTTTGAATCACTAGGAGGAGCTGCCTAGCTTTCCAGACGCGGCTGGAAGAAATTTAGTCACCAGCACATGGTCACCCTGCCAGCGCGGGGCAGGACCAGGGAGGCACCCAAGAGAGGGGAGCGGATGCAAGGGTCAACCTGGCCTGGGTGCGAATCCCCCCTGGCTTCCGTGCTGGATGACCTTGGGCGAGTTACTTCCCCTACTTGAGAGCCTCTACTCTCTTCCGTAAAATGGGGGGAAGACAGCACCTCCCTGGAAATTCAGTGGGATGTGCAGTGCACAGGGCCTCGGGACAAAAACCGGAGAGCTGAGCAAGACACCTCCCTCCCCAACACATCTACTCCCGCACATCGGCACCTGCACCACCTTCACCTCCTGAACATCCCCCTCACCCTCTGCAGGCGGCTCCACCATCGTTGCTCAGAGCAGCCTTCTCCCCAGCCCTGGCCCCGCTCCAACCCTGCAATGGCTCCCGTCTCACTCAGAGTAACTCCAGACTCCTTTTCATGACCCACAAGGTCCCATCTGCTTGGTGGACCTCCTCTCCTCTGCTGCTCCCTCAGCTCCCTTGTGCCAGCCACCTTACTGCTCCCTAAACGCTGGCCTCACCCCGCCCCCCGCAAGGCCATTGTCTCAGCTGTGCTCCCGCCTGGAACCCTCTTTCCCAAATGGCCACCCAGCTGGCTCCTCGGTCCTGCAGGTCTCTGCTCAGACGTCACCTTCTCTGAGAGTCCTTCCCTGATCATGTGTCTTAATTAACTCCCCGTCACCTCCCACCCAACATTGTCTTTCCCACCCCCTGCTTTTAGCACTTAGTGCTCTATCGATGTGATTTGATTATTTTTATTATTCTGCCTCATTTGCTGCATGTGGGGTCCCTGAGGGCAGGCACCATGGCGGTCTTATCCCCGCTGTGTCCCCAGCACCCAGCACAGCACCTGTCACACAGTAGGTGCTCCGTAAACACAAGATGATGAGTGAAAGCACACGGGAGGAGTGCTGACACCCTGAACGACCCAGCGGCAGGGACAGCACAGGCTCAGACTCTCAGTATCCAGGAACAAACAAGCGTGCTTATCTGCAATGGGGTGCTGATGCTGTGTGAGGTCCATTAAAGATGAGCAGGGGCTGGCGCTGCCTGGCCTCCCCCAAGTCACCGAGTCTGGGGTCAGGGTTGCACCAGCAGCATTCTGGAGAACATGGTGGCTCACCCACCAATAGGCAGGACAGAGACAAGTGTTGGAAAGTGGGAAGCATGGGGTCCAGCCAAGTCCCTCTCTGGGCCTCAGTTTCCTCATCTGCACAATAGGCACACTGCCTCCTGCCCTTCGGCCTCATCTGATTGATCAAAAGTAGGAAAGGCCTTTGGAGAAGCAGAATGCTGCCGTTTCTCACCCAGGAGAACTGAGGCACCACAGGCCAGGTCTCTGAGAGAGAGAGCTCTGAGCTCCTGCACGCAGGGAGCGCCCAGGCCCTGGGGGCTTACTTGGACAATCTTTGTGGTGACATCACCAGCTTGATACCCAGGACTTTGGGGCTGGCGGGGCCCAGCTTCCCTGCCCAGCTCCTGACAGCCTTGAACCTGCCAGGTCACCTGCTGATTTAACGACCATCTCCACTGCTCCATCAACCCTCTTGGAACCACCATCACCCCGTGTCTGAACCAACACCTGCAGTTTGGACGTCACCGGCCTTGTCAACATTTCCTGTCCCTGAACCTGTCGAGAAAGACTGTGCCTTCTCTAGCTGCGAGGTGGGGAGCAGAACAGGGGGAGGGGCCATGAGGACCCCCAGGCTCCAGAGTAAAACCAGCTCTGCCTGTTGAGAAAGAAGTATCAGCCCTGTTAGTGGTGGAGCATCCCACCATTAGTACCATGTCCCTTTGGCCTAAAACTCCGTGCCTGGTCTGTGCCGCTCTCCGACACTCACACCTCAGTGGGGAAGAGTTCCGCAGAGTCCTTCCTAAGAGTCACTGAGACAGGGATGGTGCGAGAAGGAACAGGAGGGCGGGGGCGCCAGGATGCCCCCCACAGCCCTCACCACCTTGAGAATGAACAGCGCGAACCAGCCATTGGACCAACTCAGCAGCAGCTCCACAAGCGCGTACGTCTTCCTGAAAGAGCATCCCTCCTCCAGCAGCTCCTCCTCCGGCAGCCCAACACCATCGCCTTTAGCACCAGGGGCACTGAGCAGGCACGGAGTGCACAGCGGCGCAACACCTGCCATCCTCAGCCTCTGTGAGAACCCAGAGTCTCTGTTGCCAGGCCGTGCCCCCTCCCGTCAGGGAATTCAACCACCCACCACTCATCCCCATTTTATAAATGTGGAAAGTGAGGCTCCGAGAGAGTCAGACCCTTGCCCAGGGTCACACTAGCAGTGTGTAGAGAAGTTGGGATTTGAACCCAAGTTGGTGCAGCTCTGGAGTCCATATTCCGCTGAGCACCAGCTCAACCCTGAGACACTACTGATTCCAGGGTCCTTACGGGGCCCCCTAGTCCCTCACCCCCAGCAAGTCTAATACCTTAGAGAGCCCGACAAGACCTACAGAATTCCTCTGAGCCTCAGTTTCCTCATCTGAAAAATAAGGAGCTAAAAATACCTACAGAGGGAATGCCTTGGCGGTTCACTGATTAAGACTCGGCGCTTTCACTGCCATGAGCTCGGGTTCCATCCCTGGTCGGGGAATTAAGATCTCACGAGCCACATGGCACAACCAAAAAAAAAAAAAAAGGAAACCTGAAGAGGCAGAGTCCATGTAATGTGTTCAGTTGGGTATAACAGATGGGTTTTCCTCCTTAGTGATGTTCCTTCCTGCCCCCCTCCCTCCTTGGGACTACCTTTCCCACTCACCCTCTAGACGCCTGGAAACCTTTCACCCCCTCCCAACCCCCAGGCAGAGCGCAAGGGCCCACTTACCAAGGCAGCGAACATCCTAAAGATGACTTTCTTGAGTGAGCCACAGTCAGGGTACTGTTGAGGACAAGCCAGTGTCATTGTCTGCAGGGTCCAGGCCCACCTGGCTCAAATCCCTGCCTTTTCCAAGCCAAGAAGACAGGGCACTTGGCTGCAGTGACCCCCTGGCCCTGGCTAAGAAGGTCATTGACTTCGTGGGCTCTAGCACAGTCATTCCTTTGGGCAAGTCTGTGAACTACCTCTCCTCTTAGTAACTTAATAGTTTTCTTTAAATTGACTATTTTTTTTTTACTTAAATAAATTTGTTTTTAAAGGAAACTGTATCTGCCTAGTGTGAATGGAAATCGGGGCATCATCGGGGCATCCTGCAGCTTTTTCCAAACACTCAGGCCAAATGTCCCTGTGATTTAACCAGACCCAGTTCAGTAACAAGGACTGGCCTACCCCTGCCTCCTCTGAACACTCTGCCCCTCACCATCCACCCTCAAGTCAGCCAGCAATCCCTTACCCCTGGCCTACACCTTATGCCCACAGTATGCCAGGCATTATGCTAGCTACTCAGCAAACATCTGGAGGAATCAGACACTAACCCTAGGATATACTTGGAGCTCAGGCCTAAAGCATCCTGCCCCACACGTAGGCTAGATGGAGAGAGTGCTATGGCAATGACTGAATGGTCCTCAGTCGGGCTTTAAGTGGCTTACGTGTAAAATGGCAATAGCACAAGATTATCAGGCGTCTAATGGGAAAAAATGTTTGCAAACGAATCAACGGACAAAGGATTAATCTCCAAAATATATAAACAGCTCATGTAGCTCAATATAAAAAAACAAACAACCCAATCAAAGAATGGGCAGAAGACCTAAATAGACAT
>NC_041227.1:24166352-24166695 GCF_002837175.3 Physeter macrocephalus
GTCATGGAAGCAACCTAAATGCCCATCGACAGATGAATGGATAAAGAAGATGTGGTACATATATACAATGGAATATTACTCAGCCATAAAAAGGAACGAAATTGGGTCATTTGTAGAGATGTGGATGGATCTAGTGACTGTCATACAGAGTGAAGTTAAGTCAGAAAGAGAAAAATATCATATATTAACGCATATATGTGGAACCTAGAAAAATGGTACAGATGAACTGGTTTGCAGGGCAGAAATAGAGACACAGATATAGAGAACAAACGTATGGACACCAAGCGGGGAAAGCAGCAGGGGGGTGGGGGGGTGGTGTGATGAATTGGGAGATTGGGATTGA
>NC_041227.1:24166969-24330659 GCF_002837175.3 Physeter macrocephalus
CCTGCGCTCCGCAACGGGAGAGGCCACAACAGTGAGAGGCCCGCGTACCGCAAAAAAAAAAAAAAAAAAGAAAAAGAAAAAAAAAAGGATAACTAATAAGAACCTGCTGTATAAAAGAACAAATAAAATAAAATTCAAAAATTCAAAAAAAAAAAAAATTATCGGGCATCTATCAGATGTGAGGTGGTCAGAGACCCATGGCCCCCTCATGGTGCCACCTGGGGTACCTCCCTCTAGGCCTCAGGCCAGGGTGGGACCACGGACAGGGAGGTCACACCATGGCCCTGGGCCTCAGGCTCCTGCCAACTGCCAGCCAGCTCCCTGGCTGGCTGAGCTAGATCATTATCCCTGGGCCAGCATCTCTGCTGGGGAACAGGAGCTAGTGGAGGGCATCAGGGCGGAGCTCCCTGAGGACACCTTGTCCTTGGACATGCTGAGGAGGATGCTGCTGTGCTTGCTGTTCACGAGAATGTGTGTCACCGAGGTCTGATGTCCCTTCATCAGCCACACAGGCTTTTTCGAGAAGAAGGGGTTCCACAGGCAGATGAGGGGGTCATGGCCACCAGTCACTGGAGTTGAAAACTGGGTATCAGCCTCTGGGGGCCTGCGCTGGGACCTTGTCCTGGGGCCAGGCCTCGGACTCCAGCCAGGCTCGGCAGATGGGAGGCGTTGCTATGATCCATCCCTCTGTCCCTCCCACCCCACCCCCTCCGCCACCATGCCAAGCAAGCCCATCACCACTCCACCCCAGGTGCCCAGGAGCAGGGACCAGAGTGGCCAGCAGCAGATGATGCAGGGCCTCCTCCTCCGCTCTGATGGGCCCCACCTCCCCAGCAGCCCTCACCCTAGTTCTGCCAGACCAGCAGCCTCACGTGATACAAACGTTACTTACCCAGGACATTCTTTTCTGGACAGTAATCAAAGCAAAGAATCCCTTTTTTTAAATTCAGCACTGAAAACCTACAACAGCCCAGGGGGAAGGCTGTGACCGGAGGCCTCCAGAGAGCCTCTGAGGCTGGGGTGTGGAGGAGCTAGAGGCAGGGCCGCCAGGAGGCCAGGGAGAAGTCACCACGTCTCCACCCAAGGAGAGGAGCAGCCCCCAGAACCCTGCCCTGGGCTCACCCTGCCCCCAAGGCAGGGCCAGCACCGCCAGCAGAGCGGCAGCCCCACCTCGGCCTGAAACCAGCAGCGCCTGGAGGAGACGCCCACCTCTCACCTGCACGTGAAGGTGAAAGCAGCCCCAAAGCAGGAGCAACTCCTACAGCTGTACCATGCTCGCCTCGCTCCAAGGGCAAACTTAACTCCATCTGCACCTTCACTACACCGGGACGGGTGTCCTCCCACCCATGACACAGACCAAAAGGTGGAAAGGGGTCCCCCAAAGGCTAGGGGAAGAGAACAAAGTGTCCCTGCTACGTGCTGGTCCCTGTGCTGGGTGCTGTCTTGTGAGTCACCTGGACCCCTCACACAACCCTGAAGACTGTCATCAGCCCTGTGCCGTGATGAGGACACAGAAGGAAATTAGGGAGCTTGCCCAAGGTCCCATGGCTGGCAAGGTAGGGGGGTCAGTGTTCAGACCCAGGGTGGGCGTGGCAGGGAGAGGCAGCAGGCTCAGGAACCAGAGCTCCAGGACAGGAAGCGGTGTGGCAGGGCTGGAGGCCCGGGGGATGGGAGTTGGGGAGCCAGGAGGCCGTCGGGGTGCTCAGGAGGGCCAGGGGACCCAGGCAGGGCTTCTGGGAAGGTCAGGGGAAAGGTCAGGCCCAACAGCCCTCACAGGCCCCAGAGCCCTGGGAGCTCTGTGCCTTGCATGTGCTATTCCCTCATATCCACACATCCTGCCCCGCCAGCTCTTTCCACTCAAACTCTCCCTTCAAAACTCAACTCCAAGGCCTCTAACGCAGCATGCTCTCCACTGAACTTGCCCCTGAACTGCACCTCTGCTACTCCCCAGGGAACTAAGCCTGGTTATCACCCTAGAGGCTCCCTCTCTTGCGCTCCCATTATTCATCTGGGCCCCAAATCCTCTTTGTTCACGTCCCACCACAGCCCAGGGCCCCTTCATTTCTGCATCAGCCTCCCAGGAGGGCCTCAACCTCCCGCCTTGCTCCCACTCCCCTGTGCTCCCCACTCCACAGCCAGAAGGATTCCTCTAAAAGTCAAAACTTCACCAAAAAATCCTAGTCAGGGAACTAAGATCCCGCATGACGTGCAGTGCGGCCAAAAGAAAAAAGAAAATTAAAAAACTTCAAGAAGAGCATATCAAATACCTGTATTGTCAAGCCAGGTAAGTCTCCCTCCATGCTTATGTGTGCAGAGAAATAATCTGGAAGAACAGTCACAAAACATTACTAGAAATCATTTCAGGCTGATTCACCCATTTATTCAACAAAGATTTCCGGGCTCCTATGCCCTTCCAGGATGACCAGAGGCGCAGACAGGATGCCCCTGCCTTCACTGGAGCTTTTCTTCTAGAGGAAAACAGCCTGAGCAAGTAAAGGAACAGAGGGACAGGGAGATGGACATGTACACATCATGGCAAGTCCTGCAGGGAAATAAACAGGTGGCTTTGACAGGATGGCTGGCTGGAGGAGACCAGGTCTCTGCACAGATGGCTGCTGTGCAGAGAAGGGACTGGAAGGTCAGAGGGGACGCAGGGAAGAAGTCTACAAGGCCACTCCAGAGGCAGAATTTGGGTTGGCAGTGCCAGGCCCCACCTGCAGAGGCTACGCCCCAAGAGCACATCACCAGAACAAGAGACCAGCCAGCAGTCAATGGTGCCACCTGCTGGCCAGTGTGTGTACTGCATGCAGACAAGAAGGAAGCGGGGGTGTGCTCATGTGTATAACAATATTCTGCAACCCACCCCTAAAATATATCTCAAATCCCTCCATCTCCACTCCAGGAAGACTCCAGACCACCATCACATGTAGTCTGGATTATTACAATGGCATCCTCACTGGTGTCCCCATCTCCCCTCCTGCCCACATACGTACATTCCACTTGCAATAGAGCAGCCAGAAGGATGCTCCCACACACCAGACCACACCATTCCTCAGCTCAGAACCATCCTAGAACCTTGACTATATCCGATTTCAAATAATCATAAAAAGATATTTTTGAGACACTTGGGTAAAGATTAACTTGGACTAGTACTAGTGATATTAAAGCATTATACTATTTCTCTACTTTTGTGTGTGTTTAAAAATCTTTCATAATAAAAATGTTTTAAAAACAGACAGAGAGGAGCAATGCAAAGGCTTGGGGGCAGGGAACATGTGTGAGCCACAAGGGGGCCCCGTGTGGCTGGAGTGGAAGGTGGCAGGGCCAGACCAAGGAGCCTGTCATAGCCTCCTGCCCTTGAGACCCAATAAAACAAGAAGCTGAATGAAAGACATATCAGAGACATGAGGTAATACTCCCACCAGAGCAGAGAGACGGACCTCAGCAAACCAGCTCCAAGCAAAATCCCACCACACTACCCCACTCAAAACACAAAAACCAAGACAGAAGATTCCCCACCGCCACAGACATACACTCCCCTCCTCCAACCTGCAGTTAGTTCCAGGACTTGGGGATTGGATAAGGGAACGGGGAGGAAAGCCCACAGGATTCCGGCTTTATTTATAGTGCTTGAATTTTTTACATATGTACATATACCTGTGTGACTAACAGTTGAGTTTTTTCTTTTTGGCCGCACCGCTCATCATGTGTGATCTTGGTTCCTTGACCAGGGATTGAACCCGCGAGCCCAGCAGTGAAAGTGCAGAGTCCTAAAGACTGGACCACCAGGGAATTCCCAACAGTTGATTTTAAAAAATAAAAAAGACAGAAGAGGAAAAGATGCCCCCTGGGGTAGAGGAATCCAGAATGAAGGGAATAGATTAGAACCATCTCCAAAGAATTAATGTGGTCAACTAGTGAACACATCCCATGTACAACACTCACTCATGTAAGCCCTGAGGTAAGCGAAGGGCTACTATCACCGCCTTTTACAGACAAGAAAACTGAGGCTCACAGAGGTGAAGCAACTCACATTCATTCCTTCATTCAGAAAACATTTTTCTGACTGTCTCCTTACACTATGTGCCAGCTTCTGTGCTGAGTTTTGTGTATACATTGGTGGATAACAGAGGCCTCATATTTTTGCAGCTGGTGGCAATGCCAGAATGATTAAAACCAGATTCCATAAAAGTTCTCATCACAGGGAAAAAAAATGCTCAACTGTGTGTGGTGATAGATGTTGACTAGACTTGTGATCATTTCACAATATAAACAAACATCAAATCGTTATGTTATACGTCTTAATATAAACAATATAACGTTATATGTCAATTTTCAAAACTGACAACCTCAATTTAAAAAAAAACAGACTCCAGAGCCCATATTCTAACCACCACACCTCACTGTTGGCCCATAGGACACACAGCACTTCCTTGGACCCAGCATGATCCACAGGACACTGTATTACTGCCCACAGGAGATGCCAGTGTCCCGGAGGCAGGTCCCCTCTCAGGAGGGACGGCCGCCTGTGGCTGAAGTGAAGCCAGAGCCCCGGAGTCACTGTCACCACTCCCCGCTCCCAGCCCCACCACCTCTGCCTGGAGACAGGTGCTCCTTACTTGAGGCTCTCCGGGACTTTGGGCAGCAATATGGTCAGCACCAGAGAGGACTTGTCTATGGCTGAACAGGAAGCCACCAGGTTCAGCTGGGGGATGAACTTGACCTGTTGACACCAGTTGGGGTGGAGAGCCTGGGAAGAGAGCGGTGGTGGTGGGAGGCCCAACCCAAGGACGGTCATCCAGGCCCAGCCGCCAGAACGTGGCAGGTGTTGGGGGCTGGAGGGGCCAGAAGATCCCCAAGTCTAGTGCCCCTCTAGTTATCACAGCTCTGACAAAGTGCTCCAGCCCCACAGTCCTAGCCCAGGTCATGTGATCAGGGGTGTGTGGCCATCATTTATCAGTGGAACAGGTTAAAAGCACTGAAATCTGCTGTCAGGTGAACTCTCGCTTGTAAGTTAGAGGACAGGCAAGGTCTGGCCCATACTAATACCACTGTCTGTGGCCCCATGCCAAGGTGGGAGGAAGGATGGATCCAAGTCCGCCTAGTCCACAGTCGCTATCATCCACGGGGCACCCACCATGGGTGAGCCTGCGCTTCCCGGCCCCACCGCTGTCCTTCGTGTTTGTCGGGAAGTGGTTTGCAGTGAGCGAGGATGTTATTTGGTGCAACTTGGGCGAGACTGGGACTTCCCTGGCGGTCCAGTGGTTAAGACTCCGCGCTCCCACTGCCAGGGCCCGGGTTCGATCCCTGGTCAGGGAACTAAGATCCCGCAAGCCGCGTGGTGCAGCGAAAAAAAAATAAAGGCTGGGACCCACAGGTCAAGGGCATGGCCTGGCTGGACAGGCTCCATGTTCTGGCCCAGTGCTCGGCCTCCCAATCCGGAGATTTTCCTCTCCAAGACAAGAATGGAGGCGAGGTGAGCTGGGTTTTGCATGAGCTGTTTCACCAAGTGTCTGTCATGGTGAAGGCTGGAGGATGATTTGATCACCAATGACCAATGACATAATCAATCATGCCTGTGTAATGAAGCCTCCATAAAAACCCAGAAGGATGGGGTTCTGAGAGCTTCTGGGCTGGAGAACACGTGGAGGTGCAGGGAGAGTGGAGACCCGGACAGGGCATAGAAGCTCTGTGCCTCTTCCACATACCTTGCCATCCTCATCTCTTCCATTTGGCTGTTCCTAAGTTATATTCTTTTCTAATAAACCAGTGATCTAGGAAAGTAAAACGTTTCTCTGAGTTCTGAGCTGTTCTAGCAAATTAATAGAACCCAAGGAGGGGGTCGTGGAAACCTCTGATTAATGCCAGTGGGTCAGAAGCACAGGTAACAACCTGAACTTGGGATTGGCATCTGAAGGGGAGGGCAGTCTTGTGGGACCCTTAAACTGAGGGATCTGACGCTATCTCGGGGTAGACAGTGTCAGAATTGAGTTGAATGCAAGACAAGAGAGCTACTGGGGGATTTTGAGCAGAGGAGTGATATGACTGTATTTCTAGCTCAGGATTCCTGAGGCTGCTGAATGGAGAAAGCACTGCATAGAGAAAGGACGTGGGGAAACGGCGAGAAGCCGCTGCAGCCACCCAGGAGGGCTGGTGCCTGAGCAATGAAGGCTGTGAGAGAGACCAGTCACACCTGGGATGGTTTGGATTCTGCAGAAAGAGCGGACAGGATCCAGCAGCTGCCTCCACCCCATCCCCAGAGACCAAGCCCCAAGGGCAGAGACCGAAGGGCAGATCCACCTGCTGCATTATTGTTTTTTACCTGTGTACAGCTAATTACCATGGTTACAGCCAAGGAAAGATCCCACTTACCCTCAGCCAGTAACTTCTATACATAGGGGACTTCTCATTTAAGAGCTTCCGTGTGGAAACGTTGGTCCAGTGATCTGATAGGGGAGAAAACCAAGGCCCATGACACCAGCTCTCCTCGTTTGTAGAACAAGCAAGACCTCAGAAGACCCCTTGAGTTGGTTTGCAACTCCCATGCACCCCAAAAGGCTTTCCCATCCAAACATTCACTCAAGCCTCCCTGTGTCCTGGTAAGTTCAGTGGGGTGAACTCAGCACCCAGAAAACAGACCGGGGCCAATAAACACTGCTGCCCAGAGTCCCCCTGCCAGCTCCTAGCAGAGCTGGAACCAGATTTCGGGGCTCCTCACTCTCCCCAACTGGTTGAGTCTCCATTAGGGAGTTCCGACTCTGCTGGAGTGGAGAATGAACTGAGATCCTGGGCTCTTATTCATTCTGAAAATAATCATTTGGGAGTTTGCCATCATGCTTCAAACTACTGAATACATGCCCCCCTTGTCTGGCAAATACAAGTTCCAAAAAGGAGAAGTTGCACGCATGCGTCGTAAAGCAAGCATGTCTGGCTGGAGCAAGCGCAGTAAGCACAGCCTTGCCCTCCCACTTTTCTCTCCTTCCACCTTCTAACAAACCCATGAACTGACTGTGCTCATCCCCATTTGAATAAGGGAACTGAGGCACAGAGACGTTAAGCAACTGGATCTAGGTCATACAGAGCTGGTCTGTCCAGCCGCTCCCAAGTCAACACGCTGCTGGGCCCCCCTTCCTGTTTGTCCCCAGCCTTCAGTCAGCGTGTGGCATGGAAGGACTCCCATCCAACACTCTAGCCTCATCTGCCTCCCCTCCAATTTCCTGTCCACCACTCGGCTCAAAGACCACCACCTCCTGTGCCAATTCCCAGGGTGGCACAGAGCGACCACGGTGGGTTGGGTCAGGGCAGGTCGGGCACCAGGGGCAGAGGCTGACGAGACAGGACACAGCAGGGTGCCAGCCCCCTGCTGCGTCTGGGGCAGGATCCACCTTCTGTCTGGCCAGTGGCAGATGCTGCCCCAACAAGCTGGGCAGGAGGTGTCACTGAGGCCTGGGGGCCCCTGGAGCCCCTGCTCAGAAACTCTGGCTAGAAGTCCAAGTGGCCGTTCTGGAGTCCTGGATGGAGAGGAGTCAGTGTCACTGGGGGCTGGGGCCCCCTCCAGATGGATGCGGAGCAGCCTGGAGGCCTGACACTGCAGGTCGAAGGCTCGATCCCAGGCAGGGTCCAGTTCAGAAATGTCCCTGACAGCCCCAGGCGCCGAGGCCTCGAGATCTCGTGCCCCTAGGCAGAGCAGCCCCAGACAGCATCCTCCAGCATTTAGTCGGTTTGGGATACAGCCGAGCAAGTGGTTCAAGTGCAGGCTCTGGCGCAGACTCCCTGCCTCATATCTCAGCCATGCTTAGCAACTGTGGGGCCAGTGTAAGCACTTCTCCCCCTAAACCCCGTGCTCCTCCTCCCTTAACAGGCTGTGACGACAGCAGCCCCTCCTGGCAGCAGGCGGGAACTGCAGGAGGTGACTGCCCAAAGCGCTCAGCACCCAAGGGCTCCGCAAGTGTCCCTGTGCTGATTCACGCTGCTCGTGCGGAGTCGGGCCTTCCTCCAGGCGCTGCAAAGCCCACCTCTGGGCAGCCTCTCCACCCCACCCCACCACCCACCCACAGGCAGCTCCGAGCCAAAGAGAGCAGAACCCTCCTCACGCCATGGAGGAAGCTAGCGCCACCTCCCCAGGGCCCAGAGCGGGTCACGTAGCTGCCACAGGTTCTTTCTTCCTGGGATGAGGAGGGTCCTGAAGCTCCCCCACCTCCGCCCTGGCCCTCACATGCACAACTTCCCACCTCCAGAGAGATTGCCCAGCTCCCCAGCCCCGTCCCGTGTCCCGCTGTCACGCCATCACCCCATCTCCCACAGGCGGCTCTGAGCTGAGCATGTGGGTGCACCGCCTTCCCAGGGGCTCTGGAGCCGGGAAGCAGGGAGGGGGAAGAGCTCCCAGTCCAGGACCATCTCCCCCCACTCCCAACGTCTCCGCTACCCCATCTGGAGGTCCTGGGGAGGATGTGGGGGTTGAACAGCCGATTGGTTACATCGTTGGAGGTGAAGACGACGACATTGCCTTTTGTGTCCCCATCGCAGGACACAGCCCTGTGATAGTCAGACCTGGGAAAAGAGGGAGACAGAAGAGGCCACGGAGCCGGCTGGGTGTGTCCAGTGCAACCCTCCGCCCCTCCCCGGCCTTCGAGGCCCTCCTCCACCTTGGGCGCGAGGGCAGATCCCACACAACTTTCCAGCCTTGACCTCAACAGCTGACAAACGTGGGCCCAGCCGCCCAGATCCAGACCGTTGGTGAACCAGGTCCAAGAGAAATCAGCAATTTTTTTTAACCAGAATAAACGAATCCCTGGTCCTTCAGCTGCTCTTTGTCAAGTCACCCTACTGATGGACCATGATGTTCCCAGAGACACAGCGGGACAGGCCGGGTTTGATGGCTGACTTGGTGAAAGGAAGAGGGGCCGACAACAACTCTGAGGTCTGAGTGACATTGAACGGGGACCCAAGAGAGAAGCAGCTTGAGGGGAAGAGGACACAGGCACAGAGGGTGGGGATCTTTCCAGTGCTGCTTCCAGAGAGGCTTTCTGGGGGTCCCAGCCCCACTGCTGCCAAGCCCCTGCACCGGTCTCCCAGGAGACTCACCAGTAGTTCAAGGTCAGGACGCAGCTGTCCAGATCGATGAAGGTGAAGGCCTGGACACATTTACGGTTACTGATATCAAAGAACTCTGGGGAAGAGACAGAAGGGGAGGCACACATGAACCCAAACCCATGTCCCAGGCCTCAGGAGTCTCTGGTGACAGTGAGAAGCCTTACTACCCACCACCCAGCAATACTCCCAGGGGACTCTAATTCATGCTCACAGTTGGCTGGGTGACAGGCCTCTCCAAGTGCAAATGTATGGCTTCCAGTGGCCAGGCTCCGGCCTGGGGAGCCTCGGGGACTCACCTGTCTTCTGGTCGGTCGACGCAATCGCCAACCAGGTTCATGTTGTGCAGACACACCATGTCGATGACCCACATCTGCTGGTTGTGGAGCAGATGGATCTGGTAAAGCTGCCAGAGGGAGAGCAGAAGAGACCTGGGCTGGGGAGGCTCCCCGGGAGAGCATGCCAGGAGCACAGCCTCCCTGCAAACCCTCTCCTGCCACCCAAGGCCCTGGAGGCCCTGGAGCCAGGCACAGACCTGGTGTGGAGCCCAGCCTTACCACCAACTACCAACGGTGGGGTCTTGGATAAACTCCCTGAACTCTCTGAGTCTCAGTTTCCATATCTGTAAGATGGGCTTAAAGAACACTCATCCAGGGCTTCCCTGGTGGCGCAGTGGTTGAGAATCCGCGTGTCGATGCAGGGGACACGGGTTCGTGCCCCGGTCCGGGAAGATCCCACATGCCGCGGAGCGGCTGGGCCCGTGAGCCATGGCCGCTGAGCCTGCGCGTCCGGAGCCTGTGCTCCGCAACGCGAGAGGCCACAACAGTGAGAGGCCCGCGTACCGCAAAGAAAAAAAAAAAAAGAGCAAAATTTTGCCATTTGCAGCAACATGGATGGACTTGGAGGGCATTACGCTAAGTGAAATAAGTTGGTCAGAGAAAGACAAATACTATATGATATGTGGAGCTGTGTACATACAATGCAGAATAGTTGCCAAGATAGTTGCCAAGTGAAAAAGCAAGGTGAACAGCAGCATTATAATGTGCTACCATTTGTGTATTTAAAGAGAAGGGGGTCGGGTGTATGTACAGGCTGTCCATGGAAAAGCACTCCCAAAGTGGTCACAGCAGTTGCCTCCAGTGAGAGGAATTAGGGTCTGGGAGAGGAAGACTGACTTTTCCACGACCTGCCCCTCTCTGCCTGAATCTTTTTTCTCTGATTTTTATTGAGATGTAATTGACTTATGACATTGGTATTCATTTTGTTTGTTTTGTCCGAATCTTGTTTACCACCTGCCGGTGTTGCCTGGTCAAAGTGGCTTATTAACGAGAAACCGTCCTGCCAGGTTGTGAGGAACCGTGACAGCTAAAGCATCCATGTGCTGCCGGCATTGGGAGGAGCTGGGCCGGCATGGGTGCCGCCCACCCTGGTGCCAGCCTCACACAACCCTTACACAGACAGCATTTGAGCCGGCACTCCAGGCAGGGGACACCATGAACAAAGGCAAGTCAGCAGAAATGAGCTGCCACGCCCAGGGAAGAGGAGGCCAGCCTGACAGGTCTGGGTTGGAGAGGATGGGCCATGAGTGAGGTGTAGCCAGCGGCGGAACTTGTATTTTACTCCCTGAGTAGCGCCACGCGGGCTCCGAACTGTCCCGTCAGAACTCAGAGCACCAAGAGCAGGGGCCTGAGCTAACGGCTGGGGCAGGGAAAACAATGCACCAGGGCCCCCAAGGCCCCTCTCTGGCCCAGGGCTGGGGTCTAACCCACACACAATGGAGGTGATGGTAATGCCCATCATCCCCCCAGACCCACGTTCACACCAGAAACTCAGAGCCCTGGGGAGCCTCAGAGACTTGCCCAAGGTTGCACAGCTGGTAAGTGAAGCCCAGACTCCAGCGCCTTCCAGCTGCACAACCGTGGCCATGCAGTGAGTGTTCGAGGATGGTGCTTGGCGGCTCACTCTTCCCAACATCTACTTGCCAAAGCAGCCCCTCAGGGAAGGATGCCCAGGTCTGTGGGCCTTCTGGGGGGAGCCTCTCTCTGTCCTCTTCGGCCCTCCCAGGCTTTGGCCCTCAGGAGCACTGAGGTGACCATGTAGTAGCCACAAGCACGAGCTCAGGCTACAATGTGCCCCCCTGATAAGCACAGCCTCAGGAGTACAGGTGAGGATCCCCCTTGATCCTAGGCTACCAAGTGCACCCAAGAGAGTCACTAGAACTCCACACGCCTTGGTTCTCTCCCTTGGCAACTGGGGTCAGGGGGATGATACAGAATCCTCCTGCCCCAAAGGATGACCCCTGATGCAATTAGGAAACACTCTGCAGGCACAGAGCATGCTCACTCAGCCTTCTCTGCAGAGCTGGGCCCTCCTCATCTGCTGGAGGACTCTGGCCTGGCCTGGCAACAGCAAGTACACAGGGGTTTTCCTGAGCATTGTATCATTTACCGCGCTTGGCCAGGAGCTGACGGCACAAACGACCATGACGATGACGACGTCAGCTTATGTTTATCGGGTGCTTGCTGCGTGCCTTGCCCTGCTCCAAGCACCAGGCATGGATTATGTCATTAAATCCTCCCAACAACCCTGTCTGTGGGGGATACTATTATTAACCCCACTTGACATATGAGGAAAACTGATGCACAGAGAACAATATAGTAACTTCCAAGGTCACAGAGCTGGGGGGTGGTACAGTCAGAGCTCTATGTCTGGCAGATGGGCTCCGGAGCCCCTGTTCACAGTCACTGTGACTTCCTCCCTGGTCCAAGCAGAGGATTTGAACCAGCAGGACTTGGTGGTGGAATGGGTGTGACAGGGAAAGGAAAGGAGGTTGATCTCCAGCACGAGAACCCTGGTGGATGACGATGCCATTCACTGACCTGGAGGCACAGGAGAAGGAAGCCTGGTGGGCAGGGAGGGCTACAGTGACATTCAGTTTGAACAAAGTGGGTTTAGGGTGTCTGTTGGACCTCTAAGTGCAATGGACGTCCAGGTGGAATCCTGCTTTCAGAAGAGAAATGCGAGACTCATGGTCCCATGGGGAAGCCAGGACCTGCTCCCAGGAGCAAGTGTGGCTGTCTAGCCCACGGGTCCAGAGAAGGAGCCCACTCGGGTCCAGGGCATGAAGGCAGAGGCTTTCCAACCACCCACGTGGGCCCCACTCACCCTAAAGGAGCTGGTCAGCGAGAAGGACTCCGACCAGAACTGCAGGATCCCGTCCTTGGTGACAGTCAGGAAATGCCCGATCTTCTTGAACCACTGGACTAAGAACTCCATTTTCACAATCTCACACCCATGATTCCTGCGGAAGGTGATAAGAGAGAGGAGCCCAAACCAAACCAGAACAAAGAGCACAGAAGAGGAAGGACAAAGCTTCCCTCACAGGCACCACGAGAAACTCGGGTGAGTTTCTGTGAGACGTGGGCTCTGCCCCTCTTCCGAAGGGGACTCTCACCACTAACAACCGTGGCCAGAAGGAAAGGAAACCCACATGGAATGCTGGGGTGACACGGGGCCTCCCAGAGCAGTAAGTTTATCCCATGAAATAGCCAGCTTCCTCATGATGGGATGGGCCAGACGAGACAGGGAACAGATGTTCTTTCACAGTATAAACAGCCCACAGGAGGCGAGAGGAGTGGGGCTTGTGAGGAAAACTGCAAAATAACAGTTTCCAGCAACTACTCTAGTGCTTAGAGATGGAGGGGGGAATAGGGCCCAAGAACGAGATAAAAGTAGATAAAGGGACAGTGAGAAATCAGGGCCTTGTGAACCCAACTCTTCATCTCCAAAATCATGCCCTGAGCATAGCTAATAGCTCCTGGGGCATGCCTGGCTTCACAGGAAGCCACTGAACGGCCTTCCCAGCGAACTTCAACATCACCTTCCAGTGGCTTCTTTCCTGTCCCCAAGCTGGCTAAGCCAACGGGCTATCAAAGGGCCAGACACAGCACAGCACACTCTCTCCCACTTGATGTGCCCACACCTTTGGGCCCCAGCAGGGCAGGTGATGTTGCCTCACCTTACAGGGAGCCAGGGGCTAACCGTTTGCCTGGAGTTATGTCCTGGTTCCCAGCAGAGCTGGGACTAGAACCCAGGCACCTTGACTCCGATTCCAGCCAGAGCCCTTTCCACACGTTGCCATGGACGTGAGCTGAGCCGTGACTTAAGGATAACCCACGTCACCGGGAAGTTCTACTGTGTTACGGACTCTGCACGAGAGACGGGGACTCGTTATCTGGACACGGCTCTCCCCTCTCTCTTGCCCTCAGCCCACGGCTCTGCTCAGAGCCTGATCAATTTTCTCAGTCACCCCTCTAGCCGTCCCTTCCAACTCTGCCTCCTCTGTCAGGGCCAAGGGACTGTAGGGAACAGGTCCAAGAGGTGAGAGCTCTGAAGTGAAGAGCGCCCCAGGAAGCTGTCCCCTCCTGAGGTCTCGGCTTCCTCATCTCCACAGTGAAAGCACCTCCACGGGATCAAGGAGATGGCGCGCTGGGTGAGCTTGGCCCAGGCTCAGTCCAGGTGAGCCAGTTTTCAAAGTTACCCTTTCCTGATGGTGATGAAATATTATTTGGCTATTTTCTCCACCAAGCTGGACATGCCCTCCAGGTTAGTAGGTTGAGCAAATAAATAGGAGAAAACAGGGACAAGCTTCTTGTTTCAGGCCCTTGGGATCACCCTGGGGAATCAAACGTCCCAGGAAATAGACCAGCAAAAGTATGACGACACCCAGCAAAGTTTCCATGCAGAAATTTACGGTTAC
Organism: Physeter macrocephalus; assembly: GCF_002837175.3. Lineage (NCBI taxonomy): Eukaryota > Metazoa > Chordata > Mammalia > Artiodactyla > Physeteridae > Physeter > Physeter macrocephalus. The sequence goes on from NC_041227.1 coordinate 24,180,819, forward strand.
AAAGTGTGTCATCACTCATATTTATTGGCTATTCCTCAATTAAATCTTGACCAAATTGTTTTCAAAGTTACCCTTTTGTGGTTTTCATCACACCATCTTCTCTATTAAACTTCAGGTTGGTTGAGGGCAGAGACACCCTTCTAGTTTGTGGTCTTCTCCGTGGCCTGCTCTGGGTGTGGTCCCCGGAGACAAACTCACCCACAGCCCCTCCTAACCAGGCCACAAATGGAGGCCACCACACCTGTTACCACAGGACCCGGCTCCCGGGCCCCGGCTGCCGGCACGGGGCATCTGGTGCCCCAACCAAGGCGGACTCCGGGAGGAGAGCAAGGGGCCTGCAGCAGCCCAGCTCAGGAGGCCTGGGCCCACGGGCTGGATCCACTAGAATGTTCCTCGTTCTTAGGGAGTTTGGAGGGGTGGGGGCAGACAGGGCCAGGGCTCAGAGAGAGGAGGAGCCACATGGAGGAGAGAGCCCGCAGGGTCAGGCACAGATCAAGGCAGGGACAGGAGCCACTTGCGCCAGGAGTGATGCAGGGGCTGCTCCCGACGCCTGGTGCGGGCTTGAGGAGCAGTCTCCTGTGATGGCTCTCACTCCTGTCACCTCAAAGGAAAGCCCTATCCCCGCTATGTGAGTCATCTGTGCCCTGTGGATGAAACCACAGACCTGCTCAGCCCCAGCCAGAGCAGGAAGCAGGAGCAGCGTCTATGTTGCGGATAGGGAGGGTCCAACAGAGCGACCCCACCACTGTCACTTGGCCTCTCTGAGCCTCAGTTTCCTTGTCTGCAAAATGGGGACACAATGAGGGGATGCTCAAGCCCACTTATGGGGTTGTGAGGCTGAAACGAGCTAAAGAATACCGAGCTGCAGGCGTGGTAACAGGCCCACGGTGACCCCACAGACAGGTGCGGGGACTTAGGAAGGGGCGATGCAGGGCTGGCCCCAGCCTGGTCCAGACACACCCTTCAGTCCAGGGAGTCCAGGGAGAGGCTCCTTACAGGGCTATGATCATGGGAAGGTGGAAGCGCCGGCGGCACTGGCTCCTCATCATCTTCTCCTTCCCCTTGAACTCACGCATCACATAGTCCAGGTACTCCTGCTGCCTCGGGAAGAAACGCCAGCAGGGAGGGCGTCAGCCAAACTGGCTGAGCACCGGCTTCCAGTGCCTCGCCTGTCTCTCCCAGCCCCTTCCAAGGGACTCCGGGAGCCCCCAGAGGCTCTGGCCGAGGGAGGCAGCCAAGCACCAGAGCTGTTCTTGGATCTGGATCAGCAAAGGGCCTCTGTGCGTGCATTTGTGAAGACAGCACAGCAGCGCCTCCTTCCTTATCGCGTCTCTGTAATCCTAGATAATCCTCACATCGCTCCACATATGCCATTGCATCTGAGTCTCTTTATTCACCCCACTTTATGGATAATAAGACTGAGGCCCATGTAAGTATAGATGAGTTGCCCCAGCTCATATATCAAGAAGTCAATAGCTGGGGAGGACCCATAAACCAGGCCACGAGGGCAAATCTAGACTCTACTGACCAGACTCACGAAAATATGGCCAAGGCCGAAATGGGCCAGCATATGAAGCTATAACAAGAGACAGGGGACTTCCCTGGTGGGACAGTGGTTAAAAATCCACCTGCCAATGCAGGGGACACGGGTTCGAGCCGTGGTCCAGGAAGATCCCACATGCCGCGGAGCAACTAAGCCTGTGCGCCACAACCACTGAGCCTGCGCTCTACAGCCCGCAAGCCACAACTACTGAGCCTGCGATCTAGAGCCCGCGAGCCACAACTACTGAGCCCACATGCCACAACTACTGAAGCCTGCAAGCCTAGAGCCCGTGCTCCGCAACAAGAGAAGCCACCGCAATGAGAAGCCCATGCACTTCAAGGAAGAGTAGCCCCCGCTCACCACAACTAGAGAAAGCCCGCGCACAGCAACGAAGACCCAAAGCAGCCAAAAATAAATTAACTAATTAATTTTTTTTTAAAAAAGAGGCAGTTATGAAGAAAGATCATTGTGTAGGTGACAGAGTGCTGGAAACATGTTTATTATAGAGTATTAAGAGAAATGAAAGCAAAAAACATACATAAAGAAACAGAATGTACATCTATGCTGAGGGGGAGGTATGACAGAGCTGTTAGCACGTGGGCTCTTGAGGCAAAATCCCTGGGTCTGAAGATTGGCCCAGCTGCTAACTAGCTCTGTAACCCTGGGCCAATTTATTCCTCTCTTGCCTCAGTTTCCCAATCTGTCAAATGGCGGTACATTACCAGCACCTACCCCATAGGATTCCTGTGAGGTTTAAGTATAATAATATAAACTGCTTAGCACAATGTCTGGTGTAAATGCTAGTTATCGTTGTCAGCATTGCTACATCAATACATCAGACTGTTTTTTTGTACTTTACTGTGTTCTTCTGCATTCTTAAATGCTGTATATGCTCATTGTAGAACATTTAAAATCAGGGGTAAAAAGCATTATTATTAATATGCTCTAAAACCCTGACTTTTTTTTGATTTAACAGCCACTGAGTGACCATAAAGGGCTAAGAGATGGTTGTGGCACCGGCTGGAATCCCCTTAGCCAAATGGGAGGCTGGTGTGCAGGAGAGCCACATGGCAGGCGGGGGTCCTCGCCGCTCACTGCTGTGTGCTCAGCTGGTCTCAGGCAGGGGTCACTAGCGTTTGTCACACACTCTCCTGTACCCCGGCAGGGGAACAAGCTGCAGTGAGCCCAGCTCACAGGGGTCTCGGGAGGGCCCCCTCAAAGACTCCAAGTGTTCCCTCTACCCAGCAAGCCCCCCAGAGTCTACCCCCCTCTTCAGCCCTCCACGTGCCCCACTGACCAGCCAAGGCCCGCACCCTCCAGCCACCTGAAGCAGCGGGGGCGCCCTCCTCACCCAGGTGATGGAGGCGTTACAGTTCATGTCCACCTTCAAAAACAGCGCCTCTATCATCTCGTTGGACGTATTGCTCAGAATCTTCTTCACAGCCTTATCGAAAGTCTTCATGTCCAGGGCTTCAAAAGAGAGAAGGAAGAACACCGTCCACTTCACTGCAAGTCCCTCGGCCCCATCACCAGCCACAGTGTTCCTGGGTGTCTGGGTGCTGAGGGGGAACACACAGAGGATCACATTGCCGGGTCATCTTTTGCATCTCATCTGTTCAACATGCGATGACCCAAAAATACTGGCTCCACACCTGCCACATGAAAGCACCGTGTTGGTCCCACGGCAGTGACGGGGGTGGGTCCTAAAAAAGATCAGATCCCATTTCTGAGCAAATAAGACAGACCAGGCATTGAGACAAAGAAAACTGATGAAAACTCCAAAATAAATAAATAAATAATAAAGACAGAAAGAAGAAAAACATAAGTAAACAATGGCAACAAAGGGACATAAATAAATTCAAAGCTATAGAGGGAGAGGTGAAATGCCTCTTTTAGAGGCAATGAAAATACAAACTTGGGCTGGAGGGAAAGATGGGCAAGGGAGAGGCAGAGGGGCAGGGATAAAATTTCTTTCCCTGCTGGGTTTTGTGGCTACAGGGGAATCTGTCTGCAGATGGATCAATTACTGCTGTCTAGATTTTTTTTAAAAAGAATCACAGTCTTTAAAAAGAACTTCTAAAACCCCCTCCAAATATTTGGAACCTGCGCCGTGGCCTGAAGGCTGCTCCTCTCGGACCTCACCTCTCACCACCGTCCCCTTCATTCTCTGCTCCAGCCACCATGTCCCCACACGGTTTCTCACCCTGCCACCTCAAGGCCTTTGCACCGTCTGGTTCCTCCACAGGGAAGCCTTTCCCCAGGGACTCTCGAAGGGGGCGGCCCAGCCCCATGCCTGGCTCCTACTTCCCCCGGACCTTCCTCCTTACCAGCCTGGCCATGAGCTCGGGGAGTGCAGGGCTGAGCCTGTCCTCTCTCTGACTGGGTCCTCAGTGCGCAGCAAATGTTTGTTCCCTGAGCGTTTCTGTTGGCACTGGGACGTGATGACGATGACTGGGGACCACCACCATCTGCGTTTATTCTTACTGATCGCCTGATGGTGGCGGGCGGGGGCGGGGGCAGGTGGGGGGGTTGCTGTGAGGAAACTGTGGCACAGAGAGGTGGGGTCGTGTGCCCAAGGTCACACGGCTGGTGAGTGGTGGCACCCAGACCATCCCCAGCAACCTGGGGTCATGCTCTCACCCTATTCCACGCTCCTCATACAACGCCCAGCACAGCACTACAGCGACAATTATCATCATTTACTGCTAAACTGAGGAACAAATGAAAGCCCGAACGAAAGCTGCCCTGCTTAAAGAAGGAGCCATCCTGCTGATCTGAAGCGATAGCCAAGAGCCTTGCACATTTGAGTGACATGTAACAGCCCCTCCGTGTATCAGATGGACGTCAGGGGACAGTCCCCGAGCACAGAGCTGTCCCCTCAGGAAAGAGCTCGCAGTCAAAGGGCCTTTGTGCAGGTTTAATGAACAAACTCCTCTTGACATTACAGGAGAGTCCCTTTCATTGGTGTTTAAGAACTTGTATATATTGTTCACTGCTGTATTATTTTAATATCCTTCTCAAAAACAGTTTACTGAAAAAATTTTGAGTATAACAAGAGAATAGACACAAAGGTGTCCTGGAAAGGAAATGTACACTGTGGGAGGCAGTCAGGTCCCCTGCTCATCACGGCTAAAAGGAAGCACTCACCCCTCACACCAAATGGTTCACTAACAGCTCTCGAAGCACAAATGTGAAAATATCACGTCCCTGGGGAGGGGGCCACTACATTCCCTAGGATCAGGCAGGAGGGACTTTCTGGGCGGCTCCCTGACTCCTGCCAGCTCACTCCTCTGAGCCCCAGTGACCTCGAACCCCACCTGAGGATGCCGTTCCTGGTCCTCGGGGCCTCCTCCCTTCTGGCAGCCAAGCACCAGCCACTCTCGCCTCCCCGGGCTGCTGCGTCTCCCCCAGGCTCCGTCGCCTGCTCTGTCCTGTCACTCGTCATGTGCCTCAGCTCTTCCCATCACTGTCCCTTTCTTTTCTGCTAGACACTCTCCTTTAACGGCCTCATCTATTCACCCATCTCTACACCTCAGGAGAGAACTTCTCTCCATGTCCCTGAATACTTCCAAGTGTCCCCCCGGCCCTTTCAACTCAGCATGTTTAAAATCCAATTTCTTATCTTTATCCCAAAACTTGCTCCCATTTCCTGTGTTCACCATCTCTGCTAACGGCATCACCTCCACCCAGTCACCCAAGATGAACACCTGAGGGGTGAGTCCTGTGGTCCTAGAATGATGCACTGTCATTCTCCCCATCTTACAGATGAGCACACAGAGGCACGAGACGTGCAGGATTTGCCCAAGGACACACAGTGGTGCGGCGGGGATTTGAAACCAGAAGACTTTCTCCTCTCTGTTATAATCTCCAGGACCCCATGTGCGGCCACCACATGATGAGCTCTTTCAACAAACCCCCCAGGCTCCACATGCAGCCCGACCTCCTGGCCACCACGACACTTAACTTTCTCTAACAGGTCTAGATGTGCCACCTCCCCATCAGCCCCACTGCCGGAGTTCAGGGCCCTGTGACCCGAGGGCACCCACCTGGCCCCCCAGCCTTGCCCCAGGATGCCCCGCTCGCCCTCTAGCCCAGCAACACCTCTCCTATGCCAGGCCCTGCCTTGACCCTCCCTGTTCCCCATCTCCTGGGAAACTCCCACTTCACCTTTCCAGGCAGGTCAAGGATGACCTCCTCTGAACACAGCGGGGCAGGAGTCAGGGGTGGAGGAAGGGGGAGAGGCTCCCGCTGCACCCGCACCTCTGTGTTGTCTGAACTTTCTACCCGTGTACTCTTCCAGTGCCAAGTGCCCCCAGAGCCCCGCCCCTTTCTCTTCCTTTCTTTGTAATGCCAAGAGGTAGGATAATGGATTATTCATCTCTGTTTTTTATATACTTATAAGCATTTAACAAAATAAATGCTATATTAAAAGTACTTAAGAAAAATGGTGTTTTCTAATAACTTACATGGGAAAGAATCTGAAAAATAAGATATATGTATGTATAACTGAATCACTTTGCTGTATACCTGAAACTAACACAACACTGTAAATTAACTATACTTCAATTGAAAAAAAGAAAGGAAAAGAAATGGAAAGAAAAGAAAAATGTTGTTTCCTAGCCTCCACTCTGTCCCCCAGGGGAAATAAGTCCCTGTTCCCCACGCTTGTCCAGAGCGCATGCCTGCCCTTCTCAGCACACAGATCATGGAGGAGAGGATGATGCTGTGCACTGGACTCACACCCCTGCTCTCACTGAAGGGGCCTTCTTTCGTCTACTTTAGCATCTGAGGTGCTCCACACAGGGGGGGTGCCCGAGAAGGCACAGGCTTTGGTGCCACAGGCCTGGCCACTCTGTCGGGGCCTGTGGTTGATGTCTGTCTGCGCAGAGGCCCCAGGTGCCTCCCGTGGACAGTCAGGACCCCTGCTGCAGGGCTTCTGGGAGAACTGAATCAAATCCAGCAGAGGCCTATATAAACCATAAGGCCCGGCAGAGCTTGGTAAAATGTCTGTTGGCATAAAGGGTGGGTGGCACTCAGCCTGCGTGCCACCCACGTCCACCCAGGAGCACCTGGGCAGAAGGTAAGCTCCCCCTGCCTGCGGGCCGAGCTGCAGGGGCCCCTAGCCCGGTGGTTCTCCCACGACCCCTGAGCAGCCTGCAGCCTCCCCCAGGCAGGCCCCGCCCCCGGCAGCGGGCCAGGGGTACGTGGACACTTTCAAGACCAGCAAAACCACTGCAGCCCAAAAAGGGAACTTGCAGAACAGGGAAGAGAACCATGTATCTCCCCACTTCCCTCCGAGGCAGGCACAAATGGCCAGGGTTCCCGAGAAACGGTCTCAAGCCCATGCTCAGAATTCACCTCTTTTAAAGCCTTCTGAAAGAGAAAAAGGGTCCTATTTTCCTTTACCCTCCATCAACTAAGAGTGAATTTTCCTTTCCCCCATTTAAAACCACGGCCAGTTTTCTGTTTTGTTTTTTAAAATGAGGAAGCTCTTTTTACAGTGATGGGAAAAGATTTCAAGACATATTAGGTCAAGACATATTCAAGAAGGGAAACTAGATAAAAATTATTTTTTAAAAAAGCAAGGAGTAGACAATTGTGCAGATCCTTCACAATGTATAGGATATCAAATCATCACTTTGCACAATTTAAATACATTACAATTTTGTTTGTCAATTATACCTCAGTAAAGCTGAGGAAAAAAAGGAAGGAGTAGAGCAGTGTAGACAGTAGTGCATATGAAAAGGAGGGGGAAGCAACTACAGGCACTCTGTGCTTCTGAAGGTCACAGGAAACGGAAAGCAGTAACGCCTGCAGGGACTGCATGCTGGATGGAGCAGCACAGTCTGGCCCAGGGAGACATTTTCTCTGTATACCAAGAAAAGGTATCATGAGAAAAGTGCCTTTTGAATATTTTTTTTCTGGAAAATGTTTGTAATGCAGCATTGTGAAAATATTGCATGGTGGTCTGCTTCGAAAAGAGAGAGAGATAATGGCACCTTTTGAATTTTGAACTGTGTGCCTCTATTACCTGTTCAAAACAAAAGACAAACAGAATAAAAACTGTGGCTAAAGCTGGGGCTGTCGGGTCCTCTAAGACACAGTGGTGGCACCACCTGGCCGCCAAATACCGACACCCGAAGAACTAACTCTGATTAGGGACAATCTCAGCTTCAGGTCAGACACAGATTGTCCCTCCCCCACCTCACTTTGCTCTTTGTAAACTGACCATTTGTTACCCTTTCCTGCCAAAACATGGTGTGGCTGTAAAACTCAAACTGATGGGGCAAGTAGCCATGGCCCCAGCATTGGCGCTCAGAGTCTAGTGGACAGAAATAAAGATGACTTTAAGTATTCCAATAGGAATAATATTTTAACTTTATGTGTATCTTCCCAAGGGGATAAATCAAGCTCTAAAGAGAAAAAAAGTATGATGCACAAAGGATGTTCTTCACAATGTTATTTAAACTCAATAAAACCTAAATGTTTCATTTAGGGAAATGGCTTAGTCAACCAGTAGAGCACTTACATTCACTGCTAATGATGATTCAGAAGACCACATAAAGTATGAAAAAACCCTTAAGGAATTAACATTAAGAGAAAAAGAAGGGTCTGAAATTACATAAAGTACAATTACAGACATGTGAAAACACACATAGCCATCTGGGGCAGAGAGGCTGAAGGTGGCCCCATGATGGCCACCTCCTGGCGTTCATGCCCTCCTGTGATCCCTTCCCTTTGAGTGTGGCAGAACCTGTGACTTGCTCCTGACCAACAGAATATGGCAAAGGTGACAGGATACACAGGACTGTGTGTGCATGATTATGAGATTGTAGCACACATCGTGCTGGGGTTGCTATCTTCCTGCCTGACTCGAGTCTTGAAATCAGCCATGTTGGTGAGTCCCACAGGGCCAGGAACTGGGCAGCTCTAGGAGCTGAAAACAGTGGCCCTTCAATAGCCAGGAAGAAACAAGAGCCCTCAGTCCTGCAGCTTCAAGGAGACGAATTCTGCCAACAACCTGGTGAACTTAGAAGTGGATCCTTCCGGGACTTCCCTGGTGGTCCAGTGGTTAAGAATCCACCTTCCAATGCAGGGGACGCGGGTTCAATCCCTGGTCGGGGAACTAAGATCCCACATGCCGAGAGGGGCAACTAAGCCCATGCACTGCAACTACTGAGCCCTTGTGCCTCAGCTAGAGAGACCACATGCTACACACTACAGAGCCCATGCGCTCTGGAGCCCGTGCGCCACAACGAAGGGCCTGCCTGCTGCAATTAAGACCCAACGCAGCAAAAAAAAAAAAAAAAAAAAAAAGAGTGGATCCTTCCCAGTCAAGCCCCAGATGATACTGCAACCCCAGCTGACACCTTGGCTGCAGCCTAGTGAGACCCTGAGCAGGGAAGCCAGCTAAGCTGTGCCCAGACTCCTGACCCACTGAAATGGTGAGATAATAAACATGTGTTGGTTTAAGCCACTAATTTTGTGGGAATATTGCTACACAGCAATAGATAATGAATCATACATATGAAACTGTTTGGAAGAAAACATACTGAAATGCTGATAGAGGTTACCCAAGTGTTTGGATTAGGGGTATTTTTTTCCTCAGTCCCAAATAACCTCTAGTAGGCTTACAATACCCACACAGTATAACGATGAAAAGTTTTAAAGGAGATACTGGATATAAAAACGCTTGTCAAGTCTGCACCCTTTACCCACGCCAGGTCCTGGGTCCCTCCCTGTGCAGAAGCCAGAGGCTGAGCCCATGACGTAGCCTCACCTCCAGTCGAGTCGACCTCATCTTGAAACATTTTCTCCATCTGGGCCAGGTGTGGCTCAGTGAACAGCTGAGACTTGTGTTGGAAGTCGGATGTCTGGCTAAGGGAGACGGATGGTGTCGGGGAGCTGAGAACCTCCTTGCTCTTCTGGGACCCACCTGCAGAGGACACCTGGAACACAGGTGACTACAAGAACCAGGCACTGAGAGGGGTGATTTCCTGAGCTGAACAGTTTAAGCACATCTTATTGAAAGAGCACACCTTTGGGGTAGGTAGTGTTATGGTGTGTTACTTACTGATGCAAACAAGTAAGTCTTTAACCACTTTTAGGCCTAGGAAGCCCAAGGAAGATCTAGACTGCTTCTGCTGACTCTGGGGAGTTAACTACTGTTCCCCTTTTACAGATGCCACGACTGAGGCTCAGTGAGGTTAGCAGACACAGCCAAGGTCCCACATCACACCTCACAGGACTCTACCAGGTGCTTCAGCTGAGTAACTATATAGTTTCAAATCTTCAGTGGTCGGAACTCAAGACCCCAAGGAATCCAGCTCCACCTTCTCCAGCCAATGTGATTTTGTGCTGACCAGCCCAGACACCCCGGATCAGGTCAGATCACCTGTGCACAACAGCCAAGCTTATGCAGTCCCCTCCATCGGGGGCTCTCGGCTTCTGCCTCCTCCTGCTCACCTTCCCGCATTCTCCATCTAGCCTTCCCATCCCTCCAGCCCTCAACCAAGCTTCCCCTCTGCCGCCCCTACACGTGACTCATTTTGACACTTAGCACAGTGTTGCAGGTTCCTGAAGACTCAGGTCATCAAAGGCCACCTCCCCCCAAAAGACTCCAGGTGTGGACTATGTGATAACCATTGGGTGCTGCCCACTGAAATGCACTGCTTTGGGCCTTAGGCAGTCAAGAAGACTTCAGTTCAGAAAGTCAAAAGACAAGGTGGAGTTTGCACGACTCACTCTCCCCACCCCAGCCGCACCAAATGCAGTGGCCCTCCAACTGTGAACTTCCCCTCATTCCCTCAGGGTCTATGCACATTCGTTGAGTGCCAGGCACTGTGGACACACCATCGAACAGAGTGGAGACCTGCCTTCATGGAGCCCAACAGATGAGCTAGTTAATGCTCTCACCAGCCACGCAGGCCCCGAGGTTAGAAATCCCACCACCATCTTTGGTTCTTCCCTCTGCCTCCCTTGCATTCTTACTGTCCTTCCTATTGATTCTTACTATGAGCCATCTCCTATATCTAAACCCTCCTCTCCCACATCCCTGCCCCACCCTAAACCCTAGCCTTTTGCTGGGACAAGTACAATGACCTTCCCCAACTGGGACCAGAGTTTGGTCTTCCCTTCAAATCCACCTCCCAAAACACTCGCACCAATTATCTTTCTGGAAGGCAAATCTTATCATGACTCGACCCCGGCTGACACTTTCCAGGCTACTCCCATCATCCCCAACTCCTGAGTGTGGCACTCAAAGCCCTTTGCAATGTAGCCCTGACCTGTCTTTCTAGTTGTAACGCACACACCATGGTCCAGGCACGCCAACTGCTCTCCACCACTCCACACACACAGACAGCATTCCACTTCTCCTCACGTCTTTCCCTCTATGCAACACAGACCATCATCCCCAGAGATGAACTCCTACCCATGCTTCAAACTCTGGCTCAAATGATACCTCCTCCAAGGAGCTTTTCAATAACTTTCAGGTGAGAGTCATCATTGCCACCTCTGTGCTTCCAAACTCTGCTCCTGTCTGCCATGCATGCTTGACACCTGTGCATGTCTGTCCATATGTGTGACAGCAAGTTGCGATGGGAAACACACGGCTGTAGAGTCCCAGAGCCCTCTGGGCTAGAATTCTGCCTGGCTCCCTGCTCCCAAGCTAATTTATCGTGGGCATATCACATCACTTCTCTGAGCCACGAGTCTCCTTATCTGCAAAATCTCTCCCCAGTATCCACCTTGAAGGGTTGTGGTGAGATAAAATGACACCTGAACACATGTGAAGCCCCAACAAATTGTATTACACTATCAATGAGAACTCCTTATCACTCCCCATCTCATAGGGAGCTCTTTGAAGGCCAGGGCATTTTAAAATTATCTTGGTTTAATCTATACTAATTCTATTTTCCCCAGCCCCAAGCACATAATGGACACTAAATACTCATCTGGCTTCATAATACTTTGTACAGCCCACCCCACCATTATCACAACTTAGCTGGACAAAATTAAGTACAGTTCATGTAGAGAGTACAAACTGGTGGCCTCAAGTTTTATTGCGTTTGGCCCACACAATGCTTTAAAAGGGAAAACCAGCCTACTGCAGTAGACTTGTTACTTGGTAAATATCTAAGCTTGCAACTCCCCGTGCAGAGGCTGATAACCTGATAACCGACAGACTTGGATGCCCATGAGTGATGTCCGGTGGCTCTGGAACACCCCCTCCCGTTATCAATTCTGATGGCTTTCTTACCTTTTGAGATAGAGAGCTCTCTCTGAAGTCCTCAGAAGACATTCTAGGTCTTGACCTAGAATAGGGAATCATAGTTGCTTTAACTCCAGTCTTTGTAAGGACCATGTGGGAGGTTGACCTAGCTGAGTCACAGGAGGGTGGAAAAAAAGTCAAGGTCAAGGGAGAGGATGGCTGCCCCGTGCCCATGGACCCCCTGCCTAAGGTCCGGGGCAAGCACATTTCCAAAGGGTCAAACACATGCACCAAAGGTGGGGCAAGATGGGTCCCTGACTCTCCACTGTGTGCACCCACCCGCCCTCAGCGCCCCTGGAGGCAGGACTTCTCCTCACGCAGCACGGGGTCAGGTGTGAGTGTGGAGGAGGGGTCCATTCCGTGGAGCTCTGCTCTGAGAATACAAAGGGCACATTTCCACTGGGTCAATGGCACCTCCACAGAGGATGGAAGACAGCATTGTGTTAGGATTACTGGAGCGTCAATCCACCTCATCAGCAAGTGTCACCAGCAGGAATCAAGAGGGCACTCTAGGATGGCATGAAAACTTTCATGAAGGCAACTATGAAAACTCATCAGCATAAGGTGGAGGGAGAGAGGAGGAGGAAGACTGGCCCATGGTGTCCTAACCTAACCGTGTCTTGGCGACAGCTCAGCTATAAGGACCAAAGGAGAGAGAAGAGCCGAAGGAAAGGAGACTTGGAAGCCAGGAACCAGGATAACTGAGGGAAATGCCAGAAACATTTCCAGAAAAGGGAGCAATGAGGGAAAGTGGCTTAATGCATGTGATGCTGGGCTGTCCAACTAGAAATAAAAAACAAATACCTAGAAATATGGGGACTGAAACTTGAGTGGCTACATTTAGGGGATAGAGAGAGGAGGAGAAACACACAAAAGACAGGATGAGTCAACCAGGAAGATTGGGATGCTCCAGAGTGAGCCAAGATGATAAGAAATGAAGGCGATGAAAGGTCACCAGTGAGAAAGCTGCAGAGGTGTATTCTTAAGTCCATTTCTGTTCAGAATATATACCTGTATATGTTGCCACCTGCATGGAAAGACAGCCTGGAAAAATAAACTCCAAATGTAATGTCAGTTATTTCTGGCAGGTGAGATTACAGAGAATTTCTATAGTCTAAAATCATGCATTTATTTCTCTATTTTTTTTTAATTCAAAAAAGGTTCATACCAATCTTTAAGATTTATTTCAAGGGAGTGAATGGTGGGTAGCAATTTACTCATCTGTGAAAGACTGTTGTACAAGAGTTGTTGCTGGGAATTCCCTGGCGGTCCAGTGGTTAGGACTTGGCACTTTTACTGCTGGGGCCCGGGCTCGATCCCTGGTTGGAGAACTAAGATCCTGCAAGCCATGCAGTGCAGCCAAAAAAAAAAAGTGGTTGCTGCAACATCGTTCAGAGCAGCAAAAAATAAAGTGAATGACTATCAGTAGAGGAATGGCTGAATAAATCAGTACATGTGCACTCAGGACGTTACCCAAGGAATCAAAAGGATGAATCTGACCTTTGGCAGACGACTAGGTGGGATTTCCATCAGATACAAAAAGAGTGCACAGAATGATACCAATATTTATAAAAGAATGACAAACAGGTACGTGCTTATACATATAAGTATGTGCGTACACATACACACATCTGTAAATGGGACTACCCTTAATAATTATGGGGCCAAGAGCAAAAGAACAAATATTGGTCCACATAGCAAGTCTAGTTATTTTAAATGTTTATAAATTATTACACTAAATAAAATACATTCTATTCTCCTACCTTCACAAATACACTTTCATAACAAGCTGGAAGGCCAGGTTCAAATTTAGAACTCTTGAATTCCTCAGCTCACTGACAGAATTTGGCAGTGTGGCCTCCAAGCCCTCTGCCCAACCCCATGTCCTCTCCATCCTGCTGAGGGGGCTTGTGGATGGTGCCATGTGGACGGACACCCCAGCCCATATACCCAGGCTGCATCTCCCCCATGCCTCCACTGCTTCATGGTCACTGCAAAACTTGGCAAGGCTGCCCTCAGAAATGACGCTCTGAGGAATAGGCCTACAAAGACTCTGGAATCAGCTTCAAAGTGATTTGGGTGGGAAATTCCAGTACTTAGAGCAGGGGATGGGGGGGCGGGAGGGGGGGGAGGGGGAGCGGGCAGCACACCGGTGGGGCCTGAGTGGCCATACGCTTAGCCCCTTGAACCTACCTCATCTGGTGGAGAGGGACATGGCCAGAGAAGGGACAGAGTGGGATGCCCTAAAGCTCAGCCCGCGGCAGGGGTCCTTCTTGCCTGGGTCTAAGGGGGTACTGCACTGTCAGTACATACAAAATTATGAGTACATATGGATTATGGGGAGTTGGGGGCCAAAGTGGGAAAAAAGGTAGGCCAAGAATAAAGGAATACAAAAAAGTCTGCACTAACACAAGGCATGTATATCACCACATTTATATTAAGCAGCAAAGCACTGGTATGTATACAGAAATGAAGTATACTTTGTTTTGCTTTAAAGTCCTGGTTAACATGTGATTAAAGTTAACATCACTGGGCTTCCCTGGTGGCGCAGTGGTTGAGAGTCCGCCTGCCGATGCAGGGGACGCGGGTTCGTGCCCCGGTCCGGGAAGATCCCACATGCCGCGGAGCGGCTGGGCCCGTGAGCCATGGCCGCTGAGCCTGCGCGTCCGGAGCCTGTGTTAACATCACTGATGAGGTAGCCAAAGGCCCTGCCTCCTGCCGCGCTGGTCTCAAGATCACCACTTCCGTGGTACCCTCCACAAACATACGTAACCTGACAACCCCAAACTGCAGGATATTCTACAAAGTAACGGGGTTTTACTCTTAAAATCTGTGTCATGAAGAACAAAGACTAAGGAACTGTTCCAGATTAAAGGTGACCGAGAGAGCTAACACCTAAAGGCAATGCGTGACTCTGAACTGGATCCTAGACTGGGTGGGGAAAAGGTCTAAGGGCCTTTATTAGGACCATCGGCAAAATTTAAACATGACTACGTTCTTAGATAATATTGAATTAATGTTGTTTCCTGCTTTTGACAACTGTTCTGTGGTTATACAAGAGAACATCCCTGATCTTAGGAAATACACACTTGGGTATTTAAAGGCAAAGGGACACAATATCTGTAATTTATACCCAGATGGTTCAACAAACGCATACGATGATAAAGCAAATGCGGCAAAATGTTCACCATATTAGTCAGTCTGGGCAAAGGGGAGTTCTTTATACTATTCTCACAACTATTTAAATCTTTTTATTATTTTATAAATATCTTAAAACTACAATAATTTATTTAAAACTACAATAATTATTTTAAACTACAATAATTATTTTAAAACTACAAGTTTTATGAGAAAGGGAGGAGCTCTGTATGTTCGTGGACTGAGGCCACAAAGGGGAAAAAATATTGGTTGAGGGCAACAGAGACATCCAAGAGCAAAGCACAAGAGTAAGAAGCAAAGAGAAGTATCAGTCCTCTGATACTAGAAGGAAGAGAAGATTCAGCTGTAGAGTTAAATATCTATCTGGAATGAGAGCAGGTAAGATCAGAGGAAGCCTCCTCTGAGGGGAAGGGGGCCAGGGTGTGGGGTTCGGTACAAACCTGGAAACGGGTGACAGCTTAGAACTGCCACTAGGGAAGCAGGCAGAGGATGGGAGAATAACTGGTTTGCTGAGTAATTCGTTTGTAAGAATTTACAGGGGCAGATGACTTAAGGCCAAATGCAGTTAAAGCTGTCCTGGAAATCTAGCTCAGACTGGCTCAGCTCTCCTGTTCGGCCTTTAATCTCAGGCAAATGGATTTTAGGGCCCAGGTGTCCAATCTTTTGGAGATGACTTTAACCCCAAACTCTCACTCACCCTGACCCAATTTGCTCTCCCCAGTTAACACTGCTGGCTATATTTGACAGAGGCTTATTGGCTTTCAACTTCCTTCTCGACGGAGACATCTTGACAGCTGTCCCCCAAGTCCAAAGTAGCTCCTCTATGAAGTCGCTGTGGAACTCCGAGGGCCTCAACCTGACTGAAGGGTCAGCTGGCCACACTTAGAACCAGGAAAATGAGATAGAATTCCATATGCAGAAGACAAAACGGAACAGCAGAAGCCATCCCACAAACCATAACCACACAGCCATGTTTCATCTAATCTGAGACATTCTTTTTATGGATGAAGTTGAACTTACAGCAGACAGTGACAGGTGGAGCTACAGCACACAAAGCCAGGACAAGTATGAGTGGAGAACGACCCATAGGACAAATACAGCACAGAGCACCCACAACTCATGGAAACTGTGGAAGATGCCCGGGAGCTTAATGATAAAGCAGCGTTCACCAAAACCAAAAGGCCAACGAGCCCCCACAGTTGGAGGACAGTGGAAGGCAGAGCAGCTCTCTCAATATAAGATGCGTGAACTCCAACTCTTTGAAAAGAGGAAGACTACAAGAGCACTGTGTGTAAGATGGGAGTCCTATAAACCCAGACTTCATGGCAGGCCTGGACTCGATATAGCACTGTTCCATCTTGCCCCTGGCATAACTCAGCAGCATGAGCTGGCCAAAGGCAAATCTCCCGGGCAGAATTCAACCAGGGTCATGGAGTCCAGACTTAAAGATACCCAGCTGAATCACATTTCATGATGACCTAGGTGTTACCAAAATGTTAACTGATCACGAAGCCAAGACCCCTCCTCATATCTTCACCACAAAGAGAACACCCACACAGAGAAAAAATTTCTGCTCCCATTTCATCAACAGTGGAGACAAAAGACTTTGTCACACTGTAAAACGTGAAAAGTAGAGTGGTTCAATGAAATGTCATAAAAGATGCAGAAGGTCTTTTAAATCAGAGTTTTACTAAACTAGGTATTAATAAACTAGAAGGGTTTATTAAAAAGACAACAACAACAAAAAACAAAGACAAGGCCGATTTGACTATTCCCCACTGTCTTTTGGTTTGGGGCTTTCATTTTCCAATCCAATGTTATCATTTCTACTTACAGCAGCCCCTGCGTTTATCAACATTTTTACATGGGCCAAAATATGCTAAATTCTATCACAATAAATGTAACTTTCCTTCCCAAAGAAGAAACATGAGAACAAAGGGGAAATATAGTAAGATGCATTCATTCCACTTCTTAGGTAAGGAAAAGTTCAGAAAACCCACATCTAAAATGAATAAAATCGTGATCATCAATAATTCAAGTTTATTAACTCAAGAAGTAGGAGGGAAGGTGTTTAAGAAGAAAAAAATCTCGTAGATAAACGTCTGCACAAAATAATTCTGGAAAAAAGTTCAAAGTCCTACTTGAGACTAGTGCAGGCATCGCTTGCCAGTCCTAAGGAGATTCTACTCTGCTCCCTAAAAGCGGAGCTGGAATGCTGCTGGAAGGCTTCAAGGACACAGTCACTGCTCCAGGGAAGGCAGCTCCACTCCACTCAGCAGCAGCGCCAACTCTGTCCTCGCCAGCTTTACCACTGCGGGATTTAAAACGTCAAAAATTGTAACCTAACATACAATTTATATGTGTGAATTACTCTTCAGTAAAGCTGCAATTATTCTTCTCAGCTTTATAAAATTTATTGAAAATTTTAAGGTGCAACTTGATAGCTAAGAAGACAGGCTTTTTCCTTTTCAAAATCGAATAAACAAGACAGAAGTCAATGACCACTGGAACTGGAGGGGACCCTGAGGATTAATGTCAAGATCACACCTTTAGTTGAGACTAACAACTCA
The DNA here is from genome assembly GCF_002837175.3 of Physeter macrocephalus. Classification (NCBI taxonomy): domain Eukaryota; kingdom Metazoa; phylum Chordata; class Mammalia; order Artiodactyla; family Physeteridae; genus Physeter; species Physeter macrocephalus. Next base: position 24,198,364 of record NC_041227.1, read on the forward strand.
GCTCACATGACATTTAAAACAATGCCCTTCCTACCACACTGCCAAAGAGAACTCCGGATTCACATACCGAAGATTTCAAAATACCATGATTCAAGAAAAACAGCAGATTCTTGGGGGTGGTTCAGTACCTAATTACCCATCTCCTCCCCAAAAAAGAAAGAAAAAAAATTAAGTCAGAGAGTTACAAATTCTTAGGAAATTTTTTAAAATAATTTTTATTTCATTCAACGTTGAATTATTGTTTCTTCTCTCAGCCTTTAAAATTACTAGGGAGGGAGGTGCACACACACGGGCAAGCTGCGATTAGCCTACAGCTACCTGTAAAAAACAGGTTATTCCATTCTTCCTAGTAGCATTTAAAATTTCAAAGTAAAAACAGCAGTCATATATAATTACACGTTTAACTCACATTATTTTGTAGAAAAACATATAAAATACAAAAAAAAAAGGCAACATCAGGTTAGCAACCTTTAGAACGCTAAAATCCAGATGACCCTGAGGTATGCTGGATCTTAAAATCACTAGAACTACTCCAAAATATATAAATGGGCCCAATCGGAGAAATATAAATATGAACGTGATGAAACAACTGTGACGCAAGCAAGACAGGAAAGAAATCTGAAGGTCGCTCAAGCTTAGACTAGGATAAATGGTGACAGATCCTGGGTGCAATATATTTAGATTCTTGCACTAAATGGTGGTTCAGGAATGGACGTATTAGCAAAGCTCTCCCTGCAGCTTGCAGCCTGTGGGAAAAAAAGCCAAACACATGTGTTGAGCCACTTTTTACTTCATCTGTCAAAATATCTTCTTTTAGAGTCAAAACTTTTATTAAAATACAAAAGGATGTACACTTTACAAACCATTTCATTGTCAGTGCAAATTTTTTCAAAATTTCACATGCAAAATGTATGTAGTTGATGCTGAGAAACATTGTGCTCTTCTCTGAACCCAAACTTTCTCAACTGTTGAAAACTGGCCTCCAGAGGCAACACTTGCTGGAACTGGGCACTCTCCCACTCTTTCTGGCTCTGGTATCCTACTGGCTTTTACAGACCTAAGTAACTTTTCCTGGCTCAGAAAGGTTCCTGGGGAAACCATCCTCGCTCATCTCTTCACTGAGTCAATGAAAAGCCATGCTCTGCAGACCAAGGATGCAGGGCCCGGGGAAGGACCCTGGTCCTGATCCTTGCCCTCCTGATCACAGCACTTCTCCCTTGTTCATTTTGGAGAAGGGCTCCAGCCACACACTCCCTTTATATATTCAGTCTACCCACTTGCATGCTTGACCTTGGCTTAACTTTAATAATCTAAACTGCAATTTGTGAATCATCCATGAAAGCTGAATCTTAGAAACTCATCTTTGTCCCCGCTGGAAACTCGTAAGAGCCACAAAGCCAGCTTTGTTAAGACCTACCCCGATGGACGGAATCTCACTACAGCTTCCCAAATCTCATTCTCCCACCAAAACTGAAAATTAAAGACATCAGCAAATGGAATAAACTGCTCTTCCTCCTTTTCCTCATACCTACATCAAGCCTATCCTCACCAATTCCTGCCGACTGCGAAAAATATTCAAAATAAACCAGGAAAAAGTTAAGGAAAAAAATTTTTAACTTTTAAGGTAAGACATCTTACAGAATTCCAAACTGCTAACAGATCACTTTGCAATTTAAATCTATCTCTTGATACCATTCACAAAGTTCTAGGCTTTGATGGCTAACTTGCTTTGCTTTTCAAATGATCACAGGACAAAGATTTGCCTCTCCCTACCTGCAGAAACATGTCTGTGAAGGCTACTTTCATTTTACAATTCAGAACATCAGAGCATCCAATACAAAAGAAATATAGGTTACTTTAATTTTTAAAATGTGTGTGTATATATATATATGTGTGTATATATATATATATATATATATATATATATATATATATATATATATATATATACATGGTCCTGGAAGAAGGGGCCTAGAACTCTGACTCTAGGGCTGGACCTGCTTACCTAGATAACGAAATTAACGAGGCAACCTGACCACAACCTCAACAAAAAGCTCTGTGCTCCAGGCTAAGGTAACACTGCTTTCCAACTCAGATTAAGCCAAAAGGGAAACGGACCTTCACAAATTATACCTGCATAACAATCTGGCTGAAGGCATCTGGGATAATGGTTCTAAGCACAGTCAAGTTCAATGTAAAAGCACAGAATTCCTCTGTGGGCTTTCTTTCGGACAAGGACCCTGCATATTCAGTTATACTGTCACATGTGAAAACTGAGAAAAAAGCTGCAAGTGTAAGAAATAAATATGAAGTCATCGGGTTTTAAAATTTTATAACCGGACTGCATGAATTCAAAAGTACGACATACTCCTAATTTTAACACAACAGCAACAGTGCCAGACCAGCAAAATGGTGATTCATGAACACTAACCGAAGGCTCAGGTTCAGCTTGGTTCAAAGCAATTACTTCCACTCTGTTGACAGCAGTCAGATTTGGGTCACCCACATACTAGCAAATTAATCTGATTAGGCTGATCAGGCTTAAAGCCTACGTTTTGTTTGTAGACTATGGTGAACTATGGTAAACATCACAAAAGGAGTTCCTTATACCAAATCTCATAAAACAATCATTAAAGAAAAACTTCCCTAGACTCATTTTGGTTATAGCAAAAGAAAACTGCTTCCTTTCCAACACCATATTATATTCTAGAGAGTAAATCCTGAAGAAATACCTATCTTTAAATCAATGAATCAATTACTGAATCACTGAATCTTCATTTAAAAGAAAAAGGGGAAAGGTGTGTTTAGAACACGATTTCACCTGGGGGAAAAACAGGATGAAAATCATAGTCTGAAAACTAAAAGGAGCTGGACTCATCAATCCCCGCAAGCTGAAAAAGAAACATTAGAAGAACTTGTTACTTACTTTACAAAATACTCGGTCTATCTTAAGGATCACCCTCCTGAAGTGTGCCCTAAGCTTTTCTGATCTATAAACAATTTCAGACTGGATCAAGAACCCATGCAGGGCTTCCTAACGCTGTGGTCACCTTTTGTTTCTCAGCTCATTCTGATCTCAACAAGCACCCAGTGAGGGAGGCACTGCAGCCAACATCATCATCCCTGTTTAGCAGGTCAGAACAAGAAAAGGGATCAATTAGCTCAAAAGTCACAAAGCTAGGAGGCACCTAACAAGGACTCCAATCTGATATCCCCCCTGCCAGAATTAGACTTGAACTTGCAGGCATAAATGTTAGGCCAAAAAGTACAGGTCTGAGGACTACATTAAGCCCAGGTCACCTGAGGTATACAGTAAAATGCAGATTTCTAATCTCCTGACTCAGAATTTCTGGTATTGGACTTTAGAAATTATGTCAATCAAGTTCTACAGGTGATTCTGAAGCCCATCAGTTTGAGGACCACCAGCATGAGTGAATCCTAAATCTAAATCCAGCCATCTGTTTACCTATACTGCATGCAACACAGAACTTGCCAAGCAAACCAAGCAGCTTATTCAAGTTCACCGCACCAGTGACCTAACCTGAATTAGTCACATTAGAAGACTGTGCCTCAGCCTAAAGAGTCAGGCCAATGGACTTACTAGGTCAGAGATACACACAGTTATCAGCTTCACTCTTCCCAAGGTAACGTCTCAGCTGACATTACCCAATTATCTTCGCAAACTCCATGCACTCCTGGAGGGATCCTCTTGTAAATTACAAACACATGTGGTATCCAATTCCTTCTTGAAGGTGCGTAACATTTTAAGGAAGGCTTCATACCGTTAACTTCTACAGGAAGTAACGTGGGTGTAACCCTAGTCAAAATCATCAAGTTGGGTTTACAGAGCATCCATAATTGTGGTGGGTACCCTAAAGATCATACAGAAAGCTACCTTCTGACCATTTAACTTTCTTTTATACTGAAAATGGCAGCACGTTCGTCTTTTGAACTCATTTCTTACAGCACAGAATTTTAAAAGGGAAGAAAAATGGTGATGATTTCAGGTTATAGATTGACTGGGTTCACTGCCTTTGAAACATACTTTCAGGAAAAAAAAGTATTGCCCCATGGTATCCACCAAGCTCTGTCCTGTATACCTCTGGAGGAAACAGCCTGAAAAGGTTTCATGGTAGCTAGGCCAAGCCCTGGACTTCTGAAAGACCTCTCACAGTAACATGAGAGTGTGAAACAGCAGGAGGCTGAGAAATGTACTGTGAAGAATGGAGAAAAAAGAAACAGCCTTACAAATAAGCACATTTGAAAAAAAAAAAAAAACAGTGAAGGATTTCAAAAGATCAGTCCTAATTTAAGAAAGAAGCATGGGTACCTTATCATTTGAACCTAAAATAATATATCCAGGGCAAGACAAATTTCAGAAGACATGACACTCTTGAAATACAGAATTTTATTTAGAAACTGTTTAAAGTAGCAAAAAACCCTGTCAAGACAGACCAGGTGGAAAATGGGTTCCCAATAAAATGGAATTTTAGGGCAACAAAAGTCTAAAAGGCCACAAAAGAGAAATAGCACCACTGTTATTTGAACAATGGCTAGTTACTTGCATTTTTTGGCATTGTTAATCACTGAATCTGGGTTTTCCTCTGAATTCCACACAGAGCATGCACTACACAACAATTTTATCATAAAATACCTGTTTGCTACACACATTTTAGGACAAGCTACCACCAGAAACAAATCAATACAAATACATCAGGGGCAGAACAATCTCAGTAGTGGGTAACACACATTTTGCAGAATTCTGCCGAACAAAGGAACTGAATAGGCTGTGGGCAAAGCAAATGAGGGAGTTAAGGAATGAAATATTTTAAATATTAATAATTAACTCAGACATGGTACTGTATTTTCTGCAAAAGAAAATTAACATTTAGTAACACGCTAACATTTTTATCTCCAAAGAGATTAGTGCACTGGTTAAGTATTCCGATAACAGTGGAGGGCTGTGGACAGCAGGTACCGAAAACACCCAGCCTTGCAGATTCCAAGGTAGCAGTGGCCTTCCTTCACTGATCACTCCCTTTGCCAGAGGTCCAGAAAGAACTTGCAGCATGATCACCTGCCTGCTGAACTTCCACTCTAAGCAGCAAACTTTAAGGAGCCAAAGAGGAGTCCCCAGTGGGCAAGGGGAGCAGAGAAGAGAAACATGTTAAATGTAAACTTAAAAGACAGTAAAATGGGACACAACCCCCATTCAAATCCCAGAGATGCGGGCAAGTCCCCAAAAGTAGTTGTTAGATTTAAAAACTGGACACACCTCATTTCAAAAAAACAACAACAACAACAACAAAACACAGTACACAGAAATATCAGGGATAAATGGAAAAACCACCAGAGAAATGTTCTATGAAAATCAAGCTCTTCGACTCAACACGTCTCAGGGCTGAAACACACCCTCTATTCATCCAGGCAACAATGCCTCTTGCTTCTTATCAGGGATGCAACTGGTCAAGGACACTAAATGGCTTTACAAAGCAACTTTTCAAACTTTCCTTTTGGGCCAAGGTCTGGGCCTATGAGGATCAGGCAGCCCCGTGAGGGCTGGGAACAGCAGGTCCCAAAGGTTCCAGGTTCTGGCCCTTCCTTCCCAGACACAATGTCAAACACACAGAAGCTCCTGTCAGGTTAACGTTTTACATTTTGAAATATGGAAGCATCTTTTAAATACTCTTAAGGCATTTATTTATTAAAACGTTCTCTGTCAAGATTTCACATTAGCTTAAAATTCAAACCAGTCTTTACACTTCTCTACTGAGATCTCCCCCTTCTCCAGCCATCAGTGCTACCAACATCCACACAGTGAGCCCCATGGTCAGCCTCTTTGTTTCCTGGGTGAACCAACCAGATGTTAATACTGCTCTGCTACAAGGTAAAAGCTCCTAACTCAAACTTATTGGAAAAGGAGTGAAAAACTTCTGCAAAGTGCACTTTAAGAAGAGGTACTTTTTGCTTATGAAAAGAAACCAGTGAGTCCTCTAAGAATAATAAAAGGGAATATTTTACAGTTAAGCACATGATTTGGAGTGAAGAATTCAGATGATTCTCAGCTGGTCCAGGCTGTTAATACTCTTCTTGTTCCTCCTGCGGGCCCCCTTCATCAGGTATCACAAAGCCTTCCTGAAATGGGAAAATGAGAGGGGAAAGTTATTACTCAACGCTGAATGAAAGATCAGTTTCTACTGTGGGTTCACTTTCCTCATATTTAAAGCCTCTCAAAGTCAACGGTTCTTCCTGTCTCTACCACACACTTGGCATTTAATGGCACAAGGCCAAGTGACCACTATTTTATTAGTTAGGCAGTGGAATCACATCCCACAAAAGGCAAAAACTGAGCACAAATTTACTCTCAATCTTTCAGGGGTGATGGATGTGTACACTGTCTTGATTATGGTGATGATCTCACACATCAAGTTGTACTTAAATATGTGCACTTCATTATGTCAATAAAGTTGTTTAAGAAAATTTACCCTCAAAAATCGCTGAAGTCACCATAATGGTGCCATACCATCTCCTCTCCATAAACTGTCCATACAGCCAGCTTTTCCTTCATTCATTCTTTTGCCTGCACTTAGGAACCATGCACACATGCTACTGCAGGTGTTGCAGGTGTTCTGTTTACCCAAAACACCCACAACACACATAATAGCTGCAAGGCTGAGCCAACATCAGAAGCATGGGAAAATATCACACCCACGGCTCCCACCTCACACTCACTCCAGGGTATCTGGCATGTGCTAATGGCCACACTACCATAAGAATTTAGACTTCCCCTTCAACCCCCATCTTTTTTTTAACTAAATATCTATGGCTAAATTTACTTAAGCTATGACTCCACTAAAATAATACTCAGACTAAATCAAGGACACCTATATCTTCAACCCCTTTGTATTATCTGGCACAGAGCAAGCCCGAAATAAGGATTTATTGAACAAATTATCAACTTTCCAGTCATCTGTCTTAATCCCCCCAAATTCACTTGATATGTTTAGAGCACACTGTTAGTAACAGCATTAATGCTGCCTTATATTTGTATTCTGCCACGTACTACGAAACATGTAGACATATACTGTAGTTTGATCCTAAAGACCTTGCCAGGCATGCAGAAGAATTATAAATAATTGCAGCCATTAAACAGTGGACACAGCAAGATGTCAAATCCTAAATCTAGGGAAAATCAGTTTTCCTTGTTCAGCTAACACAGCATGATTAATATCAGCAGATTCGGCTGTGTAATACACATGGATCCCAAGAAACTTGACCACAAGGCACTCTGGGGAAATAGGAACCAGATACACTCCTGGTTGGGAGGAAAAAGGTACACTCTGACAGCTGTGGGCAGCAGACATCAAATAGGGGCCATGTGCCTGGTTCTCCAGGGCATGCCTAGGGCCCTATTAAAAAGAAGGCAGCACCTCAGGCTGAGGGGTCCAAGCTGAAAGGGGTGGAGTGGGGATAGCGGGGTTAAGAGCACCTTGTGGCACTCACGACCTATCAGTGGTCACAAACTACAGAAGCAGGGCAGCCAGCCACCTGAGTGTCCTATGCCTGCCTCAAAGGCTCACAGACCTCAAGGCAGAGGCTGAAGCTGGGCAGAGGTGCCCTCTCTGGCTGACTTTAAGGGTCAAAGATGAAGTCTTTTGATGAATGTTATGCTGAAACACAACAAGCATCAGTACTGAGTGTGCCGAAACCAACCAGATAAAATTTTTCTATTTTCTCTTAGGTGGCAAAATGGCAAGAAAATATCCTCAACGTCAACACGTACATCTGTGGCATAGAGAATGTCCACAATCCTCTGCAATACAGGGTTGTTTTCCCCCTCGTTCTCCTGGCAAATCAATTCAATGTTCCTTAGCTTTCCAAAGTAGAAATCTCTCTCTTTCTCCAAGTCTTCGACGGTAAGTTTCAACACGTTGACCTGCACAAAACATTAGAAAGGGTTAGACACCTGGCATTCATGCACCAACAGCACATCAGATAAGCTTCTAACCCAAAAGGAGATGTGGGCTTTCAGCAAACTCTCTAACAAGGTCAAAACCCTACTTTAGTTTCATGTCAATTTTCTTCAGCCCCAGATAAATAACATGGGCTTGTTCATGGCACCCTGACTATAACAATTCCCAGGAAAGGACAGGCTATATCGTGGAACATGCACGAATTTCTCAGGGACTAAGACAAGATCAAAGAGAAAAACCCATGGGAGCCTGAGACAAATACAGAAGCAGAATCCACAACCTGGCCCAGCAGAGTGGCTGCCCATCATATACTGAGTCCTTACCAGGGCACTTGGTCAATCAAGTTCAAGTCTTTCTGCAAGTTGAAGTCAATGGTAAGAGAGGGTCTGGTCCAAGGGAGCAGGGTAGAAATGATGAGCCAGGAGGGGAAAACTATCTAAAGATGACTAATACTAGCCAAAGACAGCTAGCACTGAGGCAGGCCTGGGCATGGAAACTCAACGGTTCTTTCTCCCCACAATATGTTGGGGCTAGGGGGCGATCCATGACTCAAAAGAAAAGCATCCTCTGATGAGAGGGTCCCCACATCACTCTCTCTCCCAAGAGAGTTTCAAAAGGGAGAGAAGACAGCAGAGGCAGGGAGCAGACCCCACCACACTCCACCGCTAGCTCCCCTGAGCATCCTGTCAGCTCACACCACCTGTGCGGCAGGATCCTCCAGGAGCCCCACTGAGGGACTCTTAATTTCCACAAAGGGGCAATGAAGAAATAAATCTCAGTGCTTCCGCCAGGACTCTATCCAGCCACAAGTAACAGAAGTTGTAACAACTCTCACAGCCCTTTGTGTATTTTAAGCACAGTATGTCTTCGTTCCAGTATACTCAAATCTATGACGTGAATTCAGTTTAACTCTCACTGAATGCAAATTACATGGCATAGGGTGCAGCATAAAATCCTCACAGGCCTTACAGGCTAGGCCCCCATGGAACGCCGAGCCAGGGAATCAAAGGTGCAGCTGCTGAGAACAATTTGGGTAGCAGGGAATTCTGAGAGCCAGAAGCACCAGAGAAATCTAGTCTACCTTCTGAACTTCTAGCTGCAAAAACAAGCAAACAGCTTATCCAGCTTCTCTGATGAAGAAGCCAGACCCAACCGAAGAGATCAAATCCTGTCCCTTTGTAACCTGCAGTTGAGAAGCATCCAGAGATGATCAGGAGCAGGTGACTGGAACCACCAGGACCATTCTGTCAAAGACTTAATTTCAGTGTTCAACATCAAAGGCCTGAAAAGACCAAACTAGAATCAAGGTTCTAGACACCCTCTCACTATTCCTTTAGCAACCACAGAAATCACTTTTAAAAATAACTGAAAGGATTTCCCTGATGGTCCAGTGGTTAAGACTCTGCACTTCCAATGCAGGGGGCACGGGTTCGATTCCTGGTGGGGGAACTAAGATCCCACATTCCACACGGCCAAAAAATAAACCAAAAAAAATTTTTTTAATAAGTAAAAATAAAAATAATTGAAAGTTTCAATAAAGTACTAACACCACCTAGTCACCAGCAAAACGAAATCATCCATCTGCCCCCACCCTCCCCACCCCTGCTTTAACTGCTATTTGTTGCCTTTCCTTAAACTATCAGTCACTCCCAAAGTGGAGTGAGTACAAGAAGGGGACAAAAGGGCAAGAGTAGACTATCCCCAGTACTGGAAGCTGCCTTGGATCTTCAGCCCAAGGTCCATGAGCCAGGGAAGAGGCCTTCTAGTCACATGAGAAGGAAAGGGAAGTCAAAACAGCTTCACGAGGCACGGTGGCTTGGAGTCCATCTGTACACACACGTTACACTAGTGCCTCCCTCACAAACCCACTGAACCCTTCTCTGGCCTACAAATCAACAAGGGCACCAGAACCCAGCCGGATAGGTCCCACTGGCTGCCAAAGCAGCAGCCCTCCTTGACATCACTCAATAACTATGAATCCACAAGAAACAACACGCATACACTGAGTCATCAGCTTTCATTTGGCACTCCTCTAACTGCTTATTTATAAGGTTATTAAAAATCTGTGGCTAAAAAAAAAAAAAATCTGTGGCTAGTAATCAGCATCACTCTTAGAACACTCTCTTATAGTTAAGTAATAGCTGTAACCTAAGAAGCCCAAGGAGAACACTTTGGGCCTGCACTGGCCAATACAGTAGCTATGAGCCACATGTGGTGTTTTGAGCCCTTGAACTGTGGCCAGCGCAATTGAGACCAGGCTGTAAAGATGAAACACATACTGGATTACAAAGACCTAGTACAATGTTCAAATGTAAAACATCTCACTGATAATTATTTGTAATGATCACATGTCAGAATGTTAATATTTTAGATATATTGGGTAATGTGTTATTTGAATTAATCTAACCTGTTTCTTGTTACTCTTTTCAATGTGGCTACCAGAAAACTTTAAGTTCTGTATATGCCTCACATTTCTGGTTTACATCCTATTTCTACTGAACAGCACTGCTCTGGACTAAAATCAACTAAAAGAACATTTCTCCAGGATGACTTAACAGTGTAGAATCATTGCAGATCTCCCAAAGGCTATGAACACCACAGGTAATTTATGTAGAATACACTGTTCTCCTCTTAGCCCACCAAGCCCATGTGGCTCTACTTTCCGCACATCAGTTGTGTCCCACAACTGACCTCCACACCTTTATCAAGGGTCACCACTTCAAATACTTTCAGGGGTAGAGACATCATGTAAATGAGCCATGGGAGTCAGTAACAGGGTGTGCTCAGGACTTTGGAAACCTGGAAAGAACCTAAAATCCTTCATATTAAAAAAAAATAATAATAAAAATCAAAACCCTGTTCAGGCCGAACAAATCAGTTCTGAGGCAGGGCTGGACCAGCTGGCTGTGAGCTGGGTCCAAACCCCAACTTAGGCTATTTAACCTCTCCGAGCTGCACTGTCCTCTGTAACACTTCTCACGGCTGCTGCAAAAATGAAAGAAAATGCTTAGTAGAGCACTGGCACTCACACTCTAAAAATGGTAGTTTTGTTTTTGCTATTAACAGTTGTATATTTCACCAAAAAAAATCTAACTCCTATGAACTTTTAAAACATACTTCAGAACCTATTTCACTCTATCAAGCCCACAGACAAGAACCATAACAATCACAACTGTCTTTCATCCACTGCCATTTACCCCATTTATCCCAAACACCCTTCCAGGTACTTGGCAAAACATCAGCTCATGAAATCCGCTCAACTACCGTGATCAAAGTATTAGCCCCACTGCATACAAGGCAGTGAATTCGGAGAGGTTAACTGACTTGCCCCAAGTAGAAGTTAAGTGGCAGAGCCAGGATGCGCCCCAAATCTATGCAACCCAAAGCCAGTGCTCCCTCACACCGGACACCAGCTGAACAGCAGTCCCATGGAACCCACTGCATCTTCTCCTGGAGAGCACAAGGCCAACAGAGTGCTGGCTGCCGGGCCTCGGCAATGACACCTCTTTACCCTATTTCTCACTGAGACTGCTTCCTGTGTACACCTGTGCCTGGACACCAACAGTTACAGGGAAGGCTCCTTATTCTCCAGGACTTATGCACTCACAGTGACAGTGCCCACAGGGTGCTTGAGGCTGCCACAACAATGGGGATGGTGACCCAGTCACTTCCACGCTCCCAAGACACCTATGACCATGGGGCACACACAAATCAAAGAATGAAAAAAACCAAATGTGATCTTTGAGCAGGCTTTTGTGTCCTGATTTCCTAGAAGTATGATCTGGGTCACAAGAGGTTCTGGATTAAAGTGAGGCCATTTCCTCCAGGCTTTAGGACTTGGCTTTTAAAAGGCAAGTAAAAGGGTTCAATCCCAAAGTCACAGGAATCACAGAGCATCCTTGATTTTAAATCTGGAATTAATCAAGAGAATCATCCAAAAGCAAACAAACAAATAAAACAACTATAAGAATTAGTGAGAAAATGACTAAAAGTCTAAAATTTGTTCTGATCTACAGAGACCTCTCCCAAGTACCTTCAGGATATTTAATCCTGAAGATGTTTCAAATCACCGACCTATTAAGAACAGAGAAGCAATAGGCTTTGCATACCAGTTCCACTCTCAACTTGATCCTCTAGTGGCCCAGGATTTCAGCAGAGAGACTGCGGAATATTTTTTTAAATTATCATTTAGAAGGGAAATCTATCTTTTGTCAGAGCCAAAATTCAGGAGACATTCTCCGAATCCCACAGAACCCTGACAGCGTTCCAAAGACTTTCAACAGGGTTCCATCGTATGGGCAGGTTTCCAAACAGACATGGGTTTCTAATAGAAATAGATCTAACAGAGCTCAAAAATGCCTGGCCCCTCTCTTCCATCGTCACCTCCAGGCTCACAGTGCCCACCAGCTCCAAAGCGCTCACATGTGTCACGAGGACTGCTTTGGTATGCAGACAAGGCAGGTCTTCCCACAAGAACACGGACAAGCCTCCCTGGTCAGGGCAGCAAGCATCTTTCCCCCAAGGCGGCTCCTGTCTTGGACACATGAGGTGCCTACCTGCTGCATCAATTCGGCTGCTTCGTCATCCCCGTTCCCCACACCAGGATTCTTCCGCACCACGCCCGGGCCAGCCTTAGGGGTTGCAGTAGTTCTGTGTGTTGCAATGGGCCTCTGTGGAGCTGAGAGGAGCAGAGTTGTTGTTTTTTTTTTTAAGAGGAGAAATTTCAAGACAAAAAAGAACCCACCAGACAACAAGAGGAGGCTGTGACCAACTGCCCTCCATAGCTATGCAGTGAGGAGGCCCAACAGAGACATCCCAGCATGCAAGACTGCACCCCATGTTTGCCCAAAGTGGTTTTTCATCCTGGCAGCACATTTAAGTACCAATTTTAGCCACGATCTTTCGTGCTGGGAATAAGTCCTTTGGCGTGGCCTTTTTTCCGCTGGGGTGGACAGGACTATCATCTGAAAGAGGCAAAGTCATCCTGGTACATACAGATGATCTACCTTAACCCAGCTCCAACCACATCCACATACAGGGCAGCTTTACGGAGCAAAGGAAAACTTCAGGCCAGGAGCTCACAGTCCCAGCTGCTGTGGGGTGCCCACAATTCCCCATCTGGAAAATAAGGTGCCTCCTAACTCAGAACCTCAGGCTCCTTGGATTGGGAAGCTTGGATTGGGGTAGAGCCTGCTTTGACCACTAATGACTTCAAAACCCCATCCTGCTTCCCTTTTAAAAGGTGTTTAAAAGGGTTAGGAGGGAAAAGCAGCACACTGACCAGTGCTTAAAGATATCTCTCAGTATGAATGGCCAAAGCAGACAAAGATGAGGAAAAAGCTACAAGGGGCCAATCTATCTACAAGTTAAAATAATTAAGAATAATCAAGAATGGGCTACCTCAAGGTAAATTTATCATTCATGATTTTATTCATTCAGCAAGTATTTTGTAAAGCTTGTACATTATGCCAGGCTTAGTAATATCTCATTTTCCTGACATCCCAAACTGTTCAATAACCATCAGGCCTTTCACCCACAGTAATAGGCATTTCTGCTGGAGGATCTCTAGCATATGTTTAACCTGAAGACTAAATACTTAATGCAAGTCTCCACATGCCTGTTAGCAGCATCTGAAACATGAAATGCACAGGGCTATCTATGCAGTTCCCCATTCTAAGAAGCTAAAGAATAAAAGTACTCAATATTTGGAGAAATCTGAACCCTCATATACTCTGCTGATGGGAAAATAAAATGATTCAGTCACTTTGGAAAACCGTCAGGTAGTTCTGTCAAAGGTTAAACACAGAGTTACCATATGACCCAAGAATTCTGCTCCAAGAGTATATACTCTTGGAGACAACCCTCGGAATGGGAGAAAATATTTGCAAATGAAGCAACTGACAAAGGATTAATCTCCAAAATTTACAAGCAGCTCATGTAGCTCAGTATCAAAAAAACAAACAACCCAATCCAAAAATCGGCAGAAGACCTAAACAGACATTTCTCCAAAGAAGATATACAGATTGCCAACAAACAAATCTCACACCAGTCAGAACGGCCACCGTCAGAATGGCCACTATCAGAATATCTACAAACAATAAATGCTGGAGAGGGTGTGGAGAAAAGGGAATCTTGCACTGTTGGTGGGAATGTAAACTGATACAGCCACTATAGAGAACAGTATGGAGGTTCCTTAAAAAACTAAAAACAGAACTACCATATGACCCAGCAATCCCACTACTGGGCATATACGCTGAGAAAACCATAATTTAAAAAGAGTCATGTACCACAATGTTCATTGCAGCTCTATTTACAATAGCCAGGACATGGAAGCAACCTAAGTGTCCACTGACAGATGAATGGATAAAGAAGATGTGGCACAAATATACAATGGAATATTACTCATCCATAAAAAGAAACGATATTGAGTTATTTGTAGTGAGGTGGATGGACCTAGTCTGTCCTACAGAGCGAAGTAAGTCAGAAAGAGAAAAACAAATACTGTATGCTAACATATATATATGGAATCTAAAAAAAAAAAATGGTTCTGAAGAACCTAGGGGCAGGACAGAAAAAAAACACACAGACGTAGAGAATGGACCTGAGGACACAGGGAGGGGGAAGGATAAGCTGGGACGAAATGGGAGAGTGGCATGGACTTATATATACTACCAAATGTCAAATAGATAGCTAGTGGGATACAACCGCATAGCACAGGGAGATCAGCTCAGTGCTTTGTGACCACCTAGAGGAGTGGGATAGGAAGGGTGGGAGGGAGACACAAGAGGGAGGAGATATGGGGATATATCTATATTTATAGCTGATTCACTTTGTTATAAAGCAGAAACACACCACTGTAAAGCAATTATACTCCAATAAATGTGTTTAAAAAAATTTTTTTTAAAAAGATATATACCCCAAGAGAAAACATATGCCCACACAGAAACTTGTATATGAATGGTCATAGCAGCATTGCTCATAAAAGCTAAAAAATGAAAAGAACTCAAATCACCATCAACTGATGAATAAATAAAATGTGCTACAACCATACAATAGAATGTTATTCAGCCATAAAAAGGAATGGAGTACTGATATATGATACAATATGGATGAACCTTGAAAACATTATGCTCAATGAAAGAAGCCAGACACAAAAGACTATGTATTCTATAATCCCATTCAGAAATGTTCAGAATAAGTAAATCCACAGAGAGTGGATTAGTAGTTGCCTAGGATTGGCAGGGAGGGAGGCGAGTTGGGGGCAAATGGGAAGTGACTGCTATTAAGCACACATGAGGTTTCTTCTGGGGGGTAATGAAAATGTTCTAAAACTGATTATGGCAATAGTAGAACACACCTATGAATGTACTAAAAACCATTCAACTGTATACTTTAAATGGGTGAATTGTATGGTAAGTGAATCAGAGCTCAATAAAGCTATCAAAATTACAAAGTACTCAATGTCCCTCTCTACCTACCAGATGGATCAGCCTCTCTCCCAAGGTACTACACGACTTTAACTAACGTTCTTGTCACCTTCTGAGGAGGAGTTAGCATGTGCAGAACATCCACCCTGCCCCAAAGTATATGTTCTGTGAGTGTACTACTGCAATTTGGGGAAACCTACCAGGACAAGACTTTTAAAGAAAGTCTCTAAAAACAGCCTCCCCCTGACTCCTAGATTCTGCTGGCATCACAGAACTTAGCACTCTAGGGAGGGCAGGGAAGCCGTGACTAAGAGCAGGAAGCTGGTCTGCAGACAGAACAATGACGCAGAGCCAAGAGCAGTCCCCAAGAGACCTAGAATGCTCCTTCAGTTCCTGGGAGTTCAGGTATGGTTGCAACTTCCCATCCGAGGGCTCTAAGATGAAATGCCCTTGTGTTCAAACTCTCTTTTATGTGAGCTAACCTGAGGGACTTCTATTCCAACTAAAGTGTGTTGGCCAAATCGATACAGTAACTCATTCAGGCCTCAAGAACAGTCCTCTAGGGGCAAGTACTGAAATTCCCCTTTTACAGAGGAGGAAACAGCAGGATAGAGGTGAAGTGATTACACAGGGCTCCAGAGATCTAAGAACAAACACAGGGCCCTGATGCCACAATCCATCCCTCGGCCATGTGGCTGGGCTTATGCTCTTTAAGCTCCCTAAGCCTACGGCTACCCAAACCCTTCTGACTGAATACTATAAGAATGAATGTATTTGGAAATGGTATTTTTTTTGTTGTTTTTTTTGTTTGTTTGTTTGTTTGTTTTTTGTGGTACGCAGGCCTCTCACTGTCGTGGCCTCTCCCGTTGCGGAGAACAGGCTCCGGACGCGCAGGCTCAGCGGCCATGGCTCACGGGCCCAGCCGCTCTGCAGCATGTGGGATCTTCCCAGACCAGGGCACGAACCCGTGTCCCCTGCATTGGCAGGCGGACTCTCAACCACTGTGCCACCCGGGAAGCCCTGGAAATGGTATTTTTTGTGTGTGGGTTTTTGGGGTTTTTTTGGTTTGTTTGTTTGTTTGTTTTACCTGCACTGCTAGAGCTGAGAGGTTTCTTCGGTTTGTTCAGAGCTGGAGCAACAAGGGAGGGGGCCACCGCAGTTTCTTGACCTTGTCTGGCAGCTACAGGGTCATAGTCTTTCCCATCATAGTTTGCATCAAAAAACTTCTTGAACCACTGAACGAATTCAAAATTGTCCTGAAACTTGCCTTTTACTAATTTGTCCACAGGAATTATCTGCAGAGAAACACAAGACTATTTAGCCCAAAGCAAGAAGAAGCTTCTGGCAAGCATCAAACATCTCCATCAAATCAGTATAAAGCTCTGCCAAAGGAGAAAAAAATATTTTAGAGGCAAGAACTAAGTGCTAAGTAAGCCCCTGGAAGTTTGTAGAGCAAGTTTCATTCAATTTGCCTTCCACAGAGAACTTAACAACAGCCAGTCCCCCTCCAAGTCCATCAAAAGAAATGAGAAATGCAAAAGAAACAAGTATCATACATAAGTCACATATACACATCCAAACACATCCTAAGATATGTCATTCCACTGTAAAGAGTAAAGCTCCCATGGAACTTGCACGGCCACGGTGCCTGTCACAAGGTATGAAATCCAGAGCACAAACTAACCACAGGCATCCACGATGAACTGTGCTAAAAAAAATTCTGTCTTAAAAATAGGTCAACGTACGGAATCAGTCCTGGGATAGACTTCTACAAAATGGTATGTTTTTCAAGTAATTCCAGTCCTATTAAAACATACTTTAAAGGACCTGTAAGTTTTTTATTGTACAAGAATACTGTGTTATCAGGTATTACTTCAAATGGTGGGACTGCTGGCCAGAGCTTAACTATCTTTTAACTCTTCAAGGATTCCAGTTACAATCTGAACTATATCCACCCATCTGAGCAAATAATTTTTAAAAAATTTCTGTGTGATACTGAAACATTTACAAATAAAATGTTATGTCTGTAACTCACTTCAAAATAATCCACGAGTACAGGGGGTGGGATAGAGGTATACATGAAACAAAATTGGCCCTGAGTTGATAATCACTGAGGTACATGGGAGATCACTGCACTATTCTAACTTATATACTTCAAAAATTTTCCTTATTCAAAAAAATAAATTCCATAAAAAGAAAAAGAAAAATTATTTTAGATAATAAGCTACACCTAGTTTAAACTATGCCTGATAACTAAATGATATTCTTCCAACACAAATGTGTATTTTATATATTGTACAGAGACAGAACTAAAATAAAAATAAGACTGATTTCAAAGTAAATAAAAACCAGATACAGCAGCAAGATAATCAGAGGACGATTACAAGCTTTACTAAAAAAAATGTCCCCCCCAAAAATGGCTTAAAGGATAAGCCCTTCTAATGGGGGGAAACTACTTAATTTTGCAATAATCTGTTATCTACTAAAACAAAGCTATTTACCCTAGTGAAGCCTGGTGGTCTGTGTTTCTGGTAGCTTCAAATAACCTTGGGGACAAAAGGGAACATTCCAGCACCTGCCAGCCATCTTCTTTGTACTTTGCTATAAAAATCAAGTAGTTCTAGAATCTTCTCTATTAGAGCTACTTATTCTACCATATGGTATGCTTTACAGAAGTAAATTCAGAGATTAAACGAGTTAGACCTCAGACTAATAGAGATTAAACAGTAATAAATTTTTTTTTTTTAAATCATGGGTACAGATTTACAGATTGATCTTTCAGACAGTTACCAACTTCATGATGAAGAAAGAAGACCGTAAGGGAACCAGGGGTAGGAGAACAGGGAAACTTTGCTCCCAGTAAATTCTGTCAACTGGAGAAAAGATAACCATACAAATTGGGAAAAGAAAAACAAAAATGTCCAAAGTCATAGCCCAGAATCTGTATCTTTAGTAATTACCACTAGTTAAGAAACACCCTAAATGAAAGAATAAAGTTTACTTACTTTGTCAACACCCATCCTCTTAAAACCTGCTTGTAGTATTTTGAAGTTCTGGATGTATTCGTGTTCTAGCTTAGCTTGGAATTTCACTTTCTTCAAGGCAATGGAGCCAGGGAACAGCATGTCCATAAACTGACAATAGGCAGCCCCTGAATGAGTAACAGAAGAAAATACACACCAGGTCATTAAATGCAGTAGCTATTAAAGCAGCAGGGTGAAAATTTACCCAAACCTGCTTAACCCACTAAATTTTAAAAGTTGTGAAGTGGACTTACAAAACCCCAGAGCTTCGATTACCACTTGACTTCGAAATTGATAATAGGACTGTGGTTTTAGCTGGTAAGTTCTACAACACACTTGCAACCTGGAACCCCATGACGAGAAGAGGAATGTTCCCATGAAATTTTAAAACTTTACAAGAAAACCAGCATGACAATAAAATGACAACTACAAAGAAAAATGAATGTCAGCGGGAGGAGGGATTTCCCCTGTATTTCAAAGATCCATCCTCTGACACAGGTTTAAAAAAAAAGTTTTTTCTAAGATGTTTGCCTCCCTGAGCTTTTTACATCTCTAAATAAACTTACCTATCATTTTATAAACAAAGTTGAATAGAAGACATTTTTGTGTTCCTCCATTTCAATTTTAAAGGCCACTATAAGAAATTATTGCATATATTTCATCCCATTTGCTCCCAATTTCACTCCTTCCTCCACTTGCCCATTTTTACCCATCACCACCCCCAAAAGTGTTTTCTTGGCACTTAATATTTCCAGGAATGTTACTTCTCTAATGCCTGTATTAGGAGAGTACACTCTCCTAATACAGGGCAGGCTTCATGTGCACTTACTGCCCTTTCAGGAAAGGAGGCAAGAAATCCAGTGACTAAGCAATAGGTGTTCTGGAAAACGAGGCCGCCTTAATATGCATATTCAACATATTTTACATCAGGCCAAATTGGCTCCTTGCCAGATCTGGCATAAACAGTGCCATTATCATTATTTTTGGAAAGATACAAAGAAAGCAGAGGCACTTCAATGACCAGAGTGACATGCTTAGTAGAAAGGAGCACCAGAAAGTGAAAGCCTGATTCTTGAGGTGGCTGATTTATTTACTCATCCAACAGAAATATACTGTGGGAATTATGTACCAGGCAATGAATTAGCAATATTTATGCTTCTTAAAATGGAAGCACTGGGCTTCCCTGGTGGCGCAGTGGTTGGGAGTCCACCTGCCAATGCAGAGGACACAGGTTCGATCCCTGGTCCGGAAAGATCCCACATGCCCCATGCGCCACAACTACTGAGCCTGTACTCTAGAGCCCACGAGCCACAATTACTGAAGCCCAGGCGCCACAACTACTGAAGCCTGCGCACCTAGAGCCCGTGCTCCACAACAAGAGAAGCCACCACAATGAGAAGCCCACGCACCACAACGAAGAGTAGCCCCCGCTTGCCGCAACTAGCGAAAGCCTGCTTGGAGCAATGAAGACTCTACGCAGCCAAATATGAATAAGTAAAATAAATAAATTTATTTTTTAAAAATAAATAAATAAAATAATGGAGATTTAAAAGTCATAATTTACTAATTGAAATGTACAGATCTGGTTTGGATCCTGATGCATACACATCAACTTAAAACACACACACACAGGAGATAATCTATTAAGCATCTATACCCACAGCACTGCTTTACACATGAAAGATATTCTTTCTGAACCAGCAAAATAATGTGCATTTACTAAATTCTCAGGCCATTCGTGGGACTTTCCATTCAAAACAGCAGTCATCTGCTTCTCAGAAAAAACCTGCTTGAAGAATGCTGTTTTTATTTTACTGATAGAAGAATCCTTACAGCCATTATAAATGTAAAAACTGAGAACCAAAAACTGTGGCCAAAGACTAAAGAGGCAAGAGACCAAGCTTAGAACCAGACCCCAGGTATCCTGACTCCCTGTCCATTGCTCTTTTCCATGTCATTATACACCATATTAGAACACCCTACCCTGGAATAAAGAAGCATTTCCTGAATCAGGGAAGAAAGAGGTATACCATGCTGTTACACTCTGACTGAAACAGAGTTAACAAAGAAAAATACTAAGACCCCACTAAAAATAGACAAATCACACAAAAAAATGTAAACAGCTGATAAACACATGGGGAGCCAACCTAAGGAAATGATTATTTTAAAAAAACATAGCCTGGCAGTCCAGTGGTTAGGACTCTGCACTTTCACTGTCGAGGGCCTGGGTTCAATCACTGGTCAGGGAACTAAGATCCCACAAGCCACCAGTGCAGAAAAAAAAAAAAAAAGTAAATTTAATAAAGTAATACCAATTTTTAAAAAATACAGTAAAGATTTACACATGAAACTTGTGTAACTTTATTTACAAGAGTAAAAAATGGAAGCAACCGGGCTTCCCTGGTGGCGCAGTGGTTGAGAGTCTGCCTGCCGATGCAGGGGACACGGGTTTGTGCCCCGGTCCGGGAAGATCCCACATGCCGCGGAGCGGCTGGGCCCGTGAGCCATGGCGGCTGAGCCTGCGCGTCCGGAGCCTGTGCTCCGCCACGGGAGAGGCCACAACAGTGAGAGGACCGTGTACCACAAAAAAAAAAAAAAAAAAAAAGGAAGCAACCTGTATGTCCAAAAGTAGAAGCAATCAATTACATAATTTGCACACCATCACCTAAGAGAATATTATGCAAGCATTCAAAGCACATTTTTTTAAAATTGTGGGGGGAAAAGCTCAAGATTTAATATTACAAGAAAAAGCAAGACACAAAAACATATCTATAAAATGTCTTGATATATGTAAAAATATCCATGTTAATATATATGCATAGAAAAAAAAAAGACTAGAAGAAAACACAATGTGGAGACTTCCCTGGTGGTCCAGTGGTAAAGAATCCACCTTCCAATGCAGGGAACGTGGATTCAATCCCTGCTCAGGGAACTAAGATCCCACATGCCCCGGGGCAACTAAGCCCATTAGCCACAACTACTAAGCTTGCGTGCCTCAACGAGAGAGCCCGCGTGCCACAACTAGAAAGAGAAAACCCACATGCCACAACTAGAGAGATGCCCGCGAAATGCAAGGAAAGATGCCGCGTGTCTCAACGAAGATCCCGCGTGCCACAACTAAGACCTGGCGCAGCCAAAAATAAATAAATTAAATAAATAAATATTAAAAAACAGAAAGAAAACACAGTGTACTAGATTAAACCATACAAAGTTATTGTTTTGTAGATCAAAAATGAATGAACGGTGGCCATCTCTGGGGACTGGTACTGAATACATTCTATTTTAAAAATATTAATTATGTACTACAATGAATATTACTTTTATAATCAGAACACAAAAAAAGGTAAATGTTTTTTACAAAGAAGTCTGTCAGCTGCTTTTTTACAAAAGGGCTCAAAACTCCTGGCCTGTAGATGTCTCAGCTTGTTTCAGAAGAGGTTAAAAGAGGGCTTTCCTTCCATTCTCTGCCTTAATAACAAAGGCTGGCAACATAAGCAGAGTAAGAAGAGGACCCCTCAGGTCTTCCTTGGTGGTGCAGTGCTTGGGAATCCACCTGCCAATGCAGGGGACGTGGGTTCAATCCCTGGTCCGGGAAGATCCCACAGGCCTCGGAGCAACTAAGCCCGTGAGCCACAACTACTGAGCTTGCGCGTCTGGAGCCTGTGCTCCGCAACAAGATATGCCGCGATAGTGAGAGGCCCGCGCACCGCGATGAAGAGTGGCCCGCGCTCGCCGCAACTAGAGAAAGCCCTCGCACAGAAATGAAGATCCAACACAGGCAAAAATTAAAAAAATAAAAAATAAAGAAGTTAAATTTGTGATATCACACCAATTACACATTATTATTTTTTAAAAAAATTTACATCATATGTAAAGCATTCTTAAAAGAGTCAGCCTGGAGACATTTTAACAAGTGAAACATAATCCTATTTTAATTTTAAAAGCAAGAAACAAAACCGTACAGCACTGTGTGCTTGTAGTTGTTACTTACTGCAACAGTCTGTAATAGCAATAGACTGGAAACAAACTAAATGTCCATTAATAGGGGAATGATCCAAGGAAATTATGGTACTACACAGTCATGAAAGAAAAAAGAAAGTGGCAACTGCTACATGGATATGGAACACTCTCCAGAGAGTCCAGTGCAATTAAACACTACCACTTGTGTAAAAGGGGGGAAGAGAACACACACACAAAATACAGACAGATGGATGTTTCTGCTTGTATACACTCTCTCTGGAGGCCACCCAGCTGATAACACTGGTTACTTCTGGGTTGGGGAACTGGGTGGCTAGTAGATGGGCTTACTTTTCACAGGGAGACTTTTTGCTGTTTATCTTTTTGTTCCTTTTGAATTTTAAACCATTTGAGACTTTCAGTTATTCAAAAAGTATGTCAATTAACATGTTCTAAAATTATAGAAAACACTGAACGTACAGCTAAAATGAGTAACCTTGGGCAAGCTGTTTAACTTCTCTGTCTCAGTTTCTCTATCTATAAAATGGGGATGACAGTCCTTACCTCCCCCCCCACCCCCCCACGCCAAGGTTATATAGGTAAAGCACTTTAGAAAGTGCCTGGCCTATAGTAAGAGTTCAATAAATAAAACCATAATTAGGGGGAAAAAAAATACAGCTAAAAGATAACAATGACTATCACTTGTGACAATACAGCAGATTATGGTTTTCTTCTTAATGTTTCTATGAAGAAGACCTAATTACTTATAATCAGAAGAAAATAAGTTTCTTGTCTCTTGCTTTAATTAACACCAAGAGGTACTTGAAGAATTAGGCAAAATAATTTAAAGAGATACTTCCTTGAGCAGAGAAGTGACAATAAAAAATGGTCTCCTGAAAGGTTGCAGACTGATACAATAAAAGAAGAGTGGGGGAGGGGAGCCTGCAGGGAAGTAGGGCCCTGTTAGGAGGTCACTATGGCAGCAGCCTGCAAACTGAGAAGGGATTACAGCAAAAGACCCTGCAGAAGACTCAGAGAACTTTGTGAGTTAGCCTAAAAAGATGATTCTCAGGCCTGCGACACTAGACGAATGGTGGAATTATGGCCCAAAATGGAGTGTCTGGAAAAGGGAGCCAACTTGAGGAGAAAACAAAGTGGGTGAGGCCTGGTCAGGCTCCTGGTCTCACTCTCAGAGCAGCTCTGGGAGCAAGACTGACAAGCTATTTTATATCAACTCAAGGGCTGGCAGGGCCCCACAATGAGCTAAGAAAAATGGAAACCTAGCTTTTGCCTGGGAGCATCCAAACACCTCTCCTACTCTGTACAGCACAGACTATGAAGGAGGCCAGGATGGAGGGGAGAAGGCAAGGAAGGGGAATCCGAGAACATTCAGTGAGGGCCATCTGACATGTTCAGAGCACCATGCCGGGCCCTTGGAAAAGCGCAGAGGGGCCTGATCGTGGACTGGAATCTAAGGAAGAGAGGAATGGAAAGCAAATGGCACCCCCACCCCCACCCCTTCTTTTGGGCCACACCTCCTGGCTTGCAGGATCTTAGCTCCCCAACCAGGGACTGAACCCAGGCCACGGCAGTGAAAGCCTAGAATCCTAACCACTAGGCCACCAGCGAACTCCCTTTTTTTTTCAGCATCCCCCTTCTGACACAAGCGATCCCATCAGAATCTTTCTCTGTGATCAGGGTTTTTTCCTTGATGACTATCTTTTCAAAATACTTGACTAACTCTCCAAAACAGAGAGACTACGGAATGTAATGAATCTTGAAACAAGCGGCCACTCTATCACTGAAAGTCATCCTCACCTTATCTCATTACAAGAGCCAAGCAATGGCTCACTTCACTGTTGGAGGCAGGGAGCCCACAATGCTGATAAAACTCAGCCATTTCACAGGCAGCCAGCACATGAATAGTGTACAACCTCAGAGCTTTGCCCTCTCAAGGGAAAAACCTATTCCTACCTTTCAAAGCTTGGGCTTGGTAGAGAATTCTGATCTGCATGACCCCCTGCTCATCAGAGGTAAGATCAGGAGGGACCAGGCTCCAGTGTTAAACGTCACTCGGATTCTCCTCGGGCCTCAGTAAACACGAGAATCTGAGGAGCCTCACTTTCTCTCTGACTCCAATCCCCAGGCAGCAGACCTTTTTCAGGGACACGGTGTCTGCAGCTCATCCTGTTTGGTCTCATACTGGAAGCTGAGACCCCATTTCCTAAACGTCAATGTGAAACACAACACAACCTTCTACATACTCTGAGAAAAGTCCCACACGGCTCTCAAGAGGTGAACTAGCTGTGAACAGAAGTTTGTTTATAAATCACGTGCATAAGTATTGTGCACTGGGACTTCCCTGGTGGTTAAGAATCCACCTGCCAACGCAGGGGACACGGGTTTGAGCCCTGGTCTGGGAAGAACCCACATGCCACAGAGCAACTAAGCCTGTGCACCACAACTACTGAGCCTGTGCTCTAGAGCCCATGAGCCACAACTACTGAGCCCACGTGCCACAACTACTGAAGCCCGCACGCCTAGAGCCCGTGCTCCACAACAAGAGAAGCCACCACAATGAGAAGCCCCCTCACCGCAATGAAGAGTAGCTCCCGCTCGCCGCAACTAGAGAAAGCCCGCACGCAGCAACGAAGACCCAACGCAGCCAAAATTAAATAAATAAATAATTTTTTTTTTTTTTTAAAGAAGTATTCTGCACGTTCTACTGGGGAAAAGCCCTTTATCTAGGATAAGAAAAATGGTAGGCAGCAGGCAAAGTTGAAACTCTTCACAGATTTTTAATGAGACAATATCATTATAATTGATAATATGTAATTTACGTTTGTTCAACTCTCCTCCAAATGCTTCTTTTAAAAAGACAGAGCATGTATACAGGAGAAGGAGTACAGGCTGTGTGGTCAGAAAGATCCTGGGTTCAAAATCAGGCTCTATAACGTCTAAGCTGTGCCCCATGCAGTCTCCTCCTGTGTAAAACGAGAATGTGTCCTGCCCCTTGAGAGATCTAGGTTCACCTCAAGGGTCTGGTGCAGAATCAGTATCTGAGAGCTATTTTTACAGGTGAGCCTCACAACAGCGCAAAAGGTGAACCAGATCCTACTACCCCAGTTTATAGATGACGAACCAGAACATTATGGGACTCGGGACTTCCCTGGTGGTCCAGTGGTTAAGACTCTGTGCTTCCAATGCAGGGGGTGTGGGTTCAATCCCTGGTTGGGGAACTAAGATCCCACATGCTGCACGGAGCAGCCAAGAAATAAAAATAAGTAAATAAGAATAAAATAATTATTGGGGCTCGTCCAAAGTCACATGGCTCAGTGCAGACTGAAGTCTCTTCATGCCCAGTCCTGATTACTCGTGACAGCTCACTGTCTGAATGAGACAAATCTGGAGCCAGATCAGCACATACACAACTTATCTACATGTGAAAAGAGATCTCATTTTTGAATTAACTAAGTGAAACACATCTTGGAGTATATTTATAATAGAAAGAGGCAATTTTTAGGGAGAAACTGCTGGTGAAAAAGCTGGCTCCAATGAAAACTAAGATGATCTCATCCCCCCCATTAATCACGAGGCAAACAAGTGCTTTAAAAGCCTCCCACAAATGGGCATGTGGCAGTGAAACTGAGGAA
Source organism: Physeter macrocephalus (assembly GCF_002837175.3). NCBI lineage: Eukaryota > Metazoa > Chordata > Mammalia > Artiodactyla > Physeteridae > Physeter > Physeter macrocephalus. The sequence continues at coordinate 24,224,397 of NC_041227.1, forward strand.
ATTAACAGAAAGTAGGGGGAAAGCAGCACAGATCTAAGACTAACAGCCAGTGCCTACGACTAACAAAGCAACTGATGTTTAATAAGCATGGCTCCTGGGCAACCCTGTCTCACTGCACAACTTCACATCGAGCCTCTATGACTATCTATAAAACTGAGATTAAATCTCACAGGAGAGGGATTTCCCTGGTGGTCCAGTGGCTAAGACTCCATGCTCCCTATGCAGGGGGCCCAGGTTCAAGCCCTGGTCAGGAAACGAAATCCCACATGCCACAACTAAGAGTTCGCATGCCACAACTAAAGATCCCTGGGCACTTCCCTGGTGGTCCAGTGGTTAAGAATCCACCTTCCAGGGACTTCTCTGGTGGCACAGTGGTTAAGAATCCACCTGCCAGGGCTTCCCTGGTGGCGCAGCGGTTGCGCGTCCGCCTGCCGATGCAGGGGAACTGGGTTCGCGCCCCGGTCTGGGAGGATCCCACATGCCGCGGAGCGGCTGGGCCCGTGAGCCATGGCCGCTGAGCCTGCGCGTCCGGAGCCTGTCCTCCGCAACGGGAAAGGCCGCAGCAGAGGGAGGCCCGCATACCACAAAAAAAAAAAAAAAAAAAAAAAAAAAAAAAAGAATCCACCTGCCAATGACACAGGTTCGACCCCTGGTCCAGGAAGATCTCACATGCTGCAAAGCAACTAAGCCCGTGTGCCACAACTACTGAGACCGCATGCCACAACTACTGAAGCCTGCGCGCCTAAAGCCTGTGCTCCGCAACAAGAGAAGCCACCACAATGAGAAGCCCGCGCACCGCAACAAAGAGTAGCACCGGCTCGACACAACTAGTGAAAGCCCACGTGCAGCAATGAACACCCAGTGCAGCCAAAAAAAACAAAAAGAATCCACCTTCCAATGCAGGGGACACGGGTTCAATCCCTGGTCAGGGAACTAAGATCCCACATGCCGCAGGGCAACTAAGCCCACACGCCGCAACTACTGATCCCGCACCGCAACTAGAGAAGCCTGTGTGCCGCAAAGAGCCCACGTGCTGCAACTGAGACCCGACGCAGCTAAATAAATAAATAAATGTAAATAAATTTAAGAAAAAACAAAAACAACAAAAAAACGAGGTATGCCTGTACACTTCTACAATCATCTGAAAGTTTACAAAACTTAATAAAAAAAAAAGTCACGTGCTGCAACTAAGATCCCACTCAGCCAAAACTAAATAAATAGATTTATTTTTAAAAAAAGAAAAAAGAAAGAAAAGTTGGAAATAACCTAAATGTCCAAAAATGGGGACGATATTAAACAACTCCACCATATCTACAGAAATAAACAGTATACAGCCATTAAACGTAATTATTTCCAAGACAGTGAAAGACACTAGAGAATATCCACAATTTAATGTTAAGTGAAAAAAAGCTGGAATATATACAAATATATATGTGCACAGAAAACACCCAAACAGTGGCTTTCTCTAAATGAAACAACCAGCATTTTTTATTTTCTTCTCTCTAGTTTTCTAAAGGTTATACAATTAGTATAGACAGAAACAGAACATGTTCTTGTTCTTGTTTTAAATCATTACCTCTCTGCCGGATTCTTAGTAATCAGTAGGTCAATAAAGTTGTGGCTGAAATGGCAAACTTACCTGAGTTTGGGCTTGTGCTACCTGGGAGTAAGAAACGCCACTGAGGGCTTCCTGGTGGCACAGTGGTTAAAGAACCTGCCTGCCAATGCAGGGGACATGGGTTTGAGCCCTGGTCCGGGAAGATCCCACATGCGGTGGAGCAACTAAGCCCATGAACCACAACTACTGAGCCTGTGCTCTAGAGCCCGTGAGCCACAACTACTGAGCCCACGTGCCACAATTACTGAAGCCTGCGCGCCTAGAGCCCGTGCTCCACAACGAGAGAAGCCACTGCAATGATAAGCCCGCGCACCACAATGAAGAGTAGCCCCCACTCGCCACAACTAGAGAAAAGCCCACACGCAGCAACAAAGACCCAATGCAACCAAAAATAAATAATAAATAAATAATTTTTTAAAAAAAAGAAACACCACTGATAAACTAATATAGAACTAGAACAACTACAATTATTGTCCTTAAATAAGTCACTTCAAATTTGGATGCACAACAGTGCAGATGGAGAAGCTGGGACTAAACTGCAGGCCTCAGAATGTAGCCTCTACAGTGGGAGACGGTGGACACACAGGCCAGAACAGAGCACGCTCTTTTTAAGCACAGTTCCTCTCAGAAGTGGAACCAGGGCAGAGCTGAAAGAAACCGGGCAGCCCCAACACAGAACCTGAACCTGCACCTTTTGCAATCAGATACGGGCCTGTGCATCCCTGAAGGACCCGCAGACTTTCCTGGAAAAGGGGTCTACTGATTTCTCTTACCTGAGCACAACTGTTCAATCTTTGTCAGATTCAACTGCAGAGACTCATTGATCCAGGCCAGCATGTCATGTCGACTGAGGTTATCACTGGTGACCGACGTTGAGTACACATTCACTGCCATCTTCTACAGCATGTGAGGAAAAGAGAAGAACTCGTGTTATTGGGCAGCAAGAAGGAGCAAGCATTTCCTGGAGTCACCAGAGCAGACCTGTGGGGACACTCAATTTATAAGCCTCACCTTCTTCCCCAACAGGCCAAACCAGAGACACTAGGATTCCAGCCACGAGCCTGGATTTCCATGAATAAACATGACCTGAAATGAACTGCCCAACATCAGCCAGCCTAAAATTCAGGTCCCATTTTAATGTGATTGGTATAAAATTTTAAGCTACAAAAGACACTAAGTAAAGGAATGATTGTTTTATGAAGGGAGGCTGACGCACAAGCAAAAATGTTCTCTGCTTAGAAAACGTCAGTCCAAGTTTATCCACTAACATATCAAAATGTTTACACCAGTTTTCTTCAGATGGTGGGCTTTTGTATTAATTTCTCTTTACAGTTTCCACTATAAAGTTTTGCAAATTTTCTTTAAAGATTATGTCCACTTTTATAATCAAAAAAGTTAATAACCTAAGTACTACAAGGTGTTGGCAAATGACCTCCAGTGAAAAGACCTTAGTACCAATTCTCTGCTGAGCCTCCTGAAGACAGGGCATCTGAGGGCCTACTAAGCACCCGGAGCTTAGCAGACACTTGTCACTTAACCCAACAACTCACTGCAAGGCTCACTTTATTCTCCTCATTTTACAGATAAGGAAAAAGGTGCAGCACAGAAGCCCTAGGAACTGGCAGCCAAGTCTGCCCGGCCCCACCATCCACTTTCTTTCCCCTTCCCTAGAAAATCTGCCCCTCACCTTTCTGCCAGGCTTTCCAATTCAAAACAACAAGCACAGAGAAACACATTAACTGAAAATGTTTACCAAGCACTGTTCTAGGGACAGGGAAACAGATGTGCAGGAAAGACAAGTTGCCTGTCCATAGGAAGCTCACTTTCTAGTAGAAGTCTGACACTGACCACATACACAAACAAATGTCATTTCACGCGACCATTTACGTAATGAGGGTGGAGGGGAATGTGGTCAGGGAAAGCCTCTCGGAGTTGATGTTTGAGCTTAAGAGTCAGAAGGAGGCAGCCCGCGAAGATGTGGAAGAAGGGTGCCTACAGCCCAGTGAGCAGAAGGGATAGCAGGAACAGAAGTGGGAAAAGAAGTGAAGAAGCCAGATCCTTTTAGGACTCTGCAGGCCGCGGTGAGGAGTTTAGATTTTATTCTTTAACTGTTAATGAATCCATTGTGGGGATATACGTGGGGTAGAATCACACTCTCGTTTAAGTTTGAAAAAAATCACCCTGGGACTTCCCTGGCAGACCAGTGGTTACGATGCCATGCTTCCACTGCCAGGGGCACGGGTTCGATCCCTGGTCGGGGAACTAAGATCCCGCTGGCACAGTGTGGCTAAAAAAAAAAAAAAAAAAAAAAAAAAAGAAAAAGATCACCCTAACAGCTGGTGGAGAACAGACAGTGGGAAGGGAAGACTCAAGCAATATGAGATAAGGGGAGGTGTATCCAGATCTAAATGAAATCCCTGGGCAATTACCATGAGGACACATGACTACAAAATATTAAATTTCAAGAGGACCTCGACACTTTTAATTTTCCTCGTTTCATGTGACATCAATATGACCAACCGGAGGAAAAAAACTCAGAGCAAATTTGGAACCACCATGGGTCGCCATGCTCTCTTGTGGCACTTCATTCCTTCACCTAGCGACTAGCTAGACTTCCCAGGTGTCTCCTGCACGCCTCACGAGTCACACAGCTACAGAATGTGAGAGCCGGAAGATGAAGATCTCCCATCCAATCCCCTTTTTATGAACAGAGGTGACTGCGGCCTAGAGAGATAAATGACTTGGCAAGTCTGTGCCCTCACATCCCACCTTCCCCCATCCCCCGCAGCACTCGGCACACTGCTTTGCACACGACGGGCTCAGTAAATGTTACCTGTTTTCAGGCTGGCAGGAGAGAGAAAAATGTGTCTGTGTAAACTCTTTTCAGAAAGCAAACTATCAACACTATTACTTAAACTCAAATGAGAAAACCATGTTACACAAGGCACCAATACAATTTAGTTCCTGACTCCACTGGGAAATTAATCCCACAGCACTTCATTCAAACCTCTGCAACTGTCGTTACCTCTTCATTTCTGAATCATTCCCGGATGAGATCTGGACCAGGAGGCAATTTGCTCCATACCAAGAGCTGAGTATTTGAAGCCTGGGTTTGAACGTGAGGCTGTCACTCATTAGTTGTATAACCTTGGGCAAGTTACTTAACTGCAATACACCTCAGTTATCTTGTGAGTTAATGCTACCTATCTGAAAAGGGTGAGGTGAGGTTTAAATGAGATAATGCACAAAAAATGATTTGGTATTAAACAAACAGGCGCCAGGGCGGGGAGGGACCTTGTCTCACTCATCCTCCTATCTCCAGCGCCAAAAACAGTGCCTGAGACTTGCCACCACCATCTCTCATCTCCATCCACCACAACAGCCATCAAATTAGTCTCTAACTCAAACTGTTTTTACACAGCAGCCAGGGAGAATCTTCTGAATCAAAAGTCAGACCAAGTGTCTCCTCTGTTTAAAATCCCCAAATGAATGAATAAATGAAATGCATACTGTGCGCAAAATGCTATTATCAGGTACCAAGGCGAGACACATCCAAACAAAAACCACCACGGTCCCAGGCTGAGCACTTGTAATCTGTTTTGGCGACACTCATACATACATACATACATTGGGTAATGTGTGTGTCATGCTGCCATAAAGTGTAAGCAGCTGGTTAAGCCACGTGTGTCTCCTGACCACACCCCAGCTCAGAAAAAATTAATGGCCTTTCATCATCATATAATTCAAAACTCTTTTATTAGCAGTACATTAATACCTGGCCCCATGTGCTCTGCGAACTCTGTAGCCACTAAATACATGGGGTTAGGCACCCTGTAGATGTGCAGTAAACATCCACTAACTCAACTACTTAATTGGCTCTTCCAGGCAGTCGAAACAGAGCCCAATTCTCAGAGCCTCAGCTACAGCTAGTGACAGCTCACTCTTCCTCTACAAGGATCCCACTGCTTGGCCTCAATGGAAGAACCCATGACCCCCACGAAAACCTCACCCCCTTAAAAGGCTCCTTGATCCAGGTTTCACGTGCCTTGAAAAAAGCTCCCCCTTGCCTCTCCAGGTATCTCTTCTCCTTCGGCAGGTCTCCTAGCAGGCCCCCAAACCCACTTTGATTCACTGATGGCTGATGAGCACCTATTACTTTCAAGGCACCATACTGAGCCCTATGGAAAGAGGGGGAGGAAGGTGCCACCAGAAAAAAAGCAATGTGACCCTAAGTAAATACTTCACCTTTCCGGATCACAAAGAGCTCACCTGTAAAAGATGAACAATATCTTCAACACAAGGTGGTGGTGAGGATTAAATGAGAATCTGAGTGAAAGCACAGCATGTCGTAAGCTTCCCTATGTGCCAGAAACCACTACACACTTTGACACACCACCGCAAAGGGCACATCGGATGAAACATGCCCTCTAGATCTGGTCCTCAGGGAGGCAGCATAATACAGAGGTTAAGGGCCTGGACTCAAGAGTCGCAGACGTGGATTCAGCCACTTGCTGGACACCATAAAGCAAATCATCTCTCAGAGCCTCAGTCCCCTAATTTGTAAACTGAAGATAATAACTCTTAGAGACAGTGCAATATTAAATGACATAATGCCACACAACACCTGGCACACAGCAAGTGCCCAATTAGCAAACAACTATTATCACTACTCTTAGAGATACCCCATTACAGAGGTGGATGGCAGGCCCGGTGTACCTTCCTTCAATAGGCCTCAGGAGTCTCATTCCCAAAATGGAGGAGAGGCCAAGCTCTGCCCTGCAGCACCCCAGGTCTGCTGTGAAGCAGGGACTGAAAAAGCACTGTTCGTTCATGTCACCTTGTTATATTATCTTCCCAGTGAGCATATAAAATTATCTTTTCCAAGTATTAATTTTCTCACTTCCTGTCTTCCCACCATAATGTAGACTCCTAGAAAGCAGGTCTTTGCCCTCCTGCTCCTGGGTGTATAGCCAGCGCTTAGCACAGTGCCTAGCACCTACTGGACGCTCAATAAATACCGATGAAAAAAGGAGGAAGTCCAGTAAGCTGGCCTGCTTTTTGCTTTTTTGCTATGTACCACGACGAGAGCTTTCTGCATGTAGTATCTTTGTCCCCCGTTTTACGGATGAGAAAACTGAGGCCCAAAGAGGTTAAAGCACCTGCCCAAGATCGCACAGCAGGGAATTCAATACAGGTATGAATCCAAAACCCGAACTCTTAATCATCAGGCAGCACCGTTTCCTACAGTGGGGGTCCTCAGAGCTCCCAGCAGGACCCACTTCAACCACACACACGCCCCCTACCCGGCCCAGCCATCCCGGAACCTCCTGCCTCCGCCGTCCGGGTTCCACGCCTCGGCCGCGGCCCATAAGCCCCCACGCCGCCGAGAAGCAGCCCCCACTTCCGGCCCGAGGCCCCGCCCCCCAGCAGAGCGGAGAGCGCGCGCCCCCCAGCTTGGCCCGCGCGCGCCGGGTCACGGCCCCGCCCTTCCCCCACCCGGCCTGAACCGCACCGCTGAGGGGAGCGGCCCGAGCACCAATCGCAGGACCCGCCGGCGCTCTACCCGCCCCGAGGCCCGCCCGCCCGCCCCCGGCCGCCGCTCCGTGCCCGCTAGCCGGCTCACCGGCTCTCGGCTGGACCGCGTCCGCTGCCCGTACCCGGCTCCGGTTCCGTCTTCGTCTCGTTCAAACCGCCTGACCCCGCCCGCCCGCCCGCGCGATGACCTCACACGCACCCCCCCCCGTTACGCGCCGACGTAAAGGCTCGTCATCGCCCGCCGGCTCCTTTTATAGAGAGGGACTAAGCCGCGCACTGGGGGCGGAGCCCGACACTTGATCGACGGCTGGGGTGCCCAAGGGGCGAGGCGCCGGCTGCCGGGGCACTGCAGCCGCGTGGTCTGCCGCAACCAATGAGATCCCTCCTCGGGCCGGTGTAACTCCGCCTAGAAGGCGGGATCCAGTTACAAATTCTATACCCTAATAGCCAAAAAAAAATGGTTTTACAATGAATTTCTACAAAAATGAGTTATTGGATAAAAAAATAAATCAATACGGGCTTTGAGGAAGGACTTAAAAGTCACCTCAGAGACACATTCTGTGACTATTCTGTCTAGAATGACCCTACAATCTCATCATCCGTTTTTTCTTAGTATAGTCATCTTGTTTGTTTATGCCTTTATTGTCTGCCTTTCCATAAGTTCCACGGAAGCAAGGCTTTTCTCAGTCCTGTTCCCACCGTGTCCCAGAGCCTGATACACAGGTTCTTAGTAGAGACTTGCTCAAAGAATGAATTACACCCACTTTACAGAAGAGGAAACTGAGGGTCAGAGAGGTCAACTGCCCAGCATCACAAAGACTGATCCAAGTTTCTAGCTGGTTTCCTTGTCCAAATATCATTTATTCTTGTGTTCAACAAATATTTATTTTCCCTGATCAATCAGGCCCTAGGATTTTGGTGATGACCAAGAACCAGACATAGCCTCTGAGCTCTTAAAGTTTCCAGTCCAGCAGGGAAGGCAAAGCACATAACTAATTACACATCACTATTTAATTACAAACCAGACTTAGTGTTAGGAAGGAGGAGGCTGTGGCAGGAGTGATGGCACCTGCATTGCAAGAGGTAGGGTCCTGGAGGCCTCTTCTGGGCTGGGTCTCTCCCTCCCCTGAGGCCTGGAGAGATGTTCAGGGAAGAATAGGTTGGGGAGCTGGGGCAGGAGCTATTTATCAACTGGCCTGGAGGCACTTCAATATTTTAACCACCAGTATACTGCTGGGTAGTCTCTCTGGTATGCAGCGCTCCAAGAGTGCAGCATGAGACCTGACCTCACCTGAGCAGTATGGGAAGGCTTCCCAGAGTTGACAGTTGCCCTAAAATATGAGACGTTAACCCAGCACAAGAGTAAGGGTAGGAATAGACAAACAACAGGATGCAGCAAAGAGCCCTGTAACCATATGATTACAGCAGTAGTAGTAATATTAGCACTATAGTGAATTGATACGAAGTCTGGATAATTGAGTAAAGATATTCATAAGTGATTTTGGCAATATAATGTGTTATCATCTTATACACAAGGACATTAAGTTCCCAACAGTTTCAGTGAATTTCATAAGTAGCAAAGCCAGCAGGCCTGGGTTCAAATCCTGACTCTGCTAGGAGTTAGAATCAAATGATGTGTGTAATGTTCTTAGACCACTCCTAGCACATAGTATGTGTTCAATAAATGTTAGTGATTTCGAAGTCCCTTTCAATTAATGTCAACGTTCAACTACTGTCAACTGATTGTTGTCAGCAGTACCTAAAAGCCATTTTGGGTCGGGGAGGAATGGGTGTGGGGAATGAAAGCGAAGTCAAGAAGAGCCTCAAGTGCCAGTCTAGAGTTTGAACCTGGTTCTGGACACAGGGCATCACAGGTTTCTGAGCAAGGGCCTCTGAAATAAAACTCATCTACCCTTCCCAGGAGACAGCTCCCCAAGGAGCGAGGGCCATGTGATCTCCTCAGGCTCCACCCTCCTCCCTGAGGAGGTTAGCCAAGGTTGTCTGGGTCAGATTAAGCCTTGACTGAGAAAGGCCAGAGGGTAAACGGAATAAAGAACTTCCATCCAGCAGGTGAAAGTTGGGAGACTTTACTATGCGTCTTTAAGCTACCTTTTTAACGTATGAGGCAATCTCATTTTCCCAGATAGAAATTGTGAGTCTCCTCTCCGAAAACAAAACAACCAAAAAACTATGACTTTAAGACCCCAGTTTTCCAAATGTATGACAAGATTATTGAACTAAAAAATGGTGTCAGGTCTCATTTGCCTTGAGGACCTCACAAGCTCATGGAGGAGAGGACTGCAAAAGTAAGAAATGATAATACAGAGGGCTTTGTGCTGAGATGGATTCTTCTATCTGTCCACAGGGAAGGAGGGCTCAGATTAGGGGATGTCTCTTAATGCTGCCTAGAATGGAGGCAAAGGAGGCTTCCTGGAAGAGGTGAGAACTGGAGGACAAGTCTGGCAAAGCAGAGAAGGCTGTTCCAGGCAGAGAACAGTGCATGCAAAGACTCAGAGCAAGCAGTCCCAACTCCAGTAATAAGGTTAAACAGAAAGAAGGAAGGAAAGAAGGCAGAAAGGAGGGAGGGAAGGTAAGCTGGAAAAAAGAAGGGAAGGAAGCAAGAAAGGTAAATTGTACCATAGGCTGCAAAGGGCAGCAGGTAATTTCAGGATCCAAACACACACACACACACACACACACACACACACACACACACACACACACACACACACACACACACACACACAGATGCAGGTGAGACCAGTGGATTCACAGAACAGATTCTAACTTACACCTCCTTTGCCACTGGCTGTGTGGCCTTGGGTATGTTAGACTTCTGAGCCTCAGTTCTCTTACCTATGATCACAGTAATCACTGCCTCACTTCAGGGTTGCTGGGAGGATTCTCAAACAGTAAACAATAAAGCAGCTGCCGTTTACTCAGCACTCACTACCCGCGAGCACTCTGCATGTGCTTCACATACACTGAATCATTTGATTCACACGTCAACCTTATGAGGTTATTATCTCCGTTTTACACTGGATAAACTGAGGCACAGAGTGGCTATGGAGCACATCCAAGATCACAAATAAGGAGGGGGTGAAGCCGGGAGAGGCATCCAGTCTGGCTGCAGAGAGGAAGCAAGGATGAAACACAGGCCTGGAACAGAGAACCACTCAAGAAGCAGCTGGCTGGAAAACCAGAGGGACTGAGGTAGAGTTGGGCACCCTCTCTGTCTAGTGCTGACCCCCCACCAAACAGCCATGGAACTGTCCAGAGGTCAGTCCCTGCACCCCCAGGAAAGATCCCTTCCACAGGTCTCTGGGGTGCCGGATGCCAAAGCCACCCGCATCAACTCTCCCTAACAAGGAGCACGGGGACCCCAACATGATGGAGGGGAGGGGGGTGATGGACAGTTTCAACGCCAGATGCTGCTGTTGCTATAGTTAGCATCTGAGCCCAGCTCCTTTGAAACACCTAGGTGAATATTACCTGTCCTTCCTTTTTAAGACTTTAATACATTAATATTGGATGTTACCATCACTACCAGCACCGTCATTAACACTGCACTGATTAATGGGTTTCGTTATCACAATGCCATTCAATACATGTGAGGGCTTACTACGTGCCAGGCACCAGGCAAAGCAATTTACCCAGATCACAGCCTTGAACATTCACAGCAGCCCTAGGAAGTAGGTAGGATTTATGATCCCCACTTTTATAGAGATGAAAAATTCCAAGGGTCACCTGCCCGAGTGACACAACATGCCAGACCCCAGATACAGCCCCAGGCAACTGGAAGACTTCTGCAGGAAAGGCCTACTTGTGGTGCAAACCAACTACTTCCCCAAGATCAGAATTTTCATTACATTCTCCATTTGGCCCCAGACCTGGGATCACTGATATCCAAACCTGGCCCCCATCTTGAGAAAACACAGAGAACTGCCCCGGCAGCCCCAACAAGGTCTCCCCGCTAGCCTGCCCACAGGTAGGCCAGGACACCCAAGGGCCCCTCACCTGGAGAGCTAGTTCATCTCCTCTCTTGGGATTTTGAGGCCGAGGCTGTTTATTTTGCTTCATCCTGTCCTGGCATTTGATGCAGCACTGTATACAAGATGGCTTAATAGGGCAGCCAAGGCCCCTGGGGCCTGAACACCTGAGCAGAGCGCCAGCCTGGCTTGGCTTGCTAATTGACAATCGTCTCATCATGGCAACTTGCACCTGGGCTGTCCTAGCCCAGCAGTGCCTAAAAAAAATAGCTGGTTTCTCATTCTCCAACTCTGGACCAGACCCTTTCTGAACTTGCCCTTATTAAGGCCCACAACTCTAATCATGGAGGTGGCCATGATTATAACCTATCTTATGTGAAGAAACTGAGGTTCAGAGGTGCCAAGTCCAACTGAGGCTCAATTGATACACTATGTGCATCCCATTTACACACCATTCTCCCTCTGCACGCACCAGCTGACCAATATTAACCTCTGGAGAGCTACTGACATCAGCTCCTTTGCCCTGACCCATGGTTAGAGATAGTGAAACATGAGGATTATGGCATGATGGGCTCTGGGCTTGGGACACCTGGCTGAGTGGCCCCAGGTAAACTTTAAGATGGAACTACTGAAGGGAGTTGCAATGTTAAACTTAAGCAAGATACACATTCCACCCAAAGAGCTGGGGCCACTGGCAGCTATGTTAAAATCTCGGACCATGGGCCACTCCCAACAAGTCCCCTCACTGACTGTGGCTGAACTGTGATATGACAACTTGGGAGCAGTGGAACAGGGTGCAGGGAAAGCCTACAGAGGGACAAGGAACTGGAGGATCAGCCCTGGGATTCTTGAGTCATCTGGACCAGCTACCCAAGAGCTGTAATAATCTGGAGATGGCTGTTCCAGACATCAAGGCTTTAAATGAACTCAAGCACTCCAGTTATTTGTTTGGGGAACCGAGGTTTAGAAACCCATTCACTAGCCGAGATTGGTTCTTGGACCAGAAGCATGGAATTCTCAGGCTCCACTCCAGACTTAATGAATCAGACTCTGGGGATGGGGCCCAGAAATCTCCACTGAACAAGCCTTCCAGGGAAGGCTGATCCATTGGAGTTTGGGGACCATGGCACTAGATTTGGGGGTCACCGTGGTACTTATGTACTGGGCTTGTTGAATGAATGACCTACTGCGACCACCCACCTTTCCACTTTAACCAGGCCCTCACATACCCCACCCATCTGACCTGCAAAAGAACAAAAGGGACACCAGACTGTTAGAGAAATACTGATTTTAATTCAACATAAGGTAAACTCTAGGCATCTGTCATCTTTCAGCCTAAAAATTAGCAAAACTGTTGAAACAAGGCACAATTTTTCCCCATACTTTGTTACATGGCTCCAGTTACAAAAAAAAAAAAAAAAAAATTATGAAAATGTTAAAACAAAAATAGATGTCTGAGATTAAAAAAAAAAAGTGTATAAAAAACCTCCCACAAAACCTGTCAACATTGTTCCTTAGTCTACAAAATAGCACCAGTAAGAAGAGTAAAAGGTGTTAAAAACCATTACGACAGCATTTCTGAAATGCAGCTTGTCCGACCTCCCATTCCCCCTAAAAACGATTTATCGATTTATCATGGAATAAAAAAGGACTTTAAAATCTCTGGAGGGAGGGTCGAGCTTTTATTGCAGTTTTCCCCCTGCAGTCTCTTAGATGAGGGGAAAGTGCGAGGAATGTGCTTCTGCCCCTGGCTGTCCCTGCTGAGTTCAGAGAAGCCTAAGGAATTGGGGTGTCATACTTCTAATCTGGGGACCTGTGCCTGCGGAGTAGTCTGGAGGGTGGGGGGACGGGTGGGGGGGGGGGGCGCGTCTTACCTAAGCCTCCTCCTTCTCCCCCTCACACGGGGAAGGGGGGAGACAGTGAGAAGCCATACCTGTCTACACGATACATGGCAGCTTATAACCCAGCCCACCCCTTCCTGAGCTTCCAGAGGTTTCTATTGCAGTCACTGGGAGGGATTTACCTAAGAGTAGCCCTGCCCTTGGGTTTATGGGGAAAAAAAATAGCCCTGAAAGTGATGATGATGTCATCCCGGCTGAAATCACCATCCTTGTGGAAAATACTCTAAATGGGCCCCGGATCCCAGCCCTTTATACTGAGGCCAGGGGAACGTGCCGGGGACAATTCAAGACAGACATGGACATCATGTCCTCTTCTGCTAGCCCTAGAAGAAACCATCCTAGGCCCTTAAAAGGTCCCTTAGCTACATGTCTACTGCCACACACTCCTGGAAACAAGGAGCTGCAGACATTTAAAAAATTAAAGTCTTGCAGTAACTGTCTTGGGTGATTTTTCAGCATTAACCTGAGTATCGGAGAGCTGTCGGCACTGTGGTTTTGGTATCTTAGCCATCGTTTCTCTGAGCGGTAAACCCAGGAGGGAAAAAAAAGCCATCTTACTACCTATTTCAAGTTTTAAAATTTTAGAAGACAAAATGAGCACCGTGTTTGGCCGCTCCGAGCAGCCAGGTCTGAATTGTGCACAAGGAGATGGCACCTCGGGGTCCCCCTGCCAGGAGGGGACAAGGCAGCTCTGCTCCCGACGAGGTACTCGGCCCGACCCCACACAGCTGAGCTGGGAAGGGCAGAGCCAGGATGCACCTCCTGGGTCGTGGCTCTGCCCACACGCCCTGGTGCCTGCGGTACTATTCACAGGCAAAGTAGTCTTTCAAGGGGGCGAAGAGGTGTCGGATGACAGGTACACTCCAGGACCTCCCGAGCAGCTTCTGGCGGGCAACACGGCCCATGTTGGACACATCTGTGTAGTGTACAGGAAAGCCGAAGATCCTGGGGGTGGGGTGGGGGGGCACCAGAGTGAAAACACAGGGAGTCAGGTGTGCCCCCTGCAGCGTGCTTAACGCCTCTGGGAGATCCTCGCCTCCGCAGCCAACGTGGCGCTGCTCTTCCTGCCCTTTGACCCGTCCCTTCCACCAGGCCCACCAGGCCTTCACATGAGCCCTCTCTTGACCCCCAGAGGTCAGGCCCACCAGTTCTTCAGCACAAATGACTGTCATGAGGGCACGGTCCCTCTCTGAGGGCACCTGTCTTGTGCACGCCCCTACACTGGCACAATGCTCCTGGCACATAGATGGTACTCAGTGGACCTTTTCTCAAATGAATGAATGCCAAGATGGCCGGCCGGCCAGCAGACAGAAACGTACCTCTCTTCAAACCACACAAGGACAGAAGTTAGGCAATTGCCTTAGTAAGGAATAAGGACACTCACGAAATGGACCTTATTTCCAATCATCAGGTGCTCAGATAATTTACCGTGAGTAAACTGAAGCATCCTGCATTTTCTTTCCTTCTTCAAAGCAAACTGCTGGATCAAGGGCCCAGCTGGACTTAATGGTAGATGGCAACCAAATATACCAACAGCCTCCTGAATGGAATTCTACCACAGGTCTGGGAAGAGGCTACAGGTACACTGGACCTCATTCTTTCCCAGGTTTACAATCTAACACCACAAATTAAACCAAGAAATAAATCCAGCTGTAGAACTAAAATATCTAGAATGTAAATACTCTATCAAATAACCACAAAACACAGCCAAAAATGTAAAGAGGAGTAGTCATAGCCCTTACTACATTCTAATCACAATAACAAAATAAAACAAAAGGAGTGAGAGAAAAAAATTAAATACAGAACAGGAGAAATGAAATCTAAGAGCTGGTTCTCGGAATCAAAATAGACACACTACCCACTTAGTCAAATAAATGGATAAGGGAGAAGACAGACTGTGGCTAAGGAGGAATCAGCTTCAGAACAAGCAACTTGGCAGGAGGAATCCTGGGAAAGCAATGGCATGTCGGCGGGGTTTCCTTTAGCTGGATCCTCATACATCCTAGTGTCCCAGCATGGTGGGGCAGGCA
The DNA here is from genome assembly GCF_002837175.3 of Physeter macrocephalus. Lineage (NCBI taxonomy): Eukaryota > Metazoa > Chordata > Mammalia > Artiodactyla > Physeteridae > Physeter > Physeter macrocephalus. The sequence continues at coordinate 24,239,470 of NC_041227.1, forward strand.
AATGCCAGGGCAACACAGCCAACATAGACAGATGTGCCGTCTCATGACCTCATGTTTTAGATTCCTCACCACCACAACCCTTTTGCCATTTCTGCTAGGAAATAAGCACTAACTGAAAAGGTTACTCCCAGCCCTGCTAACATAGAAGGTCAGTGAGACCACGTGGAGTTAAGGCAAGCACTTGCCCATTCACACTGCTGGCCTTAACCATGTTTTCTTCCCCTTTCTCTCTATCTGCTCGATTCCCCTTTCCACGTACAGCCTTGCTCACCTTTCTAGCTCAGTGCACCACAAAACATCTTCTTTGCCATTCATGACAACAGGGAAAAGTTGGTTTTTCCCCTGTCTGATCGAGTTCGACTTGGTGGTTATTGTCTGTACTTTCTTTAACTGGAGAACAAAACGACATCATGGAGTGAGCACAGAATGAAGGGTTCTGGGTCAAGGCTCAGAAGCAGGTAAGGGAAGGAGGAGGGAGGGTGGGTGGGAGAGAGAGAGTGGTAGGGCCGGGCTCCGAGAGGGAATGAGAAAAGGAGAGTTGGAAGGACAAGAACACTCTGTGCTTCCCACAAACGCCAAGAAGTTAATGAACAGGAAGGACCAGCCTCAGAGAGAACAAGAGGTAAACAACAAATGACCACAAATGAGATCACATGGGAGCCAAGAAAACAGAGTTATTGATCAAGCAAGATTAAGCAAAATTAAAAGTCCACCCAGATTGTAGAGGATGGTCAACCAGGGTTTGAATGAATGGAGCTTAGCTTAATGGAAACATTGAAAAGTAAGTTTATGGAGATCTTAATAGAATTATCCAGGACTTAACCATAGTTTTTTTTTTTTTTTTTTTTTGCAAAAGTGTACTCATTTCTCACTGGGAGGATGAGCTGAGTCTACGTGGAGTGTGCCTTCACAATCGGAAACTCTACTTGCCTTTTCTCAGTGATTTTTGTTTATCAAGAACCTCTCCTACACTGTACTTGAAGACAGGATAGAACAATTATGTGGGGAAAGAAGCCCAGCACCAGGGAGTCATGTGGGGGGAGGGGCAGGAACAAATTGGACACCAAGGTCAAGTCCCGATTAGAGATCACCAAGTGCATTTCCCAGTGGGCCAGGCACAGAGCACATCTTACCTTTGCTGTCCTATTGAACTCCAGGCAGTCCTGCAGCTCGAGTTTATCATTCTTTGATGCTATCACAGGCCTGAGAACATCCAAAACCCATTACTTTCTACCACCTGGAAAGGGGCCTTGGCTAGGTGCCTCCCAAGGTGGGAGTGAGAGCCCAAGCTGCAAAATGTGCTCTGGCAGTGAACTGTGCTCCAAATACATGATAAAAATGGCCCTGGCATGAGCACAAGCCTGTGTGCTGAGCCAGGGACAGACTAGCCCCTTGATGGGGACCGGGGGTCGGTGAGCCCAATGTCCAGGAGTGAATGCTCCTCCTTCCCAAATGTTAACAGTAGTCAAAGCTCCTTCACTGAGGGGAGCAGGATGGGGAAGCACATTGTTGGAGGAGTCAGGAGACGCCTCAGTCTCAGCCCCACTGCTCACTGGCTGAGTGAATGACCTTGAGCAAATTCTGCCACCTCTCTGAGCCTCAGGAGCTTGGATTAGGTCTTTGTGGGTCTACTCACTACAACTAGCACATCAAACCCATGACTTGGTGGCTTATTGCTGGAATGCAGCCTCAGGAGGCTTTAATAGTGGGTCCAAATAAAGACAAAAGGTGGTTCACAAAAGGACTAAAATTAATCCCCCCTTGTAACTTTCACCACTGAAACCTGCAAAAGCAGAGAGAGGAAAACAGATGCTTGAGAAGGAGAATGGATAGAACTTTAGAAAATGAAGTGGTTAAGCAGGTCCAGACCAGAAAACCAGGAAGAGGTCTGAATGCACAGAGTTGATGAATGCCACAGCATCCCTGTGTAAGGAACTCCAAGGCCAAAAAGAAATCAGACGTAAGATTGGACATGGTGCCCACAAGAGGGGCCCTCGAACACAGAATAATACCTCACTGACCTCACCCTCTCTCCATTCCCAACTCTTCCATGGACCCAAGGGAGCTAAGGGCTCACAGCCCTGCTCTACCTTCTGTTGATTCTAGGACTGAAATCTTAACAACCAAGATGTTTGGTCTAAAGGCTGGATTTGGGTCTGTGACCCGTGGTTGACGCTGGCTGAGTCATGGATCCTGCAGAGCCCACCTGTAGCAGTTCACTTCTCATCCCAACTCAGATAATGCTCAGCAAATCCCATTATCTAGAATCTGATCCCTCCCTGTAATTCCACAGGACACCCTCCTGGAGCCACTGCTCTCATTGTGTTCAGTGCATGTGGATGGTACCTCTTAGGCACAACACAATAATCAAAGTCAGAGCCCTCCTCCTCTGAACAACACCTCAGCTGCCTCCCCACTTCTGCATTCATCACGTGATAGTCTATTCTTCCACCAGAAACCCTGAGAACCAGAGACACAACTCATCTCATCCGCTTAACATCTCACGTGAACTCCGGGGTCAAAGTAAATATGTGTTGCCATGACTACAAGCCTCACATAATTTGGCCCATGCTTCGGAGTTCTCAGTCCTCCTCTCACACCCACTCCGCACCCACTCCCCACCCCTGGAACACTGTTCTCCGAGCTGCTCTGCGAATGCCCATCACTGGCCTCGCTGACCCTCTCCCTTCTGCTCTCAACTGCATGCCTCCACTCCATCACTTTGGGTCCTGCCGGGATGAGAAGCCTCCCCATCAGCTCTTCCAGTGCCCCCTCCAACCCTGACCCTGAAATCATTTGTCTTCTCTACGCCTCCCCCACTGGCTCTGTGAGAGCCAAGACTGACATCTAGTCACCACGGAACTGGCAGCAGGGACAGAGGTGCCTGGCAGGGTGAGAGCTCAGGAATGGAGTGAATAAGCCGAGTTCATTCCAGACATGGACATTGCACCATCTGATGGGCTGATAATGAAAATGTAAGACACCCAACAGAAATCCCAAGCTATTCCAGTACCTTCTCACCTCTGTCCACACTTTGCTAAATGTCTGAACGTTATGCTTCCAACACTTCCTTTGAAAGAAGAATTTTTTTGAAGCTAACTCATTTGCAAGTTATATTACCATCACATTTGGTATCTTAATTAGCAGGTTGGTCTCCGTGAAGCCACATGAAGGAGATAATTAATCCTCAGCCAAGCCACTTGCCTTGTGGCTTTCAACGTGAAAGGACTAATGAAAAGTTGGGGAAAGATCTCAGTCAAGAAAATCCAAGGGAGACAGGCTTTGGGCTACCAATTGTTATCTCAGCTCTGCCACCTGATTGGTCACCACAGGCCTGGTCCAGGGATCACTTCATCTCAGGGGCAGGGAGAGTAAGTTCATTTCCCAATGGACCATAACTGGGAGGAGAGGTGGGGTGTAGAAACATCAGCATCCCTCGCTGGGAAGAAGCCTGCCCCAACACGTGGCACTTTTAAGCACCAGGTCCCTAGGCAGAGCAGAAATAAATGTACTGAGGAATCCTGGCCTGAGATTCTCAGGTACTTGGTGTACAGCCTAACAGGCTTCAACCATAACCCTATGGTTGAAGGGGTTGGTCTGAAGCAGAGGGTGAGGCCTTTTCTCAGCAGAGCCAGCTCTTTCTACAAGGTTCCAATGTGTCTCTCTCATAAGAGTCCATGGTTAATGGCTCATACCATTAGTTATATTTAACTTGGCTGTTACCTGCCCCACTCGGAGCCCCTTGTTACCTGTTCATCCCGGGCAGGTTGCCCCAGAAGTATCGGGCTCTGTGAGCAGCAGACACTTTGATGGCATCAATCATCACTGGATTACACTGCAGGGAAGAGAGAAGGGCAGCTGCTGGGAGCCCATGGCAGAATTCAGGCGGCAGACAGGTGACATGGCAGTCCCCTGGCTGTGGAGGAGGCACGGTTCCTGCCAGGCAAGGGACAGACTAATTCCCCTCAAGAATCTGACTGAAGGACATAGCTAATGCCCCCATATTAATGGTGGGGAAAGAGACCAGATCAGACCGGCAGGTTGTAAGAGAAGGTATCCCCTGGGGCACGCCATGTTATTGCAGAATGTACTGTGTACAGTGGTAAAAGCAGCTCAAAATTGAAATCCAGCGGGTTGAGCTCCTGGTTATGGAAATGCAGTGTTGGCAAAAGCTGACTTCTGCCACTGATTGGTCAGGTTCACACGGCATGAGGGAACTGACTAGTCAGTTCTAACCTCACTAGCAGAACTTTAGCTCTAAAGTTGGGGGGAAATAAGTATGTACATAAAGTATTCACTACAATGCTTGATGCATATTAAACAGTAAATAATTAACTTGCCTGTGGTCCCTAATGCAGAATTTCTGGGAACAAGGGTGAGAAAAAAAACTCTAGAGTAAAAAGTCTCTTTCATGATGCCTCCAAAAGTAGGTGATGGTTTCATCATCTGACTTCAGTGGGTTTGGGGTGAGGTGAGAGATCAAATGTTTTCCAAGTACTAAAGAGAACCAACCCACTCGATTCCATTGCTCTCAGACCTAGCCATGCCCTCCATGGGGAACGCGGAAATCATTCCCAACACTGGAAATACCCGACAGCCCCATTGCCAGCAGGGCCTTCATGCTCATGTTATCTTGACAATCAAGACCCCGGGTCCCCTCACCTCCAGGAACCGAGAGATGTCCCGCTTGTCGCCAACCTTCATGGCCACCACGTTCTCAAACATCCAGAAGAAAGGCCGGTCTTCACCCTCCTTGGGGCGTGTGTAATTCAGCAGGTGGTAGAACTCAAAGAAGAGCCGGCCTGTGCCCTCTGAACGCAAAAAAGAAAACGGCAGAGCCAGGTTCAAACCGTTCAGCTCACCCCTCCATACTGAGACCAATGGGTTCCCAATGACCAGCTAAGGCTGATGCCTTACTGTCCCTTCTCCCTGCCACCCTCTGCAATGTCGGGCATCAGCACAGCAGTACTCATTTGTACCTCTGGGGACTGGGGAGTCACAATGAGGCATGAACAGAGACAACAGGTAACTTTGGCCAGAAGCTAACAGCTCCTTCTCAGGCCACTTCTCCTGGACCAGCACTCAGGGGACATAGGGTCTCTTGGGGCCACGGGAAAGAAGGGATGCTCACCATACAGGCCTTTCCTGGCAGGGTTCACATTTGAGAGATCATTGCATGGGCTTCCACCAATCACCAAGTCAAAGGGGCCCCATTCTTCAATCTGCAACAGAAAAACAGTCCGGGATAGGGGTGAGGATGGAGAGATGAACAGTCTGGGTTCCAGGTAACCAGCTAGAAGAAAACCTACTTCTAGGTCTTGCTTGGTCATTTCAGTCTCCCAACGCCACTTTTGACCCAAGAAAACCAAATGCTTAGGATACGCTAAGATCTAAATCATTCTGAATGATTTCTAAGTTGTGGGTTTAACACTACAGCTTGATGGACCCAAACCTTCTCTTCTGCCACAACCCCGGGCATGGAGAAGGTGGCAACGTGGCTGTGAGGACGTTGCGGGGGGGTGGGGGTGGGGGCTCAGGGAGTGCAGAGTGCAGGAAGAGGGGGCTGCCCTCACGTTTTTCTTTGTGATATTCCTGACGTCGTTCACATATTTGATATTGCCCTCATGCTTAACAGTTCCAACGGCGATGGACTCTTCACACACTTCGGAGGCGACATATTTCTCCACTTTGATGCCCAGTTCTTTGAGGACCAAGTACCCTGTTTGGATGGGGGGTGGGGAGTCGAGGGGGAGAGAAAAGACATCAGGGTTGTCCTGCCGAGGGCCCCTCCTTTCAGTGACTCTAAGCCATCTCCAGAACTCAGACCAGACACAGCAAGGCCATGGCAGTCCTCAAGTGGACCCCTGCAGATGGCAGGGTCTAACCCTAACTGCACACTGGGCCCCCCAGGCTCTCTGCGGAGTTTCATGAAGAAAATATGTATGTATAACTGGTATAGCCCACTGGCAGCATTTATTAAAACTGACAGGCACATAGCCAAGGCCCCCCAGCTACTGCTCCAGCAGAGTCGGATACATGAATGGGTATCTTCTCCAAAACCATGCTGAGAAAAAAAGCTTTAAAAGCTGTCAGTGTTTTAGGCAGGTGGACACTGGTGAACAAATAGAAGTTCAAGTGATGCTAAGTGCACAGCAACTCATTCTCACTGCTTCCTGCTCTAGTAAAAGGGAAATGTTCCTAACAATGCATCACAGGGCAGTTCTGACAATTAAATGAGTTAAATCAGGTAAAGTGCCCAGGGGCAAACATGCAGGTCGGCTATGCTTATTCTATACATGGGAGACCTAGAGAAAACGGGAGGAAACCAAGATTTAGAGATGTTAGGAGGAGAGTTGCCCAATTAATAATCTCCAATATATCTATGCTTATGGGACGGAAAATAATTTTCCAAAATTCCTGTACGTAATAAAAAATAAAATGCAGAGGCTAAAATATCCATGCCTTTAAAAAGGACCAAAAGAGGACCAGGTGGGTGAAATGGTGGAGAGGTTTGAGGAGAGAACCAAGGAGCCAGTGGATTTCTCAGAACAGGTGACCAACAGGTACTTCCCAGGGGTCTTTCTTGACACTGACAACGGACACCTGGATCAGGTGAGCATCCCCAGGTGAACTCCTAACTCACCTGTCGCAATTCCGTCAAACAGGGACAAGACTCGGATGGGTCGCCTTCGGTTTGCGGGAATCGCAGGGTATAACTTGGGGGCTTCCTGCCAGGTTAAATAAAGAGGTCATGGAGGTCAAGGTGTGGGTATGGGGAGGGGGACTCAAGCTCTGGGAGGAGGAAGGGCTGGCCTTCCTCTGAGGGACACAAGCCCTGAGCTCTGCCCTTTCTTCGCTGGGATGCCCTGGGGAGCTTTGGCACAGATGGCCCTTCTTCCCTTAGACACGGAACAGATGAGGCTCTGACACGGGTGCAAAGTCACCCACAAAAAGACACGTGCTCCTCCATGAACTTGCAGCCCAGGAAAAGCCATATATGCCCACTAAGACTTGGGAGTAGGTCACAGGCTTCCCTCCCCTCTGCAGTTCCACTAAGACTAAGGCTGGGTCAGTTCCATCCCGATTTCTTCAGCAGGCGCTTGAAAAAGCCAAGCCAAGAAGGAGGGGAGGGAAGAACACTGGAGCCGCCTGGGAAGTGCACACGGGACAATTAGCCGGGGCTCCAGTCTGAGGCTCTCAGACGCTCCTCCGTACAGCGGAAGCTTTGTTTCTGTGAACTCCACGGACTGGGGCGGGTGCCAGGCTTACGTAGTCGAGCCCCGGGTCGCTGGTGAAGAAGGCCTGCAGGCGCACACTCCAGTCCTTGCGGCGCCGCAGGATGCCATGGCAGCGCTGGGGCAGGCACATGTAGCAGCTCCAGGGCTCCTGCAGCTTGGCATCCGCCGCCGTGCCCTGGCCCACCAGCACCTCCAGGCACTCCACGCAGAAGCACCTACGTCGGGTAGCGGGGAGGAGGGGCGCCCGTCATCAGGCGGCTCTCCTGCGAACCCTACCCTCCCAACGGAGCTGGCGTGTGCTGGCTGAAACCGTCTCGGGCCCCCGGTTGCCCTTCCCCATGGGCGGGAGGGCCCTGTGTGTGAGGAACAGCAACCTCTTCATGGAAACCTGGGCACCCTCAGTCCACAGGCAGCTCTGGGGATCCTTCTCTAGCCCGCTCCCTGCCTTTCTTTCTTTTAATTAATTTATTTTTTGGCTGTATTGGGTTTCTGTGCGAGGGCTCTCTCTAGCCGCGGCAAGCGGGGGCCACCCTCCATCGCGGTGCGCGGGCCTCCCACTATCGCGGCCTCTCTTGTTGCGGAGCATAGGCTCCAGACACGCAGGCTCAGTAGTTGTGGCTCACGGGCCTAGTTGCTCCACGGCATGTGGGATCCTCCCAGACCAGGGCTCGAACCCGTGTCCCCTGCATTGGCAGGCAGACTCCCAACCACTGCGCCACCAGGGAAGCCCCCTGCCTTTCTTAAACCCATCCCTACATCCCAGTTCTACTTCAGGGACATAGAACCTTCAAGGACAGGCCCCCACAGATATAATACTGACTCCGGGCCCCGTGTCCAGGTCAGCGAGGCTCCAGTCCCCGTGCTCACCGGCAGCAGCTCGTGTTGCTGCAAAGGAGCAGCTCGCGGCCCTCGCAGCACACGGTGCAGTAGGACTGGTAGCCGTCGTCGTCGTACATGTAGAACAGCTCAAGGAACCGGTCCTGGCAGCCAGAGAGAAATGCCTGTGAAATCGGAGACCATGGACCTCCAGGCCCCACTCGCTTGCTCACTGGCGGAGGCCCTAGAACGCAGCCACAGAACAGGTCATGGGCGGCCTGGTGCTCTTTACAGGGACAACTGGCTGGGGTCTGCGGGGCACCGCCCCTTGGAGTGAAGGGTGGGGCGATCGGCCCCACCCGAGCCTTCCCTACCGCCTACACGCAGGTGCTCTACCCTAGGGAAGTGCAGGGAAGTTGAGAAGAAGGGAAGGGGCAGGGAAGTCCAGGGTGGGGATTGGTCTTACCCGGCATGTCTGGCAGAGTCCACCCTCAAAGAGAGGGTGGAAGGACACGGGGTTTTTCCTACCACAGGACAAACAGCTATCTGTAAGAAAGACAGGGATGCAGCTTGTGGCAATGACAGCCCCAGGATCAGCTGCTGAAGCCTTGTGTCTCGTTCTTACTTACTCCACGTTAGGAATATGCCAAAGATTCTTCACAATTTGTTCCTTTGACTGTGCTTCAAGGTTGCCATCTCTGTTCCAGAGATGGAGAGGCTAAATCGACAGCTCCAAGCAGAAGATCCCACAAGACAGGCAAAGGTCTGACCCAGAAATGGGGGGGCAGGGTGGTGCCCACAGAACAGAACAAGGAGCAGCTGTGCCAGCAGAGGAACCAAGCTTGGAGGGTCTGGTAGGAAAAATCTTTAAAGACTCTTTACAGACTGGGACTTTTGGAGATTTTGTGGTGATGCCAGTTTGCCTGCTGTCTCATCATGATAGGACTTGCCTGTGACCAATCCTACACAGAGCCATGGCTGTAATTTCAGAGCCCGGGTCCTTTTACTATAGGCTATCCTGTCCCTTCACATCAGCAGGTCTTACTGATCTACATCACTGACCAGGTGGACCGGGCCTGCAAAATAAATACCAAGCACCCCCTGCCAGGAAGCAGACAGATGAAGGTGTCTCGGCGGGTAGGAGGATCATGGGTCCAGGTTCCCAGAATCAAAAGGGCCTGTTCCAATCAGGGCTCCCTGGGTCAACAGCTCTGCTGTTTTCCTACCCAGCACTGACTAACCACTTAATATTTGTTGACTAAAGGACATCGGGCTGAGGAAGCAATAGACAGCTGTCCTCACACATTCCGAGTTCCATTAGATGTGTACTGGGCAGTTTCAATTCCAGCGGAATTCCCAGCCAGGGCAAAGAACCAGAGTTGGCTTGAGAGTGACAGTGGTGAAGTGTGTCTGCCTTTCACCTCAAAGCCAGTTGCAGTGCTTGTTCAGGGGGCTCACGAGGCCACAGATCATGGTTTCAGGTTTGGGGCTCTCCCGGCCCAAGCATCCTCATTTCCATTCTGTCCCCAGGCACACTTCCTGCTCACTGATCTTAGGAATCAGCCTCAGTGAAAATCAGGCAACTCACTCTAAGTAGCATCTGAGTAAGATGTCCACGCCTCGACCTGAGGTCGACGCAGAGTTGGGGGTGGACCTCCGCAGGGCAGACCAGCAGGCCTGGAGCACAGGCTGGGAGCACGACCCAGGCAGGGAAGTCAACCAGGGATAGGGCCTTACCTTCGAGATTGCTCTTGTTGCTGGAAACATCCGAAGCCATTTGCTCTGTTGAGAAAAGAGAAGGTGTGAGGTGAGGTCGGGGAGCCTCTTACTGATCATCCTCGCCCTTGCTGAGTGGTCCTCACTACCTGCCCACTTCCACTTGAGGATGGACCGTCCCCCAGCCTCCTCGCCCCACAATCACCTCGACTCTGGTCCTCCTCTCCTCGGTCTTTGCCATTGTTATAACAATTTGTCTTGAGGCGCTTGGCTGGGGGGCAGTAGTCAGAAGTGGCGGAGTCGTCAGCTGTGCGTCTTCGCGTCTTGTTCTCTGTGAAAGGTGAGGAGAAGGCAGCCATGGCTGGGTGGGAGGAGGGTGCTGGGAGGACAGGACCCTACTTGCTATGCCTGGGTGCCAGCTGCATCTGGCCATGACATGAGTCTACCCTGGGTGTCTCAGGCCCTTCTATGGAAAATTTGCATGAGGACGTAATTTAAAACTCCTCACGTAGCTAACCCACGTACAGGGTCTTAAACAGCTGTAGTTGAAGAAGCTGTAGTTGTAGCAAAATACATGCTCTAGACCCAGCACAAAGAGAATTAGACACAGCTCAGTCTATAGATGAAACCCTGACACCGTCTATGATCCCCAATGAGCTGACAGCCACATGTAGTTACTAAAAACTGGCAATGTCACTTGTATGACTGAGAAACTGCATTTTACATTTAACTTCTATGTGAATTTAAAAACTGCAATTGATCCAATTAACTAGTTCATTTGGAACAAGTTGGACATTTGTGAAAATAGATATCAAGTATTTCTAATGAGAATTTAGCATCCAAACTGAGATGTTCTAAGACACATCAAAAACGAGATATTGAAAATAGGACTAAAAGGTCATGTAAAATATCTTAATTTTTTTATACTGACTGTTGGAAATGCTAAAATGTTGGAAATAGATTAAGTGTATGATCAATATTAATTTTACTTTTTTAACGCTTCTCAATGTGGCTACTAGAAAACATTTAACTATATTAGGTGGCTACTGTTTATATGTCTATAAATTCCATTGTACTTTTATTCAATCTATATAGTATAATCCATAAGGGACATGGTTAAGTTTGACTCTGACCCTAGGAGAGAAAATTACACAGCCGTTAACAATCATAAGGACCCTTTAGTGAGAAAATGACATTTGACAGTTCTTATACGATAAATATTGAGAAATAAAGGGAAAGCAGGAATCCAACCAGTGTACAGAAAGAGCTGGAAGGACGTGCACACCCAAAAATATTGCCCTAAAGGGCAGCTGTGAAGGTTGGAGTGAAGGGGCAGGGGTAAGAGTTCAGGTTGACTTTTAACAGATTTGATTCTTTTCCAGTGACCACTGTGTATGCAAAGAAATTGAAAGAAAGTGCAGACAGAAGAGTGCATAGTCAAAAGATGGGGAGGGAATACCGTGTTTCCTTGCTTCTAAGTTCCTACTGCCTGCACGACGAACCTTCGACTTATTAACCACTTTTGGCGGGGAGGGACAAAACAAAACAGAAAACACTGCGTTAAATATAAGGATTATAAGACAAATCCTGGATTTCTGGAGAGTGACAACAAGAAACCACAGATCCCTAATAATGGGGGAAATGCAATATTGGTCAACGTGAGGATAGATGATGCCCCTTTCTGAATGGAGGTGACACAAATTTTGGGTGTTTGTGGGTGTTTTTTTAAAACACATTCCAAGTTTTCTCCAGTATGCAGAGCTTAATTATTTTTTCCTTTTAAAAAAAGGTGCTAGTGAAGATTCCATCTTGACTCTGTTTACTCAAGCTTTAAGAACAGATTCAGGGAGGCTCAAGAGGGAAGGAATACGGGGATATATGTATACATATAGCTGATTCACTTTGTTATACAGCAGAAACTAACACAACATTGTAAAGCAATTATACTCCAATAAAGATGTAAAAAAATTAAAAAATAAATAAAAAACGAAGAACAGATTCAATCCCGGGTATATGTACTTGACCTTTTGGCAGGAAAGTGTCCAGTGAAACTAGAAAAGGCTAGGCTGTTGGAAAAAACTAACTAAACTAAGGAACCAGCCAGGGCTGACTGGCTGCTGTAAAGCTGGGGTGGGATGAGAGGCAGCAGGGGGTGACTGCGTCTCCCCAGGGTGCTCCCACCAGCAGCAGCAGGGGTGCTGCCACAGGGAGCCATTCCCACCTGGTTGCCTGTTGGGTTTGAGGCCCTCGATCCCGGTGGGTTGGAAGCCCCCATGGGCCCACTCCAACATGGGCTTCAGCTGATCCTCTAGCGAGTCTCCAGGGCTGCCGGGGAAAGTTTTCCCAGCCCGTATCCTGGCTTTCTGCCGAGATAGAGAGAAAATCTGATGAATAGGAGGGGCGGGTGCTTGCCTGGCCCCACCCAGGGATGCCCCTTGCTGGGGCCTGCATTCCCCTTTACACTGGGCTCTTTCATAGCCAGACAGCTGTCCTGAGCTGTGGTATGTGACAGCGAGGAACGGCCTGTGCAGGGACAGGCCATGGGGGGAGCGTTAAGTCTCCCCGCACAAGCACCAAATATGATCTCTTCCCTGTAGGGAACTGGAGTGGTCAGCTCCCTCTCGAGGGCAGAGGATCAGAATTAGCTGTGTCACTTATAGCTATAGGAGAAGCATCAGCCAGGTCTGTCTCATGGCCTCTGAGAAAGCTCCAGGTTTCTTGTTTTATTTCCCTAATGAAGGTGTGGAGGTGTTAAGTCCTATTTCAGAAGCACCAGGACTTACATGTCTAATTCAGCACAGAGCTTGTCTCATAAACGCTGGACAGAGGACACTGATCTTTTCAGTTGCAAGTCAAGGTAGAGGAAGGACAGAGCCTGACGGACCCCACAGACAAGGGGAGGAAGCAGCTGACCCTCAGCAGCTGCCCAGTCTTGGCCTTGAACCACAAGCTCTGGAAAAGCTTGCTCACTGCTTTGAATATCACCTCCTACTTCCCAGGGCTCCTCCTTCCTCATTCAGTGGGCAATTCAGACGGAGACCAGCAGGGAGCTGGGGTAGCACTGGGAAATCATGGGCAGTCTCAAATCCCTTCCTTCCCTTCCCAGCACGGCCTGTCAGGCCACTGCCTTTTAACCTCCTCCTCCCTGCTTGCCCCAGTCCCCTCCAACCCATCCTTGGCCACACTGAGGCCTGAGTTGGCTTTCTGTATGTTTCTTGCTTTAACCCCATTCTTGGGGCCAGGCCCTAGCCACCCACCACCATGTTACCTCCAGAGCGTGGTACATGGCCTTCCTGTAAGAGACCAGCTTATTGAAGGTCGCCAGGTTAAAGTGGTGGCTGAACAACCCCAAGGCCACCAACTTATCTGCTGGTATCTAGAAGAGAAAGCCATCATCAACATTCACCTACAGCCTGTGTCTTGGGTGCCCTGGGTTTCTCATGAGCTTCTTCCTGGGGATCAGGTTCACAGATATTTTCAGAGCAAATGACTTTCATGATCCCTGGTGTGACCCCCTTGCAGCTCAGTCTTGAAATTCACCACGGATGCTCCAATTTTAGGGGTTTTGCACACGTTCTTTCCTCCTTCGTGAGCATGACAAATAGCTGTGATTACTATTTACTGTCTACTTATTTTAGCCTTTTATTAATTGAGCTAATGGATGTGTTTAGAGAACAGTGCCTGGCACAGAATAAGCTCTTTTTAGTAATCGTGAATTGTTAATACAAGAATTCCACTGGGGCTAAAGAACCATGTTCTACAAGTCTCATCCCCAAGTCCCCAGGTCATGCATGAAACACTTGGGTTGCCAATTATGAGATGAAACTGGGCGTTCAGGTTTCAGAGCTGACAAGACATGTGATATTTCATTCTCCCCCGTGCTGGCATTCATGCTCCCCTCTCAGTCTCTAAGCCCAACCCCCCATAGGAGTGTTGCCACTACCGGTGAGAAGGAACTGGGATTCAACACAGCTGTGCATGGAAATGCAGGTGCTACCCCAATGCCAAACTGCTTCAATACAGCAAGCGGCCTAAGCACCAGGCTCCATATTGCAATCCCATCCCATAATGCTAACATAACAGCATCTTAAATATTAGCATCAGACGCAGTCTTGCTAAGCACATTTTATGTCTCACTGGGCCAAAGCAATTACAAACACTCCATGGTTTTTTTTCATTGCATTGCACACAAGTCAATGCCCTGCAATTAGATGCTACAGGGAGAGCACAGGCCCAGGACATCCGTCCTTCAGCTCCCTCTTCTGGCCAAGGAGGACCTCTGTATGCAGACTCTCCCCACGAGGGATACTCCAGGTCATAATATTCTTGCCCTTTTAGAACTTCAATGTGTTAATGGCAAATGGCCCAATTTATGGGAAAACTAGAATCTCAACTTGAGGCCAAGTCTCACAGATGTACTAGCTGGCCCTTCATTCCCACACCTGCCTCCACCCCAGTCCACTTGTTCCGCTGTTCCTCACCTAACCCCTGGGCACGTTGAGGGATGCGCTAAAGACAACATCACAGGAAAAGTATTGTTTGCCGCATTCTAATCAAAACCTGGAGGTCTACGAAGGTGTCTTCAAAAGGTGTAAGAATAAAAATAGCCTGATTCCTCCCCAACATAGACTCTCATCAAGAAAGATGAGTTTTACAACAGGACAACTTTCAAAAATATATGTACATGAAAAGAAGCCAGACACAGAACACTATATATTATATTATCTACATAAGTTTGTGTATAATCCAAACTAGTCTATAGTGATAGAAATCAGAACAGCGGTCACCTATGGGGGTGGTGTGTACAGGGAACGTACTGCAGAGGTCGAAATGCTCTATATTTCAGTTGAGATATTGTTTACATATGTGCATACATTTTTGAACATTCATTGAATCATAGATCATTTAAGATCTATGCACTGTACTGTAAGCAAATTTTTATCTTAATAAAGTATTTATATATATATATATACACACACACACACAATAGGTGAGCTTTAAATGGCTAATATCAATAATCAAGAAACACTGAAATCACCACTCAAAGAACTTTTCCATAACTGTCACCTGGTGACCCTGGATCCATCTCTAGGCCCAGCCAGGGATGTCTCTGCCCCTAGGACTAAATGACTGAGTCAGACACCCCTTCCTGTCTTTTCCAGGCTGCTCCACTGGAATACTTTGAGGGTATCTTCCCAGGTGGCCACTCCTGCCCCTCAGAATCCATACTGGTGACTCTGCCACAGAGAAATAGACCAACAGAGCCCAGGTGGCCATGGATCCAGAGCTCTGGGCCTGTGTGAGCCAATGAACAAGGGAAGTTTTTGTCCTCCTTTTGGACACACAGAGTCACATAGTCTCATCCATCTGCAGAAAGCAGGCCGTTATCTTAAAAGGCAACTGCAAAAGGAAGGGAAGGAAAACACTGTGGGTCTGCAAGCCCATGAAAGCTCACCCTGCCCTGGACTCACCTCGGAGAACTTGCCATCGCCAAACCACTGAACCCACCGCATGCCAGACATTGCCTGACGCTTGGAGGTGGCCTTCCAGGACACCACCATGGCAGGCCACCAGGAGAAACCCTTGATCTTTCCCCACACGAGATCCCCTATTCCAAACTCTTTCCCGTCCTGCAAGAAAAACCACATGAAGGAATTGCATGAGACAGACCAGTTGGGCCAAGGAAAAACCCTGCCTGTCCCACTGACCCCGATGGCAACTGCCTTGGAGTCCAACACAGGGCTTCCTGCAAGTACAGGCAGAGTTCCTCAGGAAATTCCCTACCTCCAACACTTCCTGGTTGAAAATTCAGCGAGAATGGCTTGAAAATAAGGGGCAGAGCATGGGCAGGCTTGGTTGTTTGACAGGAACGTGGGTTTTTTTATATTGGATCTATAATATGTAACCTGTAACATGTAACCTAGTATCTGGAAATATATTAACTGAAAACTCACAGGAAGTAAGATCAGAGTAAAAAACCTGGATATTCCCACCACAGGCCATCAAATGGGATATTACAAAGCCGTTAAAATGCAAAAAAAAAAAAAAAAAATTTGGCCACTTGCACATAAAAACTTGCCATAAAAGGTGAGATGCCCATGGAATCATGCAGGTTATTAAAATGTATCTATAAGATCTACTCTGGGACTTCCCTGGTGGCCCAGTGGTTGGGAGTCCGCCTGCCAATGCAGGGGACACGGGTTCGAGCCCTGGTCCAGGATGATCCCACATGCTGTGGAGCAACCGGGACCATGCGCCACAGCTGCTAAGCCTGCACTCTAGAGCCCGCGAGCCACAACTACTGAGCCCGTATGTCACAACTACTGACGCCTGCGTGCCTTGAGCCCAAGCTCCCGCCAACAGGAGGGCCCACAACAGTGAGAAGTCCGTGTACCGCAGCAAAGCGTGGCCCCCGTTCGCTGCAACTAGAGAAAGCCCCCATGCATCAGTGAAGACTCAATGCAGCCAAAAATAAATTAATTAATTTCAAAAAAAAGATCTACTCTGAAGTCATGTACATGGAAAAAAGGCTTTCTACATATGTGTACATACACATACACATGCATATGTAGCAAAGCCTGAGTGAAACCAACAAGCTCAACTGGCTAATTATGAACAACCCTAGATGGATTACACAATACAATGGATTATAGACATGAAAGTGAGGCAACTCCAGTTCCTAATAAGGGAAAGAAGCAGATCAACCATTGTATATGTAAACATGATGAACAGAATTATGAATTATGTATACAAGGTATATATATCTAGGTACAAAGATGTCATGTTCAGAAAATCAGTAATCTGATGGTAAACTAATCTGGTGCTTGAGTCATGTCTAGGAGATAAGGATATAGCAAGGCCATGTTGCATATGAAAAATGTACTTGGCGAATGAATTCAAATATTGTGATAAAAGTGACAAAAAACGTAGTAAGTCACTTCTGGGTAAGTGTTCCCTTTTCCCTATATTCAGCCCTTCCCCAGTGGTACCTGATACTCAGTGCTGTCTGCATCTCTGCCCTCTGCGTCCACCTGTGGGGACTCCACGCTCTCCTGCTGGCTGTCCTGGGCCAGGCGGGCATAGGGCGTACTGCTGCTCTGGGGCACCACATCATCCTCTGTGAGGTCAATAGTGAGGTAGGGGCTGGCAGGGGACAGCCATGGCGTGCCTGCAGATGATCCTGTCCGCCGCCTCAGGGACTGTGGACAAAAGGACACATAGCTTGGGCCACAGCAGACCAGGTGGGTGACCAGAGACCAGTGGTACCCCCAATGGCTTCCCAAGCAAGCAGAAGTGAAGCAGAGTGAAGACGTTAAGTTAATGAAACAGAGACCACCAAGGATGGTTTTCCAGGAACAAGTAAGTAAGTGTCCCTTAAGTGGCAAGAGAAAGCAACTTCCTTAAGGACAAGGACAGAATCAAGGACCAAGTCAGAATAACGAGTGATGCTCAGAGAGGGCTCCCTGGTGCCCAGCCTTGCAACAGGAGTCGAGAGTTGCTGTAACCCATGGGGTTGCCTCAAGAGAGTCACTGAAGATACTAAGGAGACAAGAAAGTTCTGGAATCAGTGGTTTGAGCTTTTTCCGACCGAGGAGGAGTAAGAACCCAGTCAACAGGGAATTCTTGCATTCCCACCACGGTTCCATCCAGGGATCAGGCCAGGAGAGAAGTCATCAGGCTTAGGAAGAGCTTACCCAGCACCCGGGAGAGAAAGGAAAGGTAAGACCCTGAAAGGGTGATAAGTGTGAAGAAAGGAAGCAGGTTATACAGCAGCCACTTTCCGTGGTGTGGTGAGAGGGGCAGATCTTCCAGTTAGAGACTGGGGGCAGGGGTCTGAGCGTCCGGGGAACCAACCCTGGTAGTTGAGAATTCCACGGGGGACTCGTCCACGTGGTTGCGGCCCTGCCGGCCTCGGGTGGAACGTGGGGAGGGCCTGTGCCTCTCCCGGCTGGAGGTACTGTTGTTATTTCGGGTTCGGACCTGGAAGCAAGAGAGGATAAGCACGAGGTCTTCGGTGAATGGAGGCTGGGGTCTTAGACAGGGGGCCCAGAGGACTGGGCTTGAGAGGCAGCCTCAGGCCAACAGAAGTGAACAAGGTGGTCTAGCAGGAAGGGATTCTGGACTGGTCACTTCCCACCCAGAAACTCCCCAGTTTGTGGGATAAGGGATCAGGGTGGCCAGCAGGGCTGCCTGACAATCTACAGCAGGTCCCACTCTGCCTGGCACAGCTGAAACTGGCACCTGCAAATTGAATTGAAAAATAAAATCCAAGTTTACTCTCAATCAAACACTTTTCTTTTCCAAAAGCATTATTACTATTGTTGCATTCCTCCCGAAGGTACTGGATCATCAAGACGGATGAGAAGCCCTTATGCTTCCTTCTCAAAAATGGCATGAACTTGGGTGTTGCAGACCTGTGTTCAAATCCTGCACACAAGAGTTAATGTTTAACCTTGAGTAAACTACCGGCGTCTTCTGTCATCTGTAAAAAAACGGGATGATACACATCACATGGGTGAGATTATCAACTGCACCTGCCCTGGTCACCAAGTGTCAGCCTGCTTTCTAACAGGCTGGGTGACCATGAGCAGTAATTGCCTTCCCATTTCCAGATTTTAAGTCACAGAATCCACCTACAGAAGCGACTCCCAAGGGTAACTGGCAGTTGAATCATCCACCTGCAGATTATCACCCTTGGGCACTTCTTAGAGCGCTTCCCAAAAAAGTAGAGAACTGCCATGTGAAAACCTTCACAATGATAATTCACGAGCTTTGCTATCATTTTCCAATTTCACAACATTTGTTCAAAGCTCCCCCAGGGAGATCCTGGACAAGGTTTTAAATGCAGGCTGATGTGTGGTTGAAGTGCCTTGGCTCAGGGCTGGCACTTACAGCTGGGCTTTCTGGCCGAGTCCTGGTTTCACGGAAGAGTTTTGGCATCACTGGAGTGTCGGAGCCATCTCCATCTTCCCCTTCGCCATCTCCATCGCCCGTCAGATCCTTTACAAATGAAACATTATGAATTTTAGGATGTCATATAACCAAAACAGTTTCAAAATGAAGAGCCAATCATATAGAAAACACTCACAATATTGGTCTGAGTGACTTAAAAAGATTTTCAACCTCATTTTGTTCAAAAACTATTTTGCAATGGCTTACCACATGATCATGAATTCAAGAGAAACCTTTGTGGAATTAGAAAACCAGAGAAATGGTGTCAATGCAAAGTGCATCGTGAAGCCTTCCGTGCCCACACCATGGTTAGACTAGCTCGCTGTGCGCAGCAGGGAGACCTAGGGAGACCTAATCTCCACAATTAACAGTGTCTGGGAGAAATCACAGGCTCAAGGAAGATGCTTCTTGCTACGGTGACCAGGAAGAAATGGCGCCAGTCCTGTGTCAAGTGCTTGTCCCATGCTGCACACCAAACCCAACAAAAACTGATCACGAGAACCAGAGCAGTGGTGAGTGGCTCGAGGTCTGGCCGGAGTGTTGAGAACTTGACTTTCACTTGCCAACTAAGGCCTCAAGTGAGACCGTTCCTCTCTTTAAAATTGGTACAATGGTTCTTCCCTTATAAGGGAAGAACAGGCTTATAGTGAGAATCAAATAATGCACGCTTGCCCAAGGCAGGGCACAGAGGAAGTGCTCAGAGACTAAAACAGCTGTTCGGAGCCTCTGATCCAGCACTGTCCCTTCCCAATTCCCCACACAGCTCTCATTCCTCATCATATGGGTGCCCACTTGTTGCCCTCCATGAAGATAAGAGAGTAGGTTTTCATTGGTCCACAACTTTTGTGCATGACTTTGTACCAATCCCTGACACTGGTTCTTTGAAAAAGTAACCGAATTGACAAAACTAATATGATTAATAGGAAAACAGAAGGTGTAAATAATGTCAGGAGTGAAAAAAACATGGAAAAAATATAACTTGGAGAAAACTAATCAAGCAGAAACACTGATATTGCAACAAGTGGTAAAAGATATTTCAGTGATTGTTGAAAATCCACTAAAACAAGCCAGGCAAATTCTTTCCAATGTGAAAAAAAAAATCCTTGAGGCCACATGGCCACACAACCTTGCTATCAAACCAGTCACAGATATATTACAAGAAATAAATCATACATTCATTTTACTCATGAATGGATGCTAAAGTACATCCAATTTAAAACATACCATGAGCAAGTTGGACTCATTCCAGGAATAAAAGGACCGCTTGCTACAGTAGAAATTTATCAGTGTAATTGATCATCCAGATTGAGAAAAAAATAATTTCAAAAACTTGGCAAATAACAGCAGCAAATGGCATCCTAAGTGACGTTGCTGGAAGTCTTCTGTGTGCCTAGCAATGTTCAAATTCCTCATTCAACAAGTATTTACTGGGTACCAATTTAAGTGGGCCTCAGGTTCCCTATTTGATG
This sequence comes from Physeter macrocephalus, assembly GCF_002837175.3. Lineage (NCBI taxonomy): Eukaryota > Metazoa > Chordata > Mammalia > Artiodactyla > Physeteridae > Physeter > Physeter macrocephalus. The sequence goes on from NC_041227.1 coordinate 24,259,661, forward strand.
CAAACCAAAGAGAATTCCCCTGAATCCCAAAAAGTGAGAGTGGAGCGGGTACCTGAGTATAACTTAGCAGGCTGGAGACCTCCCTCTTAGACAGCCGTGAGCTTGATCTGCGGCCTGTGGAGGAAAGAACCGAAGTCTGTTGAGGAAGGGGCAGCCGCCAGGCTGTCCTGGTCTCTTCTCTGGGCTGTGGCCTGGGGTCTCCCTAAACCCACTGGCATCTTCAGGGGTTAACTCCTAACCCCTCGGGACCCAGAGTCCCCTCAATGTATTAGTAAGGCAACAGGACCCAAGGCCTGCATGAAATATAGAACCCGAAACACTACTGAAGGTACTCCTGACACGTTCCTTCCAGAACTGTGCTGCCCCAGTCAGTGGTCACTAACTCCACTTAAATGAGCATTCCAGTGCCTGCCATCGCAGCCACATTAAGTGCTCACATGTGGCTCCTGGCTGTTGCAGTGAACAATGCAGAAATAGAACACTTTCACCCTCTGGAAAGTGCTATTGGACAGCACAATTTGAGGAGTTCTCAATGGCAGGATGGGACAATACAGGGGTTTCCAAACCAGCTGGGCCAGAAAATCTCAGTGGGGAGGATCCCAAGGGATCTGATCTGGGAGCAGCAGAGGGGAAGGGAGGAGAAGGTGGGATGGGCAGCAAGCCTTAGACGCTCCCTGCCTGAGTGTATGTCTTCCCATAAAAATCACAGGCCCAGCTGCTAGCGGAGAGGGGGTGCCCCTGTAAAAAAGGGCGAAAGACCTCAGTCTATCCATGCCGCGACCACCCCCATGTCTGGAAAAGAAAAGGGGTCATCGCCTTGGGGTCACCTGCTCAGAGTTCCAGCTGAGGTGACAGGAAAATAGGGAGGCCAGGGGCTCTGCCTCCATCCTCTTCCCTTCCCTGGAGCTTCCCCAGAGCCGTGGTATGAGGCTCTCGCCCCACATTCTGCCTTGAGCCTGCTCGGAGGCTCGTGTGCCAGCTGTGGTCCCCAGTGCCTGCCCACCCGTCCTCCCCACAGGCCAGGCCACCTCTTCCACCTCTGCCACCTCTGATCTCCGGGCTGCTGATAGCCTCCAGGACTGGGGGCGAGGGCGCGTCCTTGGAGTCGGAAGACTGGTCACTGCAGCCCCCGTTGGTGAGGATGGAGTCTTCCCTCCTGCTGGCGTCCTCCTCTCCGTTGAGTTGTCTGGTGTCTCCCTTCATTGTTTCCTGCAGGAGGGCCAGAATGAGGGTAGCAGGGAAGCAAGGGCACAAGGGGGCAGCATGCCCCCAAACCTCCCGCCAATGGCTCCAGGTCCTCAGGCCAAGAGAGGCCCCATGACTTGTCCTCAGGGTGATACTCCCGCCCAAGGACCCCGCCCAGGCTGCCCCCCATAGCCTGCCCCCCTCACCAAACTCGGAGGATCAGGACTTGGTTCCATGTGGCCACTCGACCTGAAGGCTCAGAAGCCAGCACCCAGGACAGAGGAGGGGGCTGGGCCGTGGTATGAGGCTCAGGCTGCTCTGTGCAATTAGCCGGCCACTTCAAACAATGCCATCTAGGGCCCGCCTGCCCCGGCCTGCCTGCCGCCAGCCTTGGTCCCCTCTGCCCCTGGCCCTCTCTCCCTGCCCAGCCTCTGCAGGGCCTCAGGAAGCCAGTGCATTATTTTCCCTCCTGACCCCTTTGTTTGCTCTCTCCCTTCCCCTCAATCTCCAGGTCCTCTTCCCACCCACCCCCTCCTCCCCCACAGAACAGCTTCTCTCCTCTCCATGGCAGCACAAGCCCCGCCCCACCCCAACCTCAGGGGCCCATTGGTCTGCTGGCCTGTCGCTCACTCTCCTCCTCCCTTACCAGCTGGGGCTCAGAGTCCCAAGTTCCCAAGAAGGGAAGGGATGGAGGAGACACAGCAGGAAGGACTGGGGCATTTAACAAGAGGCATGCTCCCCATCTGCTCTAGCCACACCCCACCTCTGGGCCTTTGCCTCCCCACTGCTGCCCACCCATCACTAGGCTATTCAGCTAAGACCAGCTCACGCCAGGTCTTCAGGGATGGGCCAGGTCTTCAGTGATGCGCTGGAGGGCTGTGCGACCTTCGAACTGGTCCACTGCCTGCGACATGTTGGCCTCAAGAACCTGCACCTTCCTCTCATTTATTCCCCCTAATGTGACTGTGGGCCCATTTTATAGGAAAGGAAAACTGACACAGACCTGATTAGTCTCCAAAGTCAAAAAATCATATGTAATAGACCTGAAAGATTGTTAATCAACTATACTCCAATATAAAATAAAACTTTTTAAGGAAACCACATGTAATCGGAAGGGTGAGGCCCCCAGGCTCCCATTCCTTTGTTTCTCCCAAACAGCTCCAGTATTTGGTGCCACACTGTCCTGTCCTGGAACCCTGCTTGGGAAAAGGTTCCCCAGCAAACGACTGCCTATGGGGGCTGATCACTGCCAGCCCCTATTCCCCATCTTGGAGACTCACCACATGGTGCCTGATGACCAAGCTAGCCTCCAGGGTACCTTCCAGAAGTATCGTCTAGGCTGCAAGCTGCAGTGGTGACGCTGGCACCATACCCACCAGGGGGCGCTGTGGGGCTCACTGATGAGGCCTGCAGTGCCCCACTGCGGATTTGCAATGTCACGTGGGTTCTCAATTCCGTCCTCTGCACCGGTCCATGCCCCAGGTGCGGGTGTGGGGAAAGTAGACCTCTGCTAGTCCCCATATGGCCCAGGGACCAGGGAATCACCCCGGAGCCGGTTAGAACTGCAGAATCTCACGCACCTACTAAATCATGATCAACATCTTCACGGGATCCCTGAGTGATCAATATGCACGTTAAAGAAACACTGCCTTGGGAATTCCCTGGGAGTCCAGTGGTTAGGACTCAGCACTTTCACTGTGGGACCCTGGGTTCGATCCCTGGTGGCGGAACTAAGATCCCGCAAGCCACTCAGAGCAGCCAACAAAAAAGAAACACTGCCTGGGTCACAAATGTATACACTGATATAGTTTAACCACCCCATGTGGTCCAGGGTATGTGTGCAGGTTCACAGTTCCTGGTGTTTTCTCTTAACGCACGTTAAGGACTCTCACCAGCCCCAGGGAAAAGGAGGAGCGCCTGACCCAGATACTTCTCGGCCCCTTTCACTCTCAAGCCCTGACCCGGAAGAACAGGTTGGCTGACCTATGGCCAGTTCCTGTGAGTCCAAGTGGCCAGTATCCCAGGAAAACTGCTGGAGTGTGGTTCCGAGTAATGATTAATTTCCAGCGTTTCGCCTCAGGCCAGACCAGTGAACTAAATAACTTGGGTGGCCTGGCAGGGGGTGGGAGGCTGGGCCATGGGGTACAAGATACCAGGAGGGTCCAAGGGGAGCTCTGTGGAGTGGGGAGGGGCAGACAGGGCTTCTAGTGAGGAGCTGGTATCAGGTCAGAGGCTGAAATCAAGGGACAAGACTTCCCTCTCATCTGGGACCCAGGATTCCCTCAGACAGCCCCCAACTGGATCAATGGGAGTCTCCCTCCTAGACAGACCCATTTGGGGCCTGCAGCCTGGAGCTGACAATGATTAACTATGACTAACCACCGTCAGGCTTCCCCAGGGCCTCAGCAGTGCTAACTTGTCCACCGGCCTGCCGAGAGGGATGGACAAGTGAGCAGAGCTCCTTCCCAAAGCCAGATCTCAACATTCAGGAAAAATCCTGCCCCTAGAACCAAACCCATGGGCACTGGAGGAGGACTCAGGAAAGGAAACCAACCATCTCTGTCACCAGCTACCTGGGTGCCCTGGGGTGAGCTGGGCATGTAAAATAATTACTTCTAGTGGCATAATTCAATGTGATTTCATTAAAAATTCCTTCCCTGTAGTTTTCATTACCCTGGATTTGCAATGACATTAGCTACACCACACACAGCAGCGTCCGGAACCGGCATGATTGAAAGATGCCTAGCTCCGTTTCTCTCCCGTCCAGTTTATACACAAGGCCAAAGAGATCCAGCGCCAGGCGTGTGCTGCTGCTGGTCCTCAAGCCTGGAAGCCCTCCCCATCTCCCTATCCCATACTCAGATTTCAAAAACCACAGTTCAAAAGCCAGGAAGGGTTCTCTCATAGGCCTCTGCTTCAAAAAGTGATAATCTGGCCCTCTCCATGTACATATACAAATCCTCTCACCTGATCATTTTTTTCAGTGTTTACTACTATATGCCAGGCACCTTTTTGTGCTTTGCCTGTATTAATTCTTGCAATCCTTACATGAGGTACATATTATCCCTGTATAACAGATGGGCAAACTGAGGTTAGGCAACAATACACATTTGACCGGTGAGCCGGTGAGATTTGTTTAAAGGTGCTCAAAGAGTCCAGGGAAATTAAATAAGTTTAACTACATGCTCTTGGCAACAGGAAGAAATTAGCACCAAGCATTGGTTTGTAATGGTAGATACAAATCTCCCTCATGAAGCTGTTTGGCTTGTAATGAGTCAAAATTGGCATTTCCCAGATAACATGGCCAACACAAGTCAGCTGCTTCACCTAGACTGATGGTTCCAGAGCTGGAGGATAAACTGGCCGAATTACCTCCCTGACAGAGGTGGCGCCTTCCTAAGGGATTTTTCAGAGGGGCTCACATACCAGCTTCAGGACAGCCTTGCCACTTGGCTGTTCTAACAGTTCCCAGGCCGCTACTGTAAGCTAAAGGCAGTACAAACCTCTAACCCCTACCCCATCCTGAGGCAAGTCCTCTCATCAACCTGCTGTCAACAGGTTCAGATGAATTAAGTCACCCAGCAAAGTGGCAGCACCAAACTCATGCCCAGGCAGTCCTGGGCACGTGCCTGTAACTGCTGTGCCCGAGACAAGTTATGAACAATGCACCACCTATCCCAGGGGCTATGGGAGCCCTATGGCTCAGGGACATGATACAGCAGCTGAGCGTTCACCTTCACAGGAGGTAGTGGTCCGTCCTCGTGATGCAGGTGAACTCTGACCCTTTCCCAGAGGCTGGGGTCCAGCTCGTGACTTGGGGGTGGGCAGCAGTGCCGGGTGGGCTCACCAGCAAGGCTCCCCCTGCAAGGCCCTGCCTCATTAGTGCAGGGTGCTTGTGTCCCGACTGAACCAGGTCAGACGTGTCCAAATGCAATGTGGCAGACAGAAGGGTGGGTGGCACCCCTAATTAGACTCAGGGAGGAGGCCCAGGGACTCCCTCCCAACCCAGCTATAAAGCTGAGAAGTGATGTCACTCACTTCTTCCAGGCTGGCACCAGCAGCAGAACTATTTCCCTGGCACCTTGTAAATGTTAATTGCATTAAGTAAACTCACAGTGCAGGAAGGTGGGGGATGGTGGGCATGATGGCAAAGTGGTGGAAGCGGGGAGGCCACTTGGGCATCCCTGCCCATGGTTAGTCCACCCAGGGCTTAGAGATTTGGTGAAGTAAAAAGGGAGATGTTGAAAGATAATCCCACCTCCCCTGTTTAAAAAGTTCCTTCTCAGCCTGTGGGACCGATATCTTGACTCCTGACTCCTGCCCTTGAACTACTCAAGGCTTTCTTAGCTGTTCCCAAAAAATAGCTGAGATGGAGCAATCAATATGTACCTCACAAAAAGAGCTACTCTTATGATCCCCATTTTGCAGATGAGTAAACAAGCTCAGAGGAAACAGATCAGCAGATTCCTTTCTGAGACTTCCAGAGTGACTAAGTGATGGAGATTGAGGCCTTAGTCCAGAAGTCAGATCTTAAAGGCATTTTAAAACGATGCAGTAAGTATAGTAATAAAAGGTAAGCCCAGGAGGGACAGCTCACCCAGGTGAGTGGAGAGGGAGGCAGCCAGGCAGCAGGGACAGTACCAAGTCAAGGAGGCCAGAAATAGGCTGCCCACCTGGCTGCACACAGAGCACAGGGTCCCAGTTCAGTGCCTTTGCCTGATCAGGGATCTCCACTAAATTCCATAAGAGATCAGATTCACAGGAAAGCGGGAAGAAAACGTCCTCACTGTCTTCCTCAAGCCCCAGTTTTATAGTCTGTGAAATGAAGTGACCCCACCTAATTCCTAGGTGGTTGGTGCTACAGATCCCAAAGGAGATGACAAAACCTTAAAACCTGGAGATTATGCTTTCTCGTGTGCTATCTTGCCAGACTTCCCAGTTCTGCCTCACAAAGGGAAGCATCCCTTCATCCACGATGATTCCGAAGTCTGGAGAATTGCTCAGTGCCTCTGGGTCATGGTTACATGCACCACTGTCATTGTACAGTAATAGCTGGTCCTTGGCATATTTATCAGAATCATCATAAGAATTGATCCCAGCAGGGGTCAAATTGGACAAGTAAAAAAGTTGACTATGAGGATGTACCTTGCAGCATTGCTCATTAATAGCGAAATACTAACAAATACCTGGATGTTTGTCAATGGATTGTGGTAAAATCATATATCATTACCTTTTAGATAATTCACAGGAAAACCTAGGAACGTACAGAAAGATCTGAAATGATATGGCAGCTTAAACTGGAGTTTGGAGTCAAACTTTTTACCCTATGTAAACAAAATGCAGGCAACCAGCCCCCTTCCCCTACAAGTTATTTGGGAAGCCCTAGGAAGGATGTGCAGATGTGGACAGGGAAGCCACAGGTCACCCAGAATGACAGGTGGGGCATGATGAGATGCAGAGGATTCTGGGAGCTGCCATGCCCACTCCTGTGGCCTTGTCCTCCTTGGCAAAACCAGAGCCAAAGAGCCCTCTGCCCTCGTCCCAGGAGGTAAGCGAAGAAAGGAGATCACTATTCTGAAAAGCTACACCCTCAGCTCTGCCCCTCACAGCAGGCTGCACCTGTTGCTTCAACCAATGTCTTAAATCTCAGCCCATCTACATACCGATGCCATGGGGATATTGATTCAGCCTTGAAAATGGCAATCTGACGGTATGATCTCACATGCCAAGTGTCTGCATCCTGTTGCACAGGATTCTACTGCAAGGAATTGACTCAGCGCAAAGCTCTCACCAAAACCTGTGGGCAGGATCCGCACTGCCTTTCTTTGTTGTAGCAAAAGCTGCAAACAAATGATCAAAAGGAGACTGACTAAATTATATGCAGCCACACCGGGGAGACCACTGAGAAGCAAAGAATGGGGCAACTGTTGCTAGATGAAGCCATGTAAAGTGAAAGTCTGCCCAACAATACAATCCCATTTGTTAATTCATTACCATGTGCATTAAGCAAAGTTCCTCCAGCATTTTTCCTCTAACTGTAAAAAGTTAGGTATCTCAGGAAGGTAGCTTGTGGGGGAATGGACAACCATATCCCCATGATACTTTCACAATCAGAAAGTCAACTTTAAAATGTCACTGTCCAAGAAACTTTTCTTCCTTTGAAAATGTTCAAGTTTAGTTAACCTGAAGTTATTTGTATATGGTTTGAGGTAGGGATCTCAATTTTCCCTATAAGGAAAGCCAGACACATATAATAACTAGTATGTCCCAACTCCACCTCTTTTATAAAGTTCCTGTATATAAATGGGATGTCTCTGGGTTCACTTCTCTTTTTGGTATTTACCCCTTGCAACTTCTTTTAATCGTGGTAGCTTTATAATAAATGCTCATACCTGCTAGGACAAGCCTGCCAACCTTATTGAGAAGTTTCATTGATTTTCTCCTTAAAGGTCTTGAACATCCCTTAGTTTGAGTTTTCTTGTTTCTAGTTCCCTCTTCTGGCCCTTAGATTTCTTTTCTAGGGAGCTTAGAACTGCACGTTAGACATCATTCCTAGCTGTTTCCATGAGAGGACTTACAGATTAATCAGAAAATTAGTCCTTGAGCATTACTTATTTTTAAAAAAGACAAAAAAGAAAAACTAGGTACAATGTATGAGGGAAGTGGGGAAAGTGATGAAAAGGTATGAACTTCCAGTTATAACTAAGTCCCTATGTTATGTCCCTATGTATGTAACTAAGTCCCTATGTATGTTACTATGGGATATAACATACAGCACGGTTGGCTGTAGTTAACAAAATTGTATTGTATCTTTAAAGTTGTTGAGAGTAGATCTTAAAAGTTCCCATCACGGGAATTCCCTGGCAGTCCAGTGGTTAGGACTCTGGGCTTTCACTGTGGGGGCCCGGGTTCAATCTCTGATCGGGGAACTAAGATCCTGCAAGCCACACAGTGAGGCCGAAAAAAAAGTTCTTTTTTCACAAGAAAAAAAGTTGTAACTATATGAGGTTAAAATGGAATTGCATACTAAATTGGCTTTTTTATAAAAGCCCATGATATCTCACATAAACAGCTTTTTGAAAAACTAGCCACAATTACCTGGTAGGGGTTTGGGCCCGCCCACCTCAACGCAGTGGTGAATCAGGCCTGCAGACAAAGCAGTCTGCAGACAGGTACTCCAGAGCATCTTAACCCAACTGCATCCTGCCAGTTCTGTGGGTCTAAGCCAGGTGGAGGAGGCAAAGGGCTCAGAAATTTCACAGCATTTCAATGCAGATTCCACTCCCTGCTAGCTGTGTGGCCTTAGGTAAGGGTGAAAATATTTAATACTGAGCAGTGACTGTACTGTGCTTTCAGCCCAACACACATAACATCCTAGGACAGATCAGGACCCTGGAAAAGGCCACTCTTATCCATTCAGATAGGTGTTCCTGCTATGCTTCAGGAACCATGTTCAGCAGGAGCATCAAAGGCAGGCAAGGGCCAGCCAGCCCCTGCCCTCATGGGGTTGAGGTTAGGAATTGGTGGGTAGGGAGGGCCAGGGGACAGTGGAGATAACAACAAGGTAGGCTCACCCCCAAAAACTGTTCTGCTCTTACACTACAGAGGACAAGATTTCACCCACACCTCTATGTACATTTGCTCAGAATTTTCCAAATCCTATCATCCTGCCTCCCATTAAACCCAGAACAACCCAGAAAACCCCTGCGGACAGCACCTGCCTGTTCAGGCATCTCGCCTACCACTGCATTTCTCACCGTGTCCCAGGTGAGGTCTCCTCCTCACCTGCAGTGTCCCCTCTGGGTTTCAGTGCCGCAGGACACTCAGGCTTGACTGAGGCCTGCTTTTGCTGCTTTACTCAAGTTACACAGCACACATTCATGGAGCCAGGACATCAGGGGCTCCAGCACTGTGCTGAGGAATGGGAACACTGACCAAGAAGGCATCATCCGTTCTCCAGGAGCTGAAGTGCAGTGGAAGGCCCTGGCTCTGGCCCCAGCATGCCACCATTTGCTACAGGAAGCAAACGCAACGGGAAATAAATGCTGCTTAGGAAGCGCAGTTAACCTCAGAAGGTGGGGCTGCAGGGAGGGATGGAAAAGAAACAGGTAGGCAACCACTTCTCCAGCCGGGCTGCAACACAGGAGACCTGATCGGGGGAGAGATTAACACCAAACTGAGAACTCCCCGGTACCTTTTTCCCACAGCCAGGCCTGTACATCTCTCTGGGCAGGGCACTAAAGATTCCTCTGCTCCGAGGAATAAGACAAACCAATATCAGAGAACTTCCTTCAGATTCTGGGAGACCCAAAGACCAGTTCAAGTCCCTCTCTCACAAAGAAACCCTCCAGTTTCAGTCCCACAGATAATTTCAGTCTCTCTCAAATATGGAGATAAGTTTCAAAACTTAAGTATCAGAAATGAAAACAGTACAAACAAATAAACAAAAAGACATACTCAGAAACATTGGAGGGAGCACTGAAAGCTTAATGAAGATTCTCAGGGAGAGAAGGGATGTGTCCAAAAAACAAGATGAAGACATCATTACAAATGGAATTTGTAGGACAAGAACCCTTCAAAACATAAAAGCTGAGGACACCAGAAAGCAGAACTTAAGGACAAATGGCCAAAATTCTACCAGGCCAGGAGGCACCACGTCTGATAAATAAGAGTTATAGAAAGAGTAGAAAAAAACAAGGGATGTAATGGCTCAAGGAAATTTATTCCCTCAACTTCAGGAGAGGAGTCCCCAGCGATGCTGGGCCCACTCCTCCCGTTACCTCCTCCTCCCACACACCTGGTCAGCATCATCCTGTCTCCAAAAGGAAATTTGTTGGTCAAGAACATTTCCCCCACGGATCCCTCACACCCATCAATTATCAGTCATTTCTGAAAATGCACTTCTAACTTCCTGCTCATCATAATCTTTCAACGGCTAATTCCATCTGCTTGGGAAGCCGGCCCCAAAGGTGACCACAGTGCCCTCGGACACCTTCCCCAATTGAGCACCTTTCCTCACCACTCTGTACTTTCCTTGCATTCTCATCCCTTCACTTAGGAAGGGCTGCTGGTCCTCTCTACGCTTTTCTCCACTTCTAGAAGAAATTGAGAGGACCCCCTCCCCCAATGAAAGCAAAACATTCATTACATTGGGACTGTGAGATTATAGGCCATGACCCGTTTTTTTTTCTTGGCATCTGAAGATGGTAAATTTGATTTTCATTTGCATCTAACACAATAAAAGTCATTTTTTGAAATATTCCAATTCCCTACACAAAACAGGTCCTCCTCACTTTTTGCTTATTCCCTGAGGAAAATCTCAGGAATGCTAACCAAGATTGTTTCTCTCAAGACGTAAATAATGACCACTTGCTAATATTTCAGTATTTACCACATAATGCGACATTTATTGAATCCTCAGTATGTGCACTTTTTAATCTATAGCGTCTCAACTGACTTCAACATCCCCTGGAATTGGCCAACAACGCATCCCTATTTTGCAGATGGAGCAACTGAGGCTCACCACCAGCTTATAAACTGAGTGAACAGGATTACCAGTCCAGATTTGATTCCAAGGCCCAGGCCCCGTGAGTGTACTGACTCCAATGACTAACATGACCTAGAGCATAACAGGCTTTTTACAATACTTAGGGCCCCCACCTAACTCATTTTGTGAAAGAGCACCCTAAGGCTTGCTAAGCTAAAAGGCCCCTGGATTCCATTTCGTCCTCCTACCAACTCTACTGGGTGTGTGTGTACTTGTACCCACTTCACAGAAAAGTAATCCAGCACAGCAGCCCCATGTGTGGGCTCCCTCTGCGTTTACCAGGCCACTTCCCTCCAGCCACAGCCAGACACATCTGAACACCTGGAATGGGCTTGTTCCCTTCTGGAAGGACAAACTCTTGTCCTGGGATACTGGCAGATATGAAAGTTCTGAAAAGCACTAACCACCAAGCTGCCGAAGTACCTGGATCTCCCTGAGTTCCATCAGCTGCAAATTTTCGGCCCAGTGAGAACATCAGCCGATCACTTTACAAAGAGGGTGCCGACAACACGAGGAATTCTGTCGTGCTCCAGCCCTGGTCCACCATGAAACTGAAAAATCACCCTAAATTCATGATTTTAAAACTCACTCAGCACCAAGAGTGTGCCTAACCTGAGATCCTGTACCTCTCAAAGGCTGAGGTGGAGGCACTTGCCATGCTGTTGGACCAAGAGGAGTTTCAGATTTAGTGAGGACCATCTCAGGTGAAATTGCAAAGTATCTGAGCCTGGAGGTGGGACAGCTGGCAGGAGAGCTGGTCTGAGACAAAGGAGTCAGTCCCACGGCAAGTTTTCTGGGAAGGAGAACTTGCCCAAAACCGCCCCCCACCCCCCAATCAGGAAGCTTGGGGCTGCAGTAAGAAAGCGCTACAGGCCCCTCTGGGTTGCAGGCCCCACGTGGCTGGAGGAAAGGAAGGAGGGGAAGCAGCTTCTCCCAGCCCCACCTCCCTTGCTCCTCCCCTTCTCCCCCTTCAGCTCCCAGATACCCTCCTCCCCTCCTAGCCAACATTGCAAGGGGTGGAGGTATTGCTTATGGCTCTAAGGAGCAGGATGCAACCAGCCACAGCCCTGGGCCCTTTGTCTCAGCCTTCTCCACCCCAATGGGGAAAGGGAAAGGATCTCACTTAGCTCTACGCCTTCAAGGTAGGCCCCAAACTTGGGCGGGGGTGTTAAAAATGGCCCCAACCCATAAAACAAAAACACGTTCCTTTCAAAAAGGAACAAAGGCACTCCTTCCTGCCAACTCCCAAATTGAGGACAATGATTTGGAAAAGCTTTCATAGCTCAGAGGAATACCTTGGTGGAGGAAGGCAGGAAAGGAGGGGCCAGCAGAGGTGCCTCCCTTCATCCCCAATTCTCATTAATGGCCACCCTAAAAAGAGGGACTAGCGGTTAATTAGTACAATGTCAACATTCACCACCTGCTATGCCAAGCACTGTCGCATTGAGTCCTAACCCGAGCCTAATGTGATAGGTACTATTACCTGTCAGACATCTGAGGAAACACTGAGGGTTAGAGGTTAAATCACGTAAAAACTAGTTTCGTTCTTACACAAATTGGGGTTATCAGTACGATTGTTCCTATTTCACAGATGTAATAACTAAGGAACAGAGGGCAACAGATTTACAGGGACAGATTTAAACACACGCCAAAGACCTATGCATTCCCCTAAAAGAGGGCAGCCTGCTTAGACCTCACACTAGATAATGATGCCAAGAGTGGCAAGCCTTTATTGAGGGATTACTGTATGCCAGCCCTATAAAATAGGTAGCATCATCTCAATGCTGGAAGAATTAAGTCTGCACCTGGGGATTCCAATGGCTGGGGTGCAAGAAGTCACAGCAGTCCTGGTGGCGGAGGGCAGAGGCAGGTCGGCGTCCTGGGCCCTGGAAGCAAGGGCCCCACCAGGGATCCCAAAAACAGTTACCACCAGTTCACCAAAACCCACAGCATCCAGAAATCAGGAGGCGGAAAGTCAGAAATCATAGTCTTGTCCTTAATTCTCTTTAATTCATACACATCTCAGCTTGAGGGGATGGGGAAGCACAACAGCCCAGCCAGCCTCTTTCAGTCCAGATAAGGGAAGGAGGCCAAGTGGAGGCCCAGGCCTGGGGCTGGGCCCAGAACTCCTGCAGCCCTTCCCTGCCACAGGTGAGTGACTCCAGCGGGGAAAACCCAGCAACTCTCTGTTGCTAACTTGCTAAATCGGCCAACTTTTTCCCAATTTCCACTTTCTCCCCTGTGAAGTGGGGCTCAACACCCACCCTCCCTCGCCGAACAATCACACGGGCATGGAGGTACTGCTGGAGGTTTTCGGGCCTCAGTTTGCAAGTTTGGGAAGTGGGACGAGCCTGCCTCTGGAAGAGGGGAAAATGGAAAGTGAGCCCCCAGGGCAGGCAGCGTGGCCGGGGCAGGGAAGCGCCGCCCCGGACCGGCGCCTCCCGGGCCAGGTGTGCACAGGGAGAAGGCAGCCTCTCCCGAGGGCATACCGGCAGCCCCGCAGCGCCTCGCTCTCCATAGCTCATCTAGGGAGGACCCCGCGAGCCCGCCCCTCTGGCACACGCCCCCGAGAAGCGCGCACACCCCGGCCCACCTGTTCGCCCGCACCCATCCACAAGCTCTCTCCTAGCCCTGGGACGGAAAAGAAAAAAAAAAAAAAAAAAAAGTCCCTCGGATGAACCCCCAGGTACAAGTCATAAAGGACGGACGCTCACCTCCTTGGTCGAACTCTCTTCTATTCCGTCCCCCTCCCCAAGGAGGCTCCCTCTCAAGCCGAGGCCAGGTAAGAATACCCCTCCCCATTAACTCCACTTCTCTCCAGTGGGAGACCTCCTCCCCTCGGCTCTAGACCCCAGGAAGGCCGCCCATCGCCCTCCCTGGGGACGAACCTCTTTGCTCCTCTGAGTCTCGGGAACACAGCAAGTATCCCTTCCACTCGTATCGCTGTAAGACACATGCTCCCCGCCCATTTTATCCTCCTTGCCCGTTTCCCCCAAGTAGGATCAGGGACTTCTCCTCCCCAAGCATGCCTGGTCTCCAGCCGGATGGGAGCCGCCTCCCCAGGAGGTCCCGGAACGGGATTCCCTCCCTTCAGTCCCGGGACCCCGCCGCTATGCCCTCCCCCACCAGCCCACGGAATCCTCGGGCTGGCGAGCCTCCCCGGGGCCACGGGGCGCTCACCTGCCGAGAGCCTGGCTCGGGCGCGGCTCCGCGGTCGAGCCGCGGATCCGGACAGGCTGGCGGGAGGCCGGCGGGCGGCCGCGCAGGGCGCTCGGCTAGCGAATCTCCGGCGCCGATCGCCGAGCTACGTTTACTTGGCCACTTAACCCCCGCGCTGCCGGCCAGGCGCGGCGGCCGCCCGCTCGCCCGCCTGCCGGTGGGCCGGTGGCGTCCGTCGGGGGGCGCTCGGGGCGTCCACGCGGGCTGCGGCCGCCGGGCCGGGGGGGCGCGGCTGCTGCGAGGAAGCGGCGCGGGCAGGACCGGGCAGCAGGAGTGGGTGGGGAGGGGGCGGTGCCGAGTCCCCTTGTAACCCCGGCCCGACACTCGCCCCGCCCCCGCCCGGGGGCGCCCCCGCCGCAGCCACTCAGAGCCGGACCTCGGGCGCGGGGGGCGGGGGGAGGGGACGAGGGAAATTTGAAATCACTCCGGAGCCACCCCCTCCGCTCCTCCTCCACAGGCGCCGCCTCCCGGCCCCCGGCAGGTTAAATCACCACCCGGATAACAGGCCTTCAAGGGGACTCCGCAGACGTCCCCCAACCCTCGAGACTCCTCCCAGGGCCCGTCTTCCCCGCCCCCCACTCCGACCACGGACACAGACGCGCAGGTCTGGATGCGGGGGCCCAGAGAAGGAAGAGCCCCCACCGGAGTCACACAGCAGCCGGGTCTCCCCTTTACCCTCACTCCAGCCGCAGTGCCACCTGGGCCCTGCGGTGTCCCTGTGGGTCAGTCACCCCGCTCTGGACCCTCGGACTAGTCCTTCCGCCCTCCCTCCTACCCCGCTGGCCCTTTGTCGGCCATCTTGAGGGGAGGAAAGGGAGAGCAGAGGAGCAAAGACAGTCAGGTCCCTGGCTGGGTTCGGGGGTACAGCTGGCATCACCCGAAGGAGAAGCCCCAGTCTGTTAGAGGTCTCGACGGCCTCTGCCCTTAAAGGGGCATTGAACTATTGGAAAACAGCACTTCCTGATATTTCTCATACCTGGTATTTACGCTGACAGTATTTATTTGTTTACCTGCTTATTGTGTTTCTCCAGGTATGAGACTGTGAGGGCAAGGTCTCAGTTTGTCTCAGCACACAGTTAGATGCTGAATAAATGTTGAATGAATGAAAGAACAAATGAATGATGACAAGATGGCCCACAAAAGCCCTAGGTGAGCAGGCTCCAGCCTGCCTTCCCAGGCGTCTCCTAGCCTCGCCCCTCCCTCACTTCATCTAATCTCACCTCCTTGCTCTTCCTCAAATACATCAAGCATGTTTTTGGATGTTCTTTGCCCAGATCTCTGCACCATTCAGTTTTCTCCCAAAATGTCACCTTCTGGACAGATTTTTCTGACCACCCCGCCTGAACAGTCTCCCTTCCACTCCTATTTCATTGGCTTTGTAGCACGTATAGCCATTTGAAATTGCTTTGCATATTTCCTTGTTTACATCTTTCTTATTCTTGTTTTACACACACACACACACACACACACACACACACACACACACACATGCACGCACTGTGAACTCTACTCCATGAGGGCAGAAACCGCATCTGTCTGTCCTGTGCCAAGCTCTGTTTCTAGTGCCTACAAAGAGGAGTTCAATACAAGTTTGTTGAATGAATGAACACGGGTTTCCTGACTCCTGGGCTCCGAAAACCACAGCTTTTCCCCTTCATCTCTTACCAGGTATTTGCAAATGAGTAAACGGTAAATTCTCTGGAAGCCGCAAACGTTTCTAAACTTACTGGATCTTGTTCTACCTAGGAACCCAGAGAGAGGCTAAGGAGATACGAAAGTGAAATGGGCTCAGCAACCAGGAAAGCCTCACGTGAATGAGTGGCAGGAACTCCTTGACCTTCTGGTACAAACATCCAAAATTGGGCTCCAGTCAGTTGGTGCAGGAAGAAGATCTCTCAAGAGGGCCTGTGGCTTGTGCCCACCAACTGTGGTAAGTCTTCAGAGGAAAGAAATTATATGAAGTTCGTGGGCCTGTGGAGAGGGCTGCTGGGTCTCTCTTTGCTGATCCATAAGCTAAGACCTGCCACATGGCAAAGGATGTCTGTGAACTACCAGGAGTGCCTGGGAGGTGTAGTTAAGATGCCAAAGAGTAGGGTTTTGGGGGACATGGCAGGCATTTCTAGGGACAGCAGACCACCTAACTCCAGGAAGAAAAACATATAAGGTCTGAATAAGCAAATGGTCTCTGTCCTGTCATTTGGAAAGGAGGTGAAAGAAAAATAGCATGTTTCCCCATGGCACAGGACTTTATAGCTTGCAAAGTTCCTTGGTCATATTTACCACCTCATTGGAGCCTCTCAGCCACTCCACGAGGAGCCAGGGCAAGGAGAATTGGGGGCCCCATTTCAGATGAGGGCACTGAGGCCCACAGAAGAGAAGGGCTTGTGCAAAGTGAGTCAGCCGTGCAGCCTGACCTTGATTGAGCATCTTCTATGTGGCAGCTACCTGGCTAGGAATTCAGACAGGAAGGTTCAGAGCTTACATGCTGGTTAGGGAGTGTCAGGCAAGAAACACAAATAAACAAACAAGAGAAAGTCGGGTGTGGATAAATCTGGGAAGAAGATATTGTAAAATGGAGACTGGAAAGACATAGCCAGGGGAAGACCCAGGTCAGGATCCAGCCTGGCATGTGGGAGGGACAGCCAGGGGGCCAGTGTGGCCAGAGCACAGGAAGTAAGGAGGGAAAAAATAACAGGGGGGCCATGTCCTATGAGACGTGGCAAGCCATGGTGGGGATGTCACCATTTGAGCCATGTTCTGACTCAGATGTTTAAAACAGACCTGAGTAGGGAGGTGGATGGGGAGAAGTCTGGTGCCTGATCTGGAAGACTACGGATGGTGGTGGGAGCAGAGGAGGTGGAGAGAAGTGACTGGATTTGGGATGGATTGTAGAGGATGAGCCAAGTGGTATTGCTGGCTCCAGTGGGTAAAGGGAAGAGTGACATCAAGGATGACCCCTGGGGTTTTAGCCTGAGCACCAGGGCGAAGGGTGGTATATTTACCTAAATGAGGAAGGCTTGCAGACTGTGGATTTGGAGGGGAGCACAGTGGGTCTGCCTTGGCCGTGTGAATGTGGAGTCACAGCATGGGCTGGGTTGGCACCCAGGTCCCCCAACTCTCTGGCCAGTGCTCTTCACACTGTCTGGGTGGTAGGGTGTGCCATATACATCTCCCACACCACACCCTCACCCCCAGCATCCATTCTCAGAGGGACTGACCCCATGTCCAAGAGGGGGACCTTTCATCAGATACTGTGGTTTGAATCCGGCCTCTAAGATCATGTGAATCTGATAAATCAGTCACTTGGTCTCTCCGAACCTCAGTTTTCCTCAGCCACAGAGAGAGAAGACTTCAGGGGATTGCTGCTGGGACCATTGAATGCATTTAAATGAACACATTGATGCTGGATTACCCAGTTAGGCAGACAAAGCTTTGGCCCCCAGTGAAATATTTTTAAGAAAGATTTTGCTTTTTATTCTCCCAGACCCCCAAGATTTTGCTTTTTGATATTTAAAAAATATATATAGATGTTACTACATGCACACAAACTTTTTTTTCTAGATTGATTTAAGATTTTCCTCTGGTTGCATACAGGTGCAACAGTGCTTACTTAAAAATTTATTGTAACAGATCACAATCATTATGATGTGATGGCAATCAATATTTATTAAGGAAACAACAAAAATTCTGTGCTTAAAGGACATTTGCTTTTGTCATCAGAAAAACATAGATAAGAGCATGTTCTTGCTCTTAGAAAATAAACACGAAAGTATTGAGGCATAAAGGGGCACAATGTCACCAATTTGCCCTTCTATGGTTCAGAAACAATAATGTGCATATATATGGGAGAGGGAGAATGGAAAGCAAATTGGGCAAAAATGTAAGCAAATGGAGAATCTGGTTAAAAAGACATTCATGAGTTCCTTGTGCTAGTCTTACAACTCCTCTATAAATTAGAGATTATCTCAAATAAAAAGATTATCTCCCCCCCAAAAAGATTAACATTAAAAAGAAAAAACACACATACATACATACATACATCCTTGATGCCCTCATGCTAATAAATCAACACATGGATGGACTTTTACCTATGTTGTGATTAAATATTATATTTGTGTAGAATTTTACCATCATCTTTTCAGCTTTTAGAGCAGCTACAGGTTTTTAATAACACTTGAAAAGTGCCTGTTGAGCAGTTAACTTCTCCATATAATGGTCAGTATTTTTATGAGCAAGTGACTTCACCTCTCTGTGCCTCAATTTCTTCACCTGTAAAATGAAGGTAGTAATAGTACCACGTTGTAGGGTTGTTGTGAGAATTATATGAGTTAATACATGTGAGGCCAACTATTGAGCCCGCGCGCCTATAGAGCCCGTGCTCCGCAACAACAGAAGCCACCGCAATGAGAAGCCCGCGCACCGCAACTAAGAGGAGCCCCCGCTCCTCGCAACCAAAGAAAGCCCGCGCGCAGCAATGAAGACCCAATACAGCCAAAACCTTTTTTTGAAAAAGAAAAAATACATGTGAGGCATTTTGAACAGCGCCTGGCACATGGAAACCACCATTAAAGTGCTAGTTAAATTTTTTAAATACATTGTTATCGGTAATGAGTACTTATTTCACTGCGCTCCTCTCTGTCCCAGCTCATGGCAGGTGCAGAGATGAGCATTCTCCCTGCCTTCTCAGGGGCATAACCCTGTCCCTTGGGTTCCCAGCTGCTGAGGCCAGCCCAGTTCACCTCCACAAGCCGCGTCTAGCATGATGAGCTCCATTTTACAGTCGAGGAGACTGAGGCTCTGCACGGTGAGGCGGTTTGTCTGAGCCACAGCTGGTTGGTGACAGCTCAGGGACTAGACTCCTGGCTCGACCCCCACTACCTGTGACCCCCCCACTCCACGTGTGCTATGCTAAGGAGTTTGAGCCTCAGTCTTCTTCCCCTTCTAATTGGAATAATAATAATAATAGTGATGCCTACTTCCCGGAGTGACTGCGGGGATTCGCAGAGCCCATGTATGTGAAAGAACCCCATTGTAAGGTACTCAGTCTTAATTGCAGTGTCATTATAGGCCACGTTCATTTGCAAAGTGGGTTCCTCACCTTTCATTTTCAACAGGAACACCCAGACTCCTTTCTGCCCCGGTTGACCATGGAAGGAATTCTTTTCTGCTTTTTTAAATCCCCAAATGGGCCATTGAAATAGTTGCTTTAAATATACCTGCCTAGATGAGTACACAGCATCTGGCCAGGTATTATTATTTATAATAATTATTATTAAATAAGCGTCTTAGGGGGAGTTCCCTAGCGGTTCAGTGGTTAGGGCTCCACGCTTTCACCACCAAGGGCCTGGACTCAATCCCTGATCGGGGAACTAAGATCCCACAAGCCGCGTGGTGTGGCCAAAAAAATAATAAATTAATTAATTAATAATTACATTAACAGTAGCTATTGTATCGAGAAAATACCGTGTGCCAGACACTGAGCCGGGGGTTTTACACGTATTACACATGGACTTTCATAGCAGCCTTATGAAGTAGGAAGGAGTGGTATCTGCATTTTACACATGGGGAAACTGAGGTTCACAGGTAGAGTGATTGTCCAAAGTCATACTTCCAGGAAGTGTGTTGCAAACTCGTATTAAATGCCAAGCTATGGTCTTAACCACTTTGCTACCCCATAAAAGGCTTAGCACGGTGCCTGGTAAGTGCTCTTTAAATATTAGCTATTGTTAGTATTCTTATTACTGAGTAGGACGCCCTTTACTTAGGAAAATGAGGCTCAGAAAGAAGGACTAACTTGCCCAAGTTTACACAGCAAGTCACTGGTGGGCAGGAGGTTGGATCCTGAGTCTCCTTAGGTCCTAGAGCCCTTTGCTCAATGCACAGCTCCACGACTTGCCTTTGCCTGGGGAGGTGATTCTGAGCCAGGAAAACTATCCTGAGGCTTTGCTCCTGACATCTCCCTTCTCTTCCTCCTTGTCCTCCTCCAAAAAAGGGAAGTGCCCTGGAGTGGGGATGGGGGTTGGGATAAGAAGTGGGGTATACCGACCGTGCCTCCTTGTACTGACAGCCCACCCTCTCCATCCCCTGCAAAGCCAGCTTAGAAATTCTTTCCTTGTTACCCTCACTGAATGGGATGCCTTGGAGGAGGAGGGGTGTGGATATTTATTGAATCTATTGTAGTAGGACTGGGGATAAAACAGAGAACAAAAACAGACTCCTTCCTGGTCCTGCCCTCCTAGAGCTTACAATTGAGTGAGTAAGAGAAACAGACATTAATCAAATTTATCTCATGAGAAATTATGAGATTACAGTTGTTGTTAAATGCTAAGAAGACAAGCACAGGGTATGATAAGAGGAATGATTTTCAGTGACGGGGCCTGAGAAAACCGCCCTGGGAAAGTGGTGGCCAAGCAGCGATCTGAGGGAACACAGCAGTTAGGAGGCTACAGGAGAGGAAAGTGTTTGGGGGAGTGAGACCAGCGCTTGCTAATGTCCTAGAGCACAAGGAACCCGGTCCACACAAGGAACTGAGGGGATGCCCATGTGGCTGGAGCAGTGGAGAGGAGGCTGGAATCTGGTGAAGAAAGCAGGGCCAGGTCATGCGGAGTCATTGGAAGGTTTTCAGCAGGCAGGTTAGTAATGTGATCATATATGAATGAAGCATTTTGCATGGTGTCTGGCACAGTGGGAGCTAGCAGAAAGCAAGAAAGCCCTCCCTTGGTAGGGGAGGGATAAATTGGGAGATTGGGACTGACATATACACACTACTATATGTAAAATAGATAACTTAATAAGAACCTGCTGTATAGCACAGGGAACTCTACTCAATACTCTGTAATGGCCTATATGGGAAAAGAATCTAAAAAAAAAAAGAGTGGGTATATGTATACGTATAACTGACTCACTTTGCTGTACACCTAAAACTAATACAACATTGTAAATCAACTATACTTCAATAAAAATTTTAAAAGAAAGAAAGAAAGAAAGCCCTCCCTTCATTCTGCAATAGTCTCTGGATCCAGATAACATTTTATCCCCATTTCGCCAGATATCAAATGAATGAATGTTCAAGTTATTCATTAGTAGTAGTAGTAGCAATGATAACATTACTCCTAACTTGCCTCCCCTGAATTGCCCAAGACGATCATTTTTAAAAGGTATAAGATGTGATTTAGGAAACGTAGCCCTACTGTCCACTGCCCTGAAACACACCCCTCATAGTGGCCCTTGTGAAAAGAAACTCCTGCAGAATTGTCCGTAATTGTTCTTTGTGGCTTTTGACTGGGAGCCCAGGCCTAAACCACTGATGGCTTTCTCCATCCTGAGCCTTAAAACAGATCGGGGTGGGAGGAAGGGAGATGCAAGAGGGAAGAGATATGGGAACATATGTATATGTATAACTGATTCACTTTGTTGTAAAGAAGAAACTAACACACCATTGTAAAGCAATTATACTCCAATAAAGATGTTAAAAAAAACAAAAACAGATCGGGGGACTTCCCTGGTGGTCCAGTGGTAAAGAATCCGCCTTACAATGCAAGGACATGGGTTCGATCCCTGGTTGGGGAACGAGGATCCCACATGCCGCGGAGCAACTAAGCCCACGTGCCATGACCAGAGAGCCTGCAAGCTGCAACTGAGACCTGACGCAGCCAAAAATAAAAATGAAATAAATAAATTAATAATAAATAAATCTTAAAAAAAAAAAAAGAAAAACAGATCCAATGCCTTACTCTTTAGAGTGCCCCACGGCCCCTCCAAGTTTTGTGATGATCATGAAATGAGGTAACATTGATTATTGATTTTTTTTTTTTTTTTTTTTTTTTGTGGTACGCGGGCCTCTCACTGTTGTGGCCTCTCCCGTTGTGGAGCACAGGCTCCGGACGCGCAGGCTCAGCGGCCATGGCTCACGGGCCCAGCCGCTCCGCGGCATGTGGGATCTTCCCGGACCGGGGCACGAACCCGTATCCCCTGCATCGGCAGGCGGACTCTCAACCACCGCGCCACCAGGGAAGCCCGGCAACATTGATTTTGATTCATCCACAGTTGATAGGTTTCTAGTGTTAGGAAGCTCTTTGTAAAAGTCTTGTTTCTGCCGCTTGTTACCTGGCCTGACGAGCTTACCTGTCTGAGCTTCACTCCCTCCATCTATAAAACGGGCTGGTGAGGATTGAAGGGAATGATGCACAGCCTCACATATGTTCACCGTTTGCAAGTTCCAGGCCCTAGTGCCCATTCCAGCTGCATTCTGGGGCCTCCAGGAGATGTCGGGCCTCCCCCATCCGCTGTCCAGGTTCCAGGGTTGCCGCCTGAAGTTCCCATTTGTTTGCTACTACCAGACAGATGCCTAGGGGTCCTGTTGAATTATAAAGCGTTAGTCCCCCTACCCCACTACCCTCAAGCCTCTGCTTAGAACTCGTACACAGGTTGCCCTCAGAGCAAAAACCAAAGTCCCGGAGGTAGGGTGAAGGCCATGTTATGTTGTGTGTGTATCACATTTTGCCCTTTCCTTGGTCAACCCAAGGGAAAATGGCTGTGTCAGCACTTATGACTCTGTCATTCTTTTGAAACTGTTTCACAGAATTCCACAGTATGAATGAACTGCAAGTTATTTAACAGTTTATCCTGTTAATGGACAATGAGTGTGTTTGCAACTTTTCCCCATTACAATCCATTACAATTTTTTTTTTTTTTTTTTTTGGCTGAGCTGCACTGCTTGTAGGATCTCAGTTTTTCAACCAGGGACTGAACATGGGCCCTGGCAGTAAAAGCCCAGTATCCTAACTGCTAGGCCACCAGGGAACTCCCAGATATTTTCAGTTTTAAGAGTTACTGTTAAATTGTCCCAGATGACTATATAACAGTTAATTATTTTTATAATTTTCCAACATTTTATTATGAAAATATTCAAGCATTCAGCAAAGTTGAAAGAAATTATGAGGAACACTCTTAAACCCACCACCCAAGTTACACATCTATCCATTTATTCATCCATCCATCCATCTTATTTTTTGAAACATTTCAAAGTAAATTGCAGACATCAATACACTTCCCTTTAAACATTTCAACATGCATATCACTAACTAGAGTTTAACGTTTGTTTAAAGTTTTTGTCTTCAAGGTAAATTTTACATACAAAGGTACACACAAATCTTAGATGTACATTTGTTAAACCTTCACACACACACACACACACACACACACACACACACACAAATACACACACGCCTGTGTAACCCAAACCCCTATCAAGATATAGAACATCACCATCACCATAGAAAGTTCTCTGGTGTCCCTTCCCAGGCAATCCCTGCCCCCACTCGTACAGAGACAATCAGTGTTATAATACTTTCCATCATGGACTGCCTGTTTTAGAGCTTTATATTTTTTTAAAGAGAAGGAAACAAAAAATTCTCCCCGTACACTCACACATTTTTTTTTCTCCTTATTTTAGTGGGAGAAAAAAATATCCTACCTCCTCTCCAATGCCTAAAGGAATTTATTTCTTCCTGGCCAGATGAGTTCCATTCCTTCTCTGAGTTCCAATAAGAAATTAACTGCTCATTCTCTGGGATACACATATTTAGGCCTTGAGCTACCTGAGAGCAAGGACCCCATTTACCCACAGTAGGTGCTCTGACTCATTGTTATCTTTCTCCCACTCTCAGACAGATCAGCAAGTACCCTGGGGCCTTCCCTTATGTTTGGAAGCTCAGGCTTGACTCCTGAGGTGGGGTAAGAAGGTAGACAGCCTGGGGCTGTGGTCTTAGTCTCCCATTAACCCACTGAGTGACCTCGTGCAAGGGTCTTCCCCTCTCTGGGCACTTGCTTCCTCCACTGAAGGCAGATGGTAGAGCGTGGAATGGGGCCAAAAACTTTAGTGTCATTCTTGACTCCTTTGTCTCATGCTTCCACACTGGATCTGGCAGGAAATCTGACAGTTCTTCCCTCAAATCAGATCCAAAACCTGACCCTCACCATCCTTCCATTGCCACCACCTTGGTACAAGCTAGCAAGCTACCGTCCTCCTCACTAGAAGACTACACCA
This sequence comes from Physeter macrocephalus, assembly GCF_002837175.3. NCBI lineage: Eukaryota > Metazoa > Chordata > Mammalia > Artiodactyla > Physeteridae > Physeter > Physeter macrocephalus. Next base: position 24,283,660 of record NC_041227.1, read on the forward strand.
GCCTCCTTCCTGGGCTCCTGGCTTCCAGCGTGCCCCCTGTGTTCTCCTCTGAAGCAGCCAGAAGGGTCTCTGCAACACTTAGGGCAGACCACCCTCTGTCTCTGTTCAAAGCCCTCCCATGACTCCCCATCTCAGGGCAAAAGCCAAAGTGCTTCTGATAGCCCACAAGGGCCCCCGTGATCTTGACCCAATCCGACCTTGACTTCACCTTCCATCGTCCTCGCAGCTCTCACCACACTGGCCTCATGGCTTTCCTGGAACACACCAAGCATACTCTGACCTCAGGGCCTTTGCAGTTTCTCCCCAGGCCTGGAATTCTTCCCCCAGATAGTTGCGTGGCTTATTTTTTCACTTTTATTCAGGTCTTTGCTCAAATGTCACTTTATTAAAGATGCCTTCCTTCACCTCCACCATTAACAGAGCAAACCTCCACCTTCCTCCACAAGCACTCCCCACCTCCCTTCCACCTGCCATCATCCAATCTGCTATGTATTCACCTACTTATTATTGTCTGTCTACCCAACTAGGGTGTAAGCTCCATGAGGGACAGCTTATTTGTCTGCTTGACTACTGCGATATTTTTTTCCTGATGCACCTAGAACAGGGCCTAGCTCCTAGTAGGTGCTCAGGAAATATTTCTTAGTTAAGTCAGGAACAGTGGTATGGGACTTACCTCTAGCACATCTTCTCTAAGGCTTGGATTCCTCCCTTAAAAGGGGTCCTGGGACTTCCCTGGTGGTGCAGTGGTTAAGAATCTGCCTGCCAGTGCAGGGGACATGGGTTCGAGCCCTGGTCCGGGAAGATCCCACATGCCATGGAGCAACTAAGCCCGTGCGCCACAACTACTGAGCCTGCGCTCCAGAGCCTGCATGCCACAACTACTGAGCCAGCGAGCCACAACTACTGAAGCCCGCTCACCTAGAGCCCATGCTCCACAACAAGAGAAGCCACCACAATGTGAAGACCACGCACCACAGCTAGAGAAAGCCCGTGTGCAGCAACGAAGACCCAACGCAGCCATAAATAAATAAATAAATTTTTTTTTTTTAAAAAGGGGGAGGTTCCAATGTTTTCCTCATTGTGAAAGTGAGCTGGTACATGGACGCCTGTTATAGAGTGCTGCCCACAGGTTGAAGGGGGAGAGGTCCTGTGGCTTAGGGCACTGGCTTCAGACATCTGTGTGACCTCGGGCAGGCCACTCAAGTCCCCTGGCCCTGCTGATCTCTGCTTCAGAAGTTTATTGAGGGTTAACAAGAAGCCATGTGGAAAGTGTTTAACACAGTGCCTGATATGTAGTAATAATAACAACTGTTATTGTTGCTGAGGGACTGGAAAGGAAGGATTCTACTTCCTGAGTTTGCTATGCATCTGGACTCTGCCTCCTCTTTGGTTTCGGGATAAACATAGAGCGGATGGATTCTCCCGTGTCCAGACCTTCCCTGATCTCTTCTGGGCAGGGCCTCTCCCTCCAAGCTGCAGGAAGTCCATATACACAGCATGCCGATAACCCTGCCTACAGGCTGGGCTTTGGAAAATGACTGAGTTGTGCTGACCTGGGGAGTAGTGGGAGAAGGCTGGGTGACATGCTTAAGACCCCAGGGCTTTCCCCCTGGGTTGTTTAGTTCATATGTTCAAGGCCTGACGACTCGGCTTAACCTCCATTCATCTCTCAGGTCTACTCATGCCTGGCTTCCTCTACCCCTACCCCCACTGAACCTGCTCACAAGCCCCCACTCTTTTCCTAGCATTTATCCCTTTGTAATGTCTTTGAGTGACTCTTCAGATACAGCGTATCTCCTCCATCAGATTGGGAGCTGCAAAGGGGCGGAACAGTAGCCTGTCTCATTCACTCTTGTGTCCTCGGCACCTAGCACAGGGCCTGGCACATAGTAGGTGCTCAATAAGTATCTGCTGTCTGAAGAAGTCAATGGACTCCTCCAGCCTTCAGATAATCAAAATGGTCTAGAAGAGAAAGTTCCCCCGGGGAACTCCTCCAAGGTTACACCCAGGTTGTGTTCACAACACCCAGCAGCAATTTGCATTGCAGTCCTAAATCAGGGCCCAGAGCAGGCATTCACTTTATAATAGTCCTGAGGAGAAAAACAAAGCAGACAATAGGGATCCAAGCCCTCATTTTCTCAGGCAAAGTGAATCCCACCTTGAATTTGAAATAAGGGGTGAGATTCCCAAAAGGTGGAGGCATTATCACCCCCACCCTCAAAACTAGGAACTGCCAAAGGGCCCTTTAAAAAGCAAATTTCTAGAGGGGACGGTGTAAATGTTCATTGGAGCTTAGGCCAAGGATCTTAAACAGGCTTAAACTTTACCCCAGGAATTCCACTTCTCAAATTTGTCTCAAGGAAAAATCTTGAGATTTGGAAAAATATTTTTGAACAGACAAGCAAGTACATCACCACATCCCATACAAAAATCAGAGAATAGGAACTGTCCTAGGAGTCTAACAATAGAGGATTGTTTACATTCATTTACATGTATAAGGATTAAAAACTAAAAGTGGAATTGACTCCTCTCCCCTGGCTGCAAACAAGCTCAGAGCCAATTTGAAAACTAATCAGTAATCTCTCCACTGCCCCAAGTGTTGGTGAATTTGCTTCCGACCTGGTCCTGATTTACTATCTTTCTTTTTTTTAAATCTTCCTATTTTAAGCATCTCATTTCCTCTGCCCTTAACAGCCTCCCAACAGAGGAGTTTTTGTCTCTAGTTCACTGCTCTGTACCAGCATCTAGCACGATGATGGGTGCATAATAAGTGTTCAATAAAGACGTGTCCCATGAATGGACAAATGTCTCCACAAAGCTGACTTCAAATCTTCTTGGACATTAGGCAAATCCTCCCCAGATGAAAGGTACTCACCCAGGGAGAATTCCCTGGCGGTCCAGTGGATTAGGAGTCGGCGCTTTCACTGCCAGGGTCCGAGTTTGATCCCTGGTCAGGGATCTAAGATCCCGCAAGCCCCGTGGAGTGGCCAAAAAAAAAAAAAGAAAAAAAAAGGTAATGACCCAGCAATTCCATTCGAAGGCCCAGCAACTCCATTCATAAGAGTGCAAGTGTCTGTACATTGAGGAATGTTTCCTCTAACATTGTAACAGTGCGAACATGGGAAAACCCTCAGTGTCCATCAATAGGGGCCTGGTTAAATCAGATAGGATTCATCCAGACTATACAGCTATTGAAAAGGAAATAGCAAGTCTATAACTGCTGATGTGGAGGGAGCTACAAGACACGCTTCTAAGTTAAAAGGCAAGATGCTAAATAGTGTAAACAGTGTACATATGAGTCCATGGTTCAAAAAAAATAATAATAACATGAAGAAAGAAGTCTAATAGGCCATGCAAGAGTTATCCTGAGAGCACATTTGGGAGGTTCCAACCCCAGTCCTGCCCCTAACCAGCAAGTGACCTTGATTAGCACCTTTCCTCTCTAAGCCCATCCTCCCTTCTATAAAAACAAGGATGAGTTATGACCTCCTGGTGGGGTTACTGAGAGGATTAAGGAAGAAAATGCATATAAATGCCAGGCGCCTCTCTCAGAGTGAGTACTCAAAGATATATTAGTTAAAATAGAAAATCATTTCTCTCGTCACAGGATGGGAACAAAGATCATTTAACTTTTTTTAAAAAAACCTTTAAAATGTATTCTGCAAATAAATCGAAATTTACAAAAGAGTTGCAAGAATAATACAAAGAATCCCTGTATATTCTTTACCCAGAGTTACCAATTGTTAACATTTGCCATATTTGCACTACCCCCTCATTTTTTTCTTGAACCATTTTATCCCTCTTTACCTTATACGTTCACCATATATTTCTTAAGAAAAAAGACATTCTCTTACATAAATCAAGTACAATGATCAAATTCAGGAAATTAAACATTGATACAATATTATATCCAATCTAAAGTCATGTTCAAATTTCATCAATTGTCCCAATAATGTCTTTTTTAAAAATTGTGGTTAAAAATATATATATATCACATAAAATTTACCATCTTAGCCCTTTCTTTCTTTCTTTTTCTCTCTCTCTCTCTCTCTCTTTCTTTCTTTCTTTCTTTTCTTCCTTTCATTTTTTTTTTGCCATGCTGTACAGCTTGTGGGATCTTATTTCCCCAACCAGGGATTGAATCCGGGCCCTAGACAGTGAAAGTGCGGAGTCCTAACCACTAGACAGCCAGGGACTTCCCTTAGGCATTTCTAAGTGTACAGTTCAGTAGCATTAAGGATATTCACATTGCTGTGCCAATAGTATATTTTATAGCAATTGTTTGCCTCCATCTAGGATCACACATCGCATTTATGTAGTCACCTTATCCTTTTGGTTTCTTTTAACCTGGAAAAATTCCTTAGCCTTCCTTTGTTAATGACTTTCATGACATAGGTGTTTTGAAGAGTCTAGGCTAACTGTAATTTTGTGGCTTTTGTTTTCTGCTTTTATAATAAAGGAGATAATATTGAAGGTATGATGAAGATAATCACAAATGGAAACATAAAAATATCCACAGTACTTTTTCCCTAGTTTTTGGTAGAAAGAGCATCTGGAGTTTGTCCCTCCTGCTAAAATGCAGGATCCCAGTGGTGATGGAGTTGTTCTGTGTCTCTCTATCATTGTCAATATCCTGGTTGGGAGATTGCACTCTAGCTTTGCAAGATGGGATCTGTGCACAGAGAGAAACTGGGGAAAGGGTGCAGGCATCTCTCTGTATGATTTCTTAAAAGTGTAAGTGTGAATCTACAATTGTCTCAGAATAAAAAGTTTAATTTTTTAAAAGATGCCCTTTGGCATTTCAGAACCTGAAGTGTCAACAATTCTCCCAGGGAGAACCTAGCCCCTTGGTGAAATTCCCAGTGGGAATCCTCCAGCCTGAGAAAGGACTTCTTAATGAACTCCTTTCACTTGCAGGGGTGGGGGGAGGGGGCCTCCTTTGCCCTCTGCAGGGACATTTTAAAGTGAATGAAGGGGGCAAGGTCCCTCATTAAGGCTGAAATGGGAGCTGCTGGGGGCGGGGGTTCTCTAGAAGGAGGCCTGGCCCCAGTTCTGCATTTCCTGCTACAAAGTTATCTCATTAACAGTAATCACCACTCCTTTCTATCTGAGAGTGGATTGTGAAGGACAACATTGGAAAGATAATTTTTATCTACTGTCCTTGTTAGTTGCCAACTTCTTAATAATAAAATTGAAAAATTGTAAAGACCTGAATAGGCAACCAATGGGGATTCATTATGAGCATTATTATATTCCTGCTCAGTAGAATATTATGCCGCATTTTATGATGAGGTTTTTGTAGCATTTATAATTGAAACCAAGAATGCTGTTGTGTGAGATTTTGAGGTTTCTCTTAGAGGACTTGGAATTCTTCTCAGGGCTGAGGAATGTGGGTTAGGAGAGCAGGGTCCTCATCAGGGAAATGAACCTGCCACCGGGTTCCTGTTCAGGCTGAAATGCTAATTTCTGGGTGTTCTCAGATCAATCATGGTCTAGTCTCTCCCTAACCTGAAAGTTTGTCATCCTAGCGCTATTTTGAACCCTGAAAGTCAGAACACGATATCCCTTAACCCTTCTAGGAATTTCTCCTAAAGAAATAATCAGATGTGGAAAATGAATTGTGTACCAGGGTTCTTATTGCCATCTTCTTTTTATAAGATTGAAAAATTGGAATACTATTAATAACAAGCATTTATTGAGCACTTACCGTGGGCCAGTTGCTGTGTTAAGTGTTTTACAAGCATTATCTCATTTCATCTTTTCTAGTAGGTTGTATTATTGTCTCCATTTTTACAAATGAAAAAAGAAATGGAAGCACAGAAAGGTTAGTAATTTGCCCAAGACAACATAATTAGTAAGCAGAGGAGACACGTGTAAATGACAGCAAAAACACAATGTGATAAACATTAAAATAGAAATAATATGAGGGACAAGAGGTAGACAATGCAAAGTATTAACATTATACACAGGGTGTCTTTGGGTGCATAAAATAAAGCCCAGCATGTGGTAGGCATTTTAAAACGGTGATTATTTGTACCTCAAACTTGAATGTGATCATGAATCACCCAGGGATCTTGTTTAAAATGCTGGTCTAGGGTAAGTCTGGGAGTCTGCATTTCCACCAAGCTCCTGGGTAATGTCCATGCTGCTGGTCCAAGGACCACACTTTGAGTACCAGAGATTAAATACCTTGGCAAAGTGGGAGAGCTCCGAATATGTAAAAACCAAACAAATCACAGCGGCCCCAATGACCTGTGATGTGGAAAAAGACTGGAAAACAATACAGTTACTGTCCTGCTGAGGTGTTGGGCTGAAGTTTCAAGTGAATTTCTTTCCCTTGCTCTATTTTCTGTCACATTCAATTCCACACATATCTATTGAGTGCCTCAGCACCAGTCACTGTGGGAGCAGAAATGAAGGAAATCTAGTGGTTTCCTCAAGGTTATTATTTTTTTTAAGTTATAAATAAAGAAACACACTTAAAATGGGTGCATTTCATTGTATATAATTTATACTTGAACAAAGTTGATTTAATACTTAAAGATATGAAGAAATATAAGTCCCTGATAGGGACCTTCTTTAATAGGTTAAAACTATTTTAAAATTAAATTCCTGGACAGTGAGTCAGGGGGTCTGAGTTCAGTCACCCGAAGGCTTACTTTCTTTCAGGTACCTTGGACTTTGGACAGGTGCCCTGTATACATTCTCAAAGGACTTTGTACTTTTTGGCATCATTTCATAATTTCACCCACATGTGATTTTTCACATGTGTGTCTACCTCCCTGACTAAACTCTGACTTCTCCCAGGTTTTGCCACTGTGGTGTCCCAGCACCTGTCAGGGCAACTGCCCCACAGGTGGTACTCAGGATTATCTGTTGAATGAATGTATGAAGGAATTTTTTCATACCCTTTCCGAAGGGATTTTTAGGGAAGGGTAGAGAAAAAAGCCTGGTGGAGAAAGCCAGCCAATCCTCCCCACACTCCCCCACCCCAGGTATCTAGGAACCCTCTCCCTACCCTCAAGGCTGGGCTCAGGGGTAGGTGAAGATGCTTTGGGGCTTGCAGGGCTCAGGTCTTAGATTCCAAGGAGCATGTCTTGGTTTTCTCATCTGTCCAGTGGGGATCAGGGTAATTAATACTTATCTCGGGCTGCAAGGGGTCCTTGGGAAGAGAGCATGGGGGTTAAAATGTTTCAGGCGCTGCAGTGATTATCACTGTCTCAATAATCTCCCCCACCAACCTGACCACCTTCCTGCCTGGCACTATCACACTCCTTGCACTTCTTTGGGTCAGTGTTTCCTCCACTCCAGAGTTTCTCCAACTCTGGTCTTTGGGAAGTTGTTGGAAATGCAAAATTCTCAGGTTCTATCCCAGGCTTTTCTAATCAGAGACTCTGGGGGTGGGGCCCAGCAATTGGTATGCCCTCGAGATGATGCTGGTGCAAGCCCAAGTTTGAGCTTTTATTGCTCTGCTCTGACCCAAGCTCTCCCAGAGACACTTGGCCTGCCTGTTCACTTTTCTATCCCCAGTGCCTGGCATCTAGGAGGCATGCCCTAAATATCTTCTGATGCATAGTAACGATGTTAATGAAAGCAGCTAGCCGTTGGTTGCGGACCTCCAGTGTGCCAGGCTATCTTCTAAACATTTTAAGAGGGTGAGCGCATTTAAGGCGCCACCCCCGGGATCATTTTACGAATAATGAAGCAGGTTCCGAGAGGCCAAGCTCTGAGCCCAGGGGGAGATCACGCAGGGAATCCCGCGTTTCACCGCTGTGCTGCTCAGCGCCCTGGACTGGGCACAGCGGTCGCGGGTATCCGGGGCTCCGCGAGGGCGCCCCTGCCCCGCCCCACCCGGGGTCCGCGCGCGTCAGCGGCTCGGTAAGGGCGCACCCGGAACCGGTCCGAGAGGAGCGCGGCGGCGGCGGCGGCGGCGGCGGCGGCGGGCGAAAGTGCGGCTGCGGAAGCGCGGCGAGGCCGGCGGCGCGAAGGAGGAAGTCCGGGGAGGCGCGGGAGCTGCGGCGGCGGCGGCGGCGGCGGCGGCGGCCAGTGGCGAAAGTGCGGCTGCGGAAGCGCGGCGAGGCCGGCGGCGCGAAGGAGGAAGTCCGGGGAGGCGCGGGAGCTGGGGGTCTGCGGCGCCGAGCGGACGCCATGGGCCGCCTGCACTGCACGCAGGACCCCGTGCCCGAGGCCGTGGGCGGCGACATGCAGCAGCTGAACCAGCTGGGCGCGCAGGTGGGCCGGGCGACCGCGGCGCGGGATCCGGGCGGGGGCCCGGGAGGGGATGGCGGTTTAGGCCGCGGCCGCCCGCTGTGCGTTGCGGCGGTAGGGGGGGATTCGGGGAGGGGCTGAGGGGAATTGGGGTCTCAGGCTAGTTTTGAGGGCCGAAGGATCTCGGGAGGCCTAAGGCCAAGTTGAGGGATCCCAGGGGGATCTCGGGGACCCAGAAATGGGACTGGGGGACTTCTGGGGGTCCTGGGAACCAGGAGAGTTTGCAGGGTCCTGGAGGGGGGCTGAGGGGAGTCTTGATGAGGCCGAAGGTAGTTGGGAGAACCGAAGTAACAGACTAAGGACCTTGGGAGGCTGATGGAGTTTGGGGGAGCCGTGGAATTTGGTGGGCCAGGCGAGGGACTCTGAGACATTTTGTAGGAAGGCCGGGGGTCTTGGGGAGACTGAGGAGGGTCTTAGCATCTCGAGGGGGCTGAAGGAGCCTGGAGTGGGGGCAGGTCATCAGGGGGTGGGTTGTGTGTGTAGGTAATGGCCAGGCCAGAATGGCTCTGTGGGCAAGCGATGACATCCTGTCCTCGTCGCCACTCCCATCCCCCCCGATTAAGGGAGATACTGGTAGTCCCCAAGGAAAGAAACCATGTAGCCTACACAGCAGAAGGCGGGTCCTTGATGGTAGTGGAGCTGGCAAAGGCTTTTTCTCACTATTCAGGCCGCAGGTGCCAGCCAGTCAACCTTGAAGTCTTCCTGCTCCTGTGCTGGTTGGGATGCCCCTTTCATACCACGAAGTCAGACAAATTAAGCAAGTTAAAATGTCACTTCTCACCATCACAGCAAAGGTGCATTTATTTCCCCCAGTGGCTTGTCACTTCCCAGAAGGTGGGGCCCCTCTCTTTCATCTCAGCATCCTCACAACTTATTGTTTTCTCATGAAGTAACACTAATTGTAATGCCAGTCATGTTCTACGGCTTCAGTGTCCAAGAAAAATGAACTGCAAGCCTCAGGTCTACTTTTACATTTTCTAGTAGCCACATTTAAAAATTCAGAAGAAACAGGAAATGAATTTAATGTGTTTTCTGTAATCCACTATATCAGAATATTATCATTTCAGTGTGTAACCCACATAAAACATATCAGTGAGATATTTCACTTTCTGGTACTGAGGTTTCTGATTCTAGTGTGTATTTTAAAGCACATCCGAAATTAGATTAGCCTTTTTCAAGTGCTCAGTAGCCACACATGGCTAGCGGCCACTGTATTTTACAGCCCAGTTCTAAGCGCTTTTATGTGTATTAAGTCACCGAGTTCTTGCAACCACCCTAGGAGTCAGGTACTATTACCATTCCCATTTCACACATAAGAAAAATGGTTCAGGGAAATAAATTGGCCTGTTTAAGGGCAGGCAACCAGGAAGTGATGGAGCCAGGAATTCAGGATCGGACACCTGACTTCAGATCCTGGGGAATTAAACACACTAGAATAGAGCTTTGTAGGTGATCTCCCCAATCAGGTAGTTTAGCTTTTACTTGTTTATGTATTGGGGCTTTCTGAAAGACTTCCATTTGGAGAATAAAAAAGATTCTGCTGCTAAAAAAATTTTTTTTAAGCTCCTGGATTGTATGATCTCTAAGGTTACCTCCAACTTGGTATTCCAAAGATAATCCACCTCCTTTAAGATCAGAGCTGGACTCATTTTCTAACCTTGAAACGCACTTTAAACCTTTACGTTTGTTTTTAATACAGAAAGCTTTTTCCTGATGAGCAACTTATCTGAGTCCTTTGGGCCATTTTCCCCCCTTTTCTTGGGTGATCAAACTTCTCTGAGTAGCCACTCTGTTAGCTGAACTTACCTTGAAGTCTGAGGCCCAGGCCTCAAGGAGAAAAAGAATCATTGTATTAATGTTGGCATCACCATTTATTGCTTATTCGGTGGGTATTTATCTGAATGCCTATGCACCAAAGAGCCACTAAATCCAGTGAGATTTACAAAGGCTTGATGACTGAGGCCTCTTGTGCTGGGGAAGTTGTGATCTGCTGGGGCAGGTCAGAAAATGGAGACACCGTAGAGCACTGAGTGGATCTGCATGTGCTCTCTGATGCCGTGGACAGTCCTAGGTAACGTGGAGCCTTGAGAGTAGGTAGGATTAAAAAATAATCACTTTTAGAGTGGTTATGAGAGGATATTCAGAAAAATATAAAGAAGAAAACAAATGGTCTACAGTCTCTCACCTAGCAACACACACAGTTAGAAAATTCAGACAGTATTCAAAGGTATAAAATTAAAATAAAAACACCTATTTCTCTTGTCTCCAGAAATCATCATTTTGATAGTTTCTCATGTATCTTTATAGAAAAAAAGTCTGCAATCTGCCATCATATGTATGGGTATCCTTTAAAAACTTTTTTTTTACACAAAAGGGAGTGTGATATTCCTTGAAACAGATCTAACTTAATTTAACCAGTCCCCTATTAATAGACACTTAAGTTGCTTTCAGTTTTTTATTTTTAAGAACAATGCTGTCAACAAACTGTGTCTGGGTTTACTTTTTAGAACACCTGTGAAGGGTATACTTCTTGCAGTGGAATTACTAGGTCAAAGGGTCTGATTGTTTAAAAAAGTAGATATGGATTTTGCTAAGTTACAGTCCAGAAAGGTTGCCCCAGTTTATCTTCTCAACAGTGTGCAAGCATGTCGGTTACTTTCACCAACACTGGTGTCATCAGACTATTAGTTTGAAGATCTGATAAGTGGAAAATTGGTATCTCCTTGTTTTGCTGATTTGCATTTCTGATCTGGAATGATCTTGAGCATCTTTTCATATGTTTAACTGGTAAGAATAGTTAAGATTTTGATTTCATGGATATTCATGAGCAGGTGAGCATTCCAAGGAGAGACAGCTATGCAGGTACAAAGGCAAAGAATGGGGAAAGTGTTTAGGGAAGATTTATTCAACAAATACTTACTGTGCACTTACAATAATTAAGGTGCAGTTGACCATACAAAGCTGGAGGAGGAACCTTCTCTGTTAAGGCAGGTTTGTGTTCCTTATCAAGATTGAAAATTCTAAGTGCCCCCAGGTGAGGTTCCAAGAGGGAGCCTCAGAACTTAAGAATCTGGGTAGGTCCCTTTCTTGTTGGGAGTGTCCTGGTATCTTGGCAGGGCTTTGAAGGATAAGGAGGTTTTGGAAGAGTGGCGATAGGGATGGGGGTCTGTAACAGCCTACAAACCACAGTAGCTTGAGGCCCCTCTTGAGAGGAGAGGCAGGGATGAGACCACACAAGGAGCCCGAGCCTGAGTGCTAGGCTGAGGCCTGGAAATGGAAAAGCAGCTGGAGGCCTTCTCAGTCGCCCCATTTTTTAAAAGGCCCCTGGTGGCATAGGAAACACGGTTGGCCAAAGATCTGACAGTTCCACAGATCTGCAGCAAAAAAAAAATTAAAGAAATAGAGTAAAACTCACAGTTTGAGGACACATTCCCAAGCCAGTCTTGACTGTTCTTGTTTTCACTATATCAGCATTTGGGCAACGCTGATACCCAATATCACAAATACTGCAGAAAAACAGCCCCTGGACCAGCATTGGTTAAAGTGTTCCCATGGACTATCCATGAAGTTTTGAGAAAGCAGACACCTCTATGCCGTTGTGTGGTGGGAGTGTAAATCCGTGCAACTTCTTTGCAAGGCAATTTGGCAATATTTTCTCAGAATTTAAAATGCATATATCTTAGAGAATAAACTAGTGGTTCCCAGTGGGGAGAGGGAAGGGGGGAGGGGCAAGATAGGGGTAGGGGATTAAGAGGTACAAACTATTATGTAAAAAATAAATAAGCTATAATGGGCTTCCCTGGTGGCGCAGTGGTTAAGAGCACGCCGCAATGAAGAGTAGCCTTCGCTCACCGCAACTAGAGAAAGCCTGTGCACAGCAATGAAGACCCAACACAGCCAAAAATAAAAATAAATTAAATAAATAAGCTATAAGTATATATTGTACAACACAGGGAATATAGCCAATATTTTATAAAAACTATAAATGGAATATAACCTTTAAAATTTAAAAATTTAAATTAAAAAATTTAAAAATTATGAATTACTGTGTTGTACACCTGAAACTTATATAATATTGTACTTGAACTACACCTCAACATAAAAAATGCATATATCCTTTGACCTAGGATGCATTTTAAGAGTATATCTTTTTTTTTTTTTTCACCGCACCGCAAGGTTTGTAGGATCTTAGTTTCCTGACCGGGGATTGAAGCCGGGCCCTCGGCAGTGAAAGCTCAGAGTCCTAACCGTTGGACCTCCCAGGAATTCCCGAGAATATATCTTATAGGCATACATGTCACAAAGAAATCTGTGGGAGGATATTCATTGCAGCATCGTTTACATAACACCAACAAATACACCCATTAATGTTCATTTCTAGGGAACTAAATTATGCTAAGTCTTTACCAGTTGAATGTCATGCAGTTGTTAAAAGAACTGGGTAGATTTATATCTGCTGACATGATTGATCTCTAAGATGTAATTGAGTGAAAAAAAGGTGAGGTGCAGGGAGTGGGTTCTGTATGATCCCATTTGTATTTAAAAGAAATTAAATGAAAATAAAATGATGGGAAGGCCACAGAGGTGTTAGCAGTAACCACCCTGGGGAGTGGGACTAAGGTGGTAGGGGGCAGGGAGGGAGCACGACATTTTATTTTATATTCTTTTATGTTAGCTGGGTCTTTTTAAAACCTGCATAAATTTTATATTTTCAAACGCTAGTTTTATATTTTAAAATAGAATAGATTTTAGAATAAAATAATACAGAGCCTTGCCAGGGGTTTGCGTGGAGTTTAGTGTCGTGGGAAAAAGGGCAGATGCATTTGACAGTCATATTACATGTATAGCTTTGGGGGCTGTGAGCTGAAGTATCTAATCTTTTTTGTTTAAATGTTATATTGCTTCAGGAAGGTGGCTCTATTGGCATAGTGACTTTAATTGTAGCTGTGGTAATTGCTACTGTTTGTTTAGCCTCTAGCCTGGCACTGTACTGGAGGCTTTGCATGTGCCAATTAGTACTGTTCTGGAAGCTATGTATTATTACCTTCATTTTCCCAATGGGGACTGAATCACAGTGAGGCTGAGTTACTTGCCCAGGGTCACATGGGTGGTCAGCAGAACAATGATTCACATCTGGGTCTTTTAAACTCTTGTGTGTTGATTTTCCCCACTATGCCACACACACTGTGTCCATTGGGAGGGAACATGGGAAAGTAATGACATGTGTCTCAGTCTGCTTGGGCTGCTGTAACAAAATACCACAGACTGGGTGGCTTGAACAGCAGAGATTTATTTCTCACAGTTCTGGAGGCTGGTGATTCCAAGATCAGGGTGCCACCAGATTCAGTTCCTGGTGAGAGCTCTCTTCCTGGCTTGCCTTCACGCCATGTCTTCATGACGTGCCTCACAGAGAGAGCTCTGGGGTGTCTTCCTCTGCTTACAAGGGCACCAGCCCTATCCGAGTAGCGCCCCACCCTTATGACCTCACTTAACCTTTGTCACCTCCTCACAGCCTCTCTCTCTAAATACAGTAATACCCTGTATTTGGTCTTAGGACTTCAACATAAGAATTTGGGACACACATCTATTCAGTTCTTAATAATACAGTACTGATAAAGAGGTTCACATGCACAAAAGAATAAGAGACTCTTCTAAGACAGTGTACAATAACATTAAACTTTACTGTTTTGTCATATACTCAACAAGATGTTTATTGTGGGAGAAGGAAACCCAGAAAACATGGATAGACAAAACAAAAAATAAAAATCATCTAAAATCTTGCCACACAGAAGTAACTGCTTTCAAAAGCAAGGTAGAGAAAAAGTTCATATAATACGTTACCATTTGTGAGGGTGAAAATGGGAGAAATTATATATTTGAATTGACTTATGTTTGAATAATAAGTATGTGAAAGTATAAACAAAAAGAAAAGAAAAAAAAAGTAACTGCTATGAATGTTCCAGTGATTTTCCCTTTCAGGTCTTGTGTGGGAGGAGGTTTTGGAGGGGTGGTATTTAGACCCTTGAGATGTATGTGTGAACATGTGTGCACACACTCACCATCTCTCAATATGTATCTCCTAAGTATCCAAATAAGATATATGAGTTTTTCAGACAATATAGTGGTACAGATAGATTGACACTGGTGGTGGGTATTGTGAATATTTGTAACATTTTTTTAAATTGAAATATAGTTGACATACAATATTATGTTAGTTTCAGGTGTACTACACAGTGATTTGACATTTGTTTACATTATGAAATGATCACCGTAAGTCTAGTAACCATCTGTCACCATACAAACTTATTACAGTATTATTCACCATATTCCTTATGCTATATATTACATCCCTGTGGCTAATTTATTTTGTAACTGGAAGTTTGTACCTCTTAATCCCCTTAGCCCACTTCATACCCCACCTCTCTCCCCTCTGTATCTGTAAGTCTGTTTTTGTTTTGTTTGTTTTGTTTTTCATATTCCACATATAAGTGAGATCATATGGTATTTGTCTTTCTCTGACTTATTTCACTTAGCATAATACCTTCTACATCCATCCATGTTGTTGCCAATGGCAAGATTTCATTCTTTTTATGGCTGAGTAATATTCCATTGTATATACATACCACGTCTTCCTTATCCATTCATCTGTTGATGGACACTTAGGTTGCTTGCGCATCTCGGCTATTGTAAATAGTGCTGCAATGAACATTGGTGTGCTTACATATTTTCAAATTATGAATGTTTGTAACTTTAAGATGATCAAAACAGGTATCAACATCTGTGTGTTCCTCTTCTCTCTTAAGGGGCTGTAGTAGGATGGGATGTGGGAACACTGACCCAGGAGTAGAATTTTACTGATGTTCTGTGTTCTCTTCACAGAAGTTCTCAGCCCTGACGGAAGTACTCTTCCACTTCCTAACTGAGCCAAAAGAGGTAAAGTATCTTGTGATAAGGAGTGTTCCCGAGTGTGGGCCTACAGTCCTGAGATGCTTAGAAGGTGAAGGCCTGGTTTGTGCTGTCCCCTCTCTGCAGGTGGAAAGGTTTCTGGCTCAGCTCTCTGAATTTGCCACCACCAACCAGATCAGTCTCGGCCCCCTCAGAAGCATCGTGAAGAGCCTCCTCCTGGTTCCAAATGGTGAGTAGCCTCTCCCGGCAGCCAAGGCCAGAGACATTACTTGAACATTCCCTCAATCCACCGAGTTGGCAAGTGTGCTCTGGGCACTGAGCCAGAGCATTTGGTAGTGAACCAGACATGGGCGGGACTGCAGTCTAGGAAGGGAAGCCAGGTAAACAGATAGCCATGGGAGAGTATAATTGCGGTCTGCATCCCAGCTTCCGGGCCCAGACTTATCTGGTCCTCTACGTGATAGCTGCAGAAACTGAGAGTAAGAATTTAGAAACTTTTATGACAATTTGACGAAGTCTCTTCAGTCTGTTAATTATTTTTAATGGGGCTTTTTTTAAACTGTGGTAAAATAATGCATAAACATGTAACTGACCATTGTAACCATTTGGGGCTTATATTTTGTATGTGTCTCCTCAGAGAATCAGACAGCTGCTATTTCTTTTTTTTTTTTTTTGCGGTATATGGGCCTCTCACTGTTGGTGGCCTCTCCCGTTGCGGAGCACAGGCTCCGGACGCGTAGGCTCAGCGGCCATGGCTCACGGGCCTAGCCGCTCTGCGGCATAGGGGATCTTCCCGGACCGGGGCACGAACCCGTGTCCCCTGCATCATCAGGCGGACTCTCAACCACTGCGCCACCAGGGAAGCCCTGTATGTATTTTTTCATTTCATAGTTCTAGGAATTAATTTTCATTGTACTTTACAAAAATATCAGTCCATGATGGATTGAAAAATTTAAAAGATAGGTCTTTTGCTGCAGATAGTTTGAGAAGCAGGGTTTGCCTTAGAGAAATCAGAGAAAGTTTCTAGCCAGAAGGGAGGTGATCACGAAGGTTGAGCTGTAGGGCTGTCCGTCGTAGCACTGTTTATGACAGAGAAAAATTAGAAGCAATCACATTACCCAGCGGCTGGAAATTGGTGTAACGAGTTGTGGTCCATTTTTAGAGGGGAGTATCACGGTGGTCAAGAATTCAGTTTGAGTTAGTAGGACCTGGGAGTGAGTCTGGCCCTTGATAAGTAGTGTGACTTTGGCTAAGTACCTGATCTCTTTCAACCCCTAGCAACAACCGTCCCCCAGCAGTTGTTCCCCTCCATCTAAGCTTGTTTTTGGTGTGTGCATGGAGTTGTTTTGAAGATTAATTAAGATAATGTAAATAAAATGCTTAGCACAGTACCTCAGCAAAAGGTTGTTCTTATTTTTCAAATTATGTAGTAATTTTAAAAGATGCTGTTGAGGAAAATGTAATGATATGGAAAACCTTTCACAGTATTCTGTTTAATACTGTCTGCCACCGTCCTATTTTTGCATTAAAAAAAAAAGTTAACTGTGGCTCTATCTGGGTAGTAGGACTGCAGATTGTTGTTGTTGGTTTTGTTTAGTTTTTTTTTTTTTTTTTTTTTGGCGGTACGCGGGCCTCTCACTGTTGTGGCCTCCCCCGTTGCGGAGCACAGGCTCCGGACGCGCGGGCTCAGCGGCCATGGCTCACGGGCCCAGCCGCTCCGCGGCATGTGGGATCTTCCCGGACCGGGGCACGAACCCGTATCCCCTGCATCGGCAGGCGGACTCTCAACCACTGCACCACCAGGGAAGCCCTGCAGGTTGTTTTGTTTATTTTTAGCTATGTTTTGTCTAAAAAGTTGCAAGAATTAATTTGGCAATTTAATTAAAAGTTAATTTTATTTAAAGAGAGACATGACATTTGAGCCCGGTCTTAAGGAATGAATAAATGTCAACCAGGCCGAGAGGAGGTAAAATAGCATCCCCAGTTTGCATATTTTAAAAATCAGTAATAAGCTGATCTTCCCGAGATCTCAGCGCAAAGGTGCATTAAAAGTTGGGTGCTTGATTTGTTTGTTCCTGTCGGGACTTCTGTTATATCTTAGTGCAGATCCTTTCCTTTGCTGTGTCTTGTGCTCCTAAGGTTCAGGCGGTGTGAATCAGAACATCCCTGAGGTTTCCAGCTGTGAAATTTTATGATCCTCTGTTTGTGCAGTTCTTGCATTCTTTGCCCTCATGGCAGCTTAAAGCATGAGAACCACAGGCTGGATGGGAACTTGCAGTCTTTTTAACACAGGAATACATTTTCATTATAAACTTAAAACTGCAGAGCTCTGGAGAGTCAAAGGGAAAATCCCCTTTTACTCTCATCCCACTCTTGTCTCTAGGAGTAATCACAGTATAATTTTGGTGTATATCCTTTTATTTTTTTTAATTTTTTTTTTAATATAAATTTTTATTTAGAATTAAAGCTATCCTTTTATTTTTTAAAAAATTTTATTTATTTATTTTTGTCTGCATTGGTTCTTTGTTGCTGTGCGCAGGCTTCCTCTAGTTGCAGCGAGCGGGGGCTACTTTTCATTGCGGTGCACGAGCTTCTCATTGCGGTGGCTTCTCTTGTTGTGGAGCATGGGCTCTAGGCATGTGGCCTTCAGTAGTTGTGACATGCAAGCTCAGTAGTTGTGGCTCGCAGGCTCTAGAGTGCAGGCTCAGAAGTTGTGGTGCACGGGCTTAGCCGCTCTGAACCATATAGGATCTTCCTGAACCAGGGCTCAAACCCGTGACCCCTGCATTGGCAGGCAGATTCTTAACCACTGCGCCACTGGGGAAGCCCGGCAGTGACACTTTTGATGTACAAATAATTATTATATCACGGGCAATATAAATTTGGTTTGTTTTGTGAAAATATTGGCATTTTTCAAACATTTATCCAAATAATAGTAGGTTTCAGAACAATTCCAGCGTCAAAGAGATTTTGGGATTGAAGTTAGGGAAAAGAAGGTGTCCATTCAGATGGAGAAAAGTAAAATTACAGATGGCATTAAAATTATCCTATAAACTTTATTGCACACTGGAAAGAATGTTAAATGACTACACAAATTTGACTGTTTTAATAATTAATTGGGAAATGCAAATTTTTGACTTGCATGAAATATGTATTTGAACTAGACTTTTAATATTTGGATTTTAACTGTTTAACTTCATTGCATATTCTCTTAATCAACATATGGAATTTATGTTTTGATTCTTTGACTCCTACCAACCAAAGTGTTTGGATCAGAAGCATATGCTTCTAATACATGGGAAAGAACCTGGCTAGCTTGTTTTCTGATTGGTGGAAGTGGGAGTGATGCATCGCTTTTGTCCTTTACAATCTTAGGGCTATCCCTTGGGAAAGGACGTAGGATGCAGTATGCAGATACTTTCTTTTTGCATTTGATGAATAAGCATAACAACTATTTGCAGGTAGCAGCATAAAGTCTGTCGTGACCCCTGCATTGGCAGGCAGATTCTTAACCACTGTGCCACCAGGGAAGTCCAGTGTATATCTTTTTATATTTTTGTATACACTGACAGACATACACGTATACATTCATGTAGTTTTGTTTTTCACAAATGGTAATAAACCATAGAATTGCTCTGCGGCTTGCATTTTTTCATACCTAGTACATCATGGAGATCTCTCCACATCAACTTCATTTTTCTGATGACCGCAGTGTACCTTGGACTGAATATATCTTCTTTTAGTTAATCCATTTCCTGTTGCTGGACATTTTAGTTCTGACTCTTCACTCTTAGAAACAATATCACAGTGAGCGTCCTTAGGAAATCTGTATTCTCAACTTATGTGAGCATTTCGTAGGACAGGTGCCCAGAGTGCAGAACCAGGAGTACTTATTCTCTTTATTCTCATTGTCTAGCCTACACCTGTGGGAATGGGGAAACCTGTGAGCTGTTGTGGATACTGGTTTTTCAGGAGATCTCTGTCTGGTGTCCCCCTGCCTCCATTCTTTCCTGTCCTTCTCATCTCTGCTCCCCACCACATTCCATCCTGCCAGACTGCCTTAATCCCTCCTAATCCTTGCGCTCCAGCCTCTGTTCTATCTCTTTCAGAAAGTCTTCCCAAACCATTTCAGTCCACGGTGACCTCCCCTTCCTCTCAACAACCGAGATAGGTTCTTTTATCTGCAGCTCTCATTTTGGACTATAATCATTTTGTTTTCTGTTGATCATGCTGTTTTGTGTGTGTGTATCTCGTGGCCCTAACAGACAGTTCTTTGAAGTCAGGGGCATGTCTGTACTATTTTCCCAAGCCACAGTCACAAGTAAAGTGAAGACATAGAGCAGGAGCTTTTAGTACATGCTAGGTGAGTTGAGCTGAACTTGGGAGACCCTGTGATCCTCCCAGGGGATGCTGGGTGTATATTCTTCAAGCAGGATTGATTATCATTGTTTATAGCAGACTGCTTTCTGTAGATGCAGAGAACGCTGAGGTATGTTGAGTTCCAGGGATGGGCTTTGCAAGCTCACTTGGATTTGAGTCTTGGTCATATCACCTAATGTAGCTATTTGGCCTTGGACAAATCAGCCTCTTGGCGCCGCAGTTTCTCATCTGAAAAAGGGAATAATAAGAGCAGTTTATGGTGTTGGTGTTAAGAATAAATGAGTTAGTACAGTGCCTGCTGAACTTCAACATTATTTATTGATTATTCAGTTAATTTCAGTCCTTTGCCTCGCTATCAGATCATGAGGTAAAATGTTCCTTCCTTCATCTAATGGAGAGGATCTGAATTCACCTCTTGATTATTTAATGCCCCAAAGCTTTTCAAGCTTTTCAAGTTCTAGAATCGAAGTCTCAGGTTTGCTGTACTTCTCAGTAGCTCTCAAGAATTTGTTTTACTCTTCTTTTTGTTCTCATGCAACCTGACTTTTCTCTTCCTGCAGTTTTTCTGCTTGAATTCTCCATTTCTTCCAGAGCATCTCCTAAGCATCTGAGGTAGCTTGTAAGTCTCTTGGCCTCTTCCTCATCCCTTGGCCTGATGTGCCATTTCCTTTTCCTTTTTTTTTTTTTTTTCTGCACTGCACAGCTTGTGGGATTTTAGTTCCCCAGCCACAGATTGAACCCGGGCCCTCGGCAGTGAGAGCATGGAGCCCTAACCACTGGACCGCCAGGGAATTCCCAATGTGCCATTTTCTTTTCAGTCCTAAAGGCTGCCATCCCAGAACAAGTTCTTGGCCCTTCGTGCCTTGTTACGGCAGCAACATCTCCGCTTCTGTTCTCCCATCCCAGATTCCAGTTTGCCCTGGAGTATAGTATAACTTGGATCCTTGGATCCTGCTGTTCCTCTCAACTGTTTATTTTGCATAATAAATTCTGTAGTCCTGAACTTGGCATTCAAGGCCTTCCCCAATCTAGTCTGAAGTGTAAGGCCCTCATCCCCTTCCCTCATCCTGGTCCTGCTTGTGCAGTAAGACCTCATTGTAGGAGTGCAGCTTGTTAGAGCTGAAAGGACCTCGAGAACTCTCCAGCTCAGTCTTCCCCAGATTGGTGTTTTCATCAGAAAAGACTTCAGTGGCCAGACAGGGTCATAAAATACTGTCCCCGCACCCCCCAGCCTTGGAATCTTGGAGATTCACACACACATTAACATATCTCAGGCTCTGTAAAGTCCTTCAATAAAGCAACCTGCTTAACCAGTATCTGTGAAACAGTTAACCATGGACCTCTTCTCTTTTTGGAGGGGGGGAGGGGGGCGGGGGGGGGTCAAGTAAAAGCTTTGTAAAGTGCTGATCTAGTCTGATCTTTGTCTTGGAGATAAAGAAACAGAGCCCTAGAGAGGGGAAGTGACTTACTTAAGATCTTACAGTTGAAAAGCTGCTGCTAGAACCTCCCTTGATTAGCTCAAAGTTTGTGGGGCTTTTGGTTTGGGGTTTTTTGTGTGTTTTTAATGTTTTTCTTTTACTACTTAGTATGTAATTCTTAAAAGCACCTGAGATCAACCTTTATCATCCCATGGACGAGTTGCTTCATTTGTGCCCCACTAATTCTCATTGCTCTCCAAACTGGACTATTTTTAAACAAATCTCAGATATCATATCGCTTCATTCAGTTCATTCAATTCCTAGTTATGTATCTCTAAAAGATAAAGGACTTTTTCCCCCTTATCAAGTCGCTATGCAATTATCGTATCTAAAATTAAAATATGCAGTCAATGTTCAGACTTCCCCATTGTCTCGTACATTTTGTTTGTAAGTGGCATTCTCATCAGCAGCCCGATAGGGCCTCCACCTTGCATTTGGTTCCTAGGTGGCCCTTGTGTGCTCACTTGTCACTTTGGCTCCTTCACAGCTCTGAGACCTTGAGCCACGTCACTTAACCACTCAAGAGAATCAGTTTCTTCAGGAATAAAATGGAGCTAATACTAGTAGCTCATACATTGTTGCAAGAATGGAGAAAGATGGCGGTCTAGTGGTTAGGACTCGCACTTTCACTTCCGGGGCCAGGTTCAGTCCTTGGTCGGGGAACTAAGATCCCACAAGCTGTGTGGTGCAGCCAAAAAAAATTAAAAGAAAATAATTTAAAAATAAAAATTTAAAAAAACCATTTCTTCCCCCAAAATGGAGAAAGATAAATGTAAAGCGCTTGCTTCAATAATGAGTGGTAGCTACACTGCCGCTGGTATGATGATTGATTATCATTATCATCATGAGTTGTCTTCTAGAAAAGATTACAGATAACTTCACAGTAGGGCCATAATTTAAGCGGTTTTTACTTTAATACATTGCAAGATATCTGGCCCTTGTGGGTACTCAGTAACTGGTTGTTTTTTAAGAAAAGGTGATAACTCCCTTTCCCCACTCCCAAAGGAGCCTGTCTGGCTGGGCCAAAAAAGGAATAATCAGCACTGAACGATAGTCACAAATGGTATTTAATCAAATGTTGAACTAAGTTCCCCAGGGTTCCTGACCTTACCCTGCTCTGTTACTTTTCAATAATACTCTATATGGCTTACCTACTTGTTACATTATTGTTTTGGTCTTTCTCCTCCCAAAAGATTGTGAGCCTCAGGAGAACAGAGATTGTTGCCTGCTCAGTTCATTGATGTATTCCAGGGTCCAGCACAGTGCTGGCACATAGTGGGTGCTCAGTACATCTGTGTACAGTGACCACGACCTCTGTTTCCCCGTGAACCTCGCAGGGGTGGATTCAGCTGGTCAGCAGCCTTCAGGGTCAGTAATGACTGAATGAATGGGGCTCACTGTGCTCTCCCATCTGCTTCCTCCTCCAGGGCTCTTCACCAAGGCTTAGTTCTGTTGCTTGGGCTTCCCTTATTATACTGAATAAACTTACATAGATTTTGGCTGGAAGAATAGTGTTTGCTAATTTTCCAACTGTTTCCTGAAACCCTCACCCTCACATACACCTCTGTCTTGTCACCCGTCCTGTTTGATGGCAATGGGGGTTTGCCTAAGGCAACTGTTCCAGTGAAAAGTGGAGCTCAAGGACTTTATAAACCATCCCAGATGGTTATCTGTGTTTAAAGGACATTCTCAGATTTTCCCTAGTGACATGTTCTGGTGACTCCAGCCCTGGAGTTCAGAGTTTTCTATCTGACATAGGGTCAAGGCTGCAGGCCTGTCTTGTGCTTAGGACAAAGAAATCACCAAAGGAAAAAGCTGAAAAAGAAGCTAAGGGCTTGAGGCCTAGCACAATGCAAATATATATATACATATGTATATTTCTAAAGTATGGCTCCTGCCTGCCCCAGGTAATGAGGACGGAGAGCTTGCTCTGGCCCCTGCAGCTTGGTAGCCTCTGTTGTCGGTCACTGTCAAGGCGTGGCCTGGTACCGTCTCCCTGACAGCATCTCAGAATGACCTGGAGTGGAAAGAGCCTGGGTTTGGGGACGCTCTGCCCTGTAAGCCACTTTCTCTGCCACTTGCCAGCTGTTGTGGCCCTGAGCAATTCATTTATTTATTTTTTTTTTTCTTGGGGTGGGGGACATTTTTTTTAATTATAGAAAGTACAAGAAAGAAAACAAAAATGGCTCACAATTTTACTATCTTCACATAAAAAACAGCGTGCAGCTAGAACATTTTTAAATGACACAAAGAAAAACAAAGTCCCACCCAGTCCCTTTCCCAAAAGATACCCACTCTTAAGTTTTTTGTGGATATGTTCAGAAAAAATATGCCTTACATTTGTCTACTTAGCTATAAGATAAGGATATAATTAAAGCTAGAAATAAGAATAGATAATATATACTTCTTTATTTATGCAAAAGGGATTACACTGCGCAGACTGTTCTTACCTTTCCTTTTCTTCTTTCAATTATATTTTGCAAGTAGGCACATCAAGAGCTACCTTATTCTTTTTAAAGGTTGCATAGTATTCCATTGTATGGATTCTTTCATTCAGTATGTGTTTATTGAGTGCCAACCAATGAACAGCGCCAGGCACTTTTTTAGGAGCTTGGGACACAGCAGTAGGCAAAATGGACCAAGTCCTTGTTCTCATCAAACTGACATTTTAGTGGGAAAATTGACAATAAATATGTAACATAAAGTTGGGTAGTTATAAATGCGATGCAGAAAAGTATACTTGAAGAATGGTCAGGGATCCTTTCAGAGGAGGTGCGATTCAAGCAGATTCCAGAATGAAGTGAGGGAGTGAGCATGTGCGGATTTGAGGAAATGTGTTCCCAGCAGAGGGAACTGCAAGGGCAAATGCCTGGAGGTAGGAACCTGCCTAGCAAATTACAAGAAGAGCTAAGCGAGGGAGAGAGCATAGGGTTCTAAAGAAGGCCAGATCCTGCCAGGCATTGTGAGGGCTTTGGATTTTACTATGAGTGAAAGAGGAGAGCTATTAGAGGGTTTTGAGCAGAGGAGAGACATGGTCTGACTTAAGTTTTAACAAAATCACCTCGGCGCCCAGGCGGTTGTGTGGATGCACCAAAACCAACGTACTGTTGCTGACATTTCGTCTCTCCTGCCCACATTGCTGAAGAGCTGCCCACGTAGGTCTCGGTGTATTTGGGGGTGCATAGCTGCAGTTGAGTTCTTGGCAGTGCAATCGTTGACTATGGATTTGCCAAATCTTCTCCCCCAGAAGCTTGATTATTCTGATCTTTAATTTCCTGGTAAATTAAAAGTTACAATAATAATCTCCACTTCAGAGTATTTTGGGATCATCAAACAGAATATTGGATTTGAACTGGATATAAACTAAGGAGCAGCACCCGTGGTAGCCAGGAGTTCTTTGGAGTGTCTGGAATGTAGCCGCTTTCTTGAAGAGCTTTTATGGCCAAGGTTTCCTGGGGTCTTGCCTTTTTTATTTCCCGGTGGTTTCCTTGCTCAGTCTGATTTTGCAGATAAAAGATTTCCTCCCTTTGTTGACATGGTTTATTTTGCAGGGGACGACAGCCTTTAGGATTGTTTTTCTGGAGTGCGATGGGGGTGGAGGCTCAGGTTTAGGGTGTTACTTCAGGGCCCTCCCTGGATGGTGGTGGATGTCTTCTTACTCTTTGATTAGTCATCTTCTGGAAGACTAAGAAGTGGAAAATTTTAAAGCCGCTGCCAAATCGTGACTGGAGGCTGTAGCCTGCAGGTTAAACGTTGAGAAGCCCGGATTGCTGGCAGCAGTTTGTTTTCAGGAATGGGAGCCTGCAAGCAGAACAAAGCGGCTCCCACGGGGTGGGGTTCCCAGGGCTCCTGAGGGGAGGTCTTGATAGCAGCCCCTCTGCAAGTGACTTGGGAACTGTAGAGGCCAATCTGCTTAGTCCACCTGGGTTGACTTCCTGAGGGCTGATCTTCTGCGGCAGGCTGGCCAGTATGTAGATGGGAATGGTGTATAATCTGCCCTGACCAGTGCTGTGGCCCCTGGACCCATGTGGCTATTGAGCACTTGGAACGGCTAATGCAACTGAGGAACCGAATAGTACATTTTCTTTAATTTTAATTCAGTAAAAGTTAAAGAGGGGAATTCCCTGGCGGTCCAGTGGTTAGGACTTAGCGCTTTCGGTGCCGAGGGCCCAGGTTTCATCCCTGGTGGAGAAACCAAGATCCCCGCAAGCCTTGTGGTACGGCCAAAAACAGAAAATAAATAAAGAGCCACGTACGTTCAGTGGTTACGGATCACGCAGTGCAGCTCTGGGCTGTTACCCCTGCACCCTGTCTGACCTTGAACTCCCCCACTTGGCTCCAGGAGTCTGTGGCCTTATTTCCTCAGATCAAGTGCCCCATCCCCAAGTCCATACAGTGTTTTATTTGTCTCTGACCTCATCCATACTTTCTGGAGGGGCCAACACTTGTGTGGCACCAAAAAAACCCCAAAATGTGCTGCCTCGTTCTCCCTGGTCTCGGGGGCTCGTTCCTGCCCGACTGGACTGAGATGGAGCTGAGTCTGCCCGTTCCTGTTGCCATCCCGGTCACTTAGCTTGTACCCATTAAATCCTTACTGCCAGCTGATTGATTGATTTGCCCTCTTTGACTGATTTCTCCCCTCCCTCCTAGGTGCCTTGAAGAAGAGTCTCACAGCTGAGCAGGTCCGGGCTGATTTCATAACTCTGGGTAGGTGACCACCGAGGCTGCTCAGGGTGACAGGCCCTGCAGCCCTTCACTGTGTTCATGTCTCCTTCTGTTCTCTTATAGGTCTCAGTGAGGAGAAAGCCACTTACTTTTCTGAAAAGGTATCATAATTCCCCCTCATCAAGGTTAATTAAGATCGCTTGCTTTTATTTCATGAAAAGAAACAAATGGAAAATGCTGACTAAGGAAAAACTGTCAGTCATCATGTGTCATTTCCCAGCTTAATGTTTTTCATTTGGTTTCATGCAAATGACAGACATGCAGCTTTTAAACAGCACTATTCAGTGCATCTCTAATTTTTTCCCTCTGATTTGACTGAATATAAATGTCATACAGTTTTTGTTCCAACCTGGATTAAATCTTGGAATAAAAGAAAACATTTGTATTGTCTCCTACCCCTCTTGACTCCCCCCAGCCCCTAGATCTGTGCACGTAGGCTGAGCCCTTCGTTCTGCATGCTTACCACTGTCTGTATAAAGACTAAACATGCTGTGTTGGGGGCGGAATGGAGAGGGGGGATTTTTCCCATTGTTATGACTTTGGCTTTTTGCTTTTGTTCCAGTGGAAACAGAATGCCCCCACCCTTGCTCGATGGGCCATAGGTCAGACTCTGATGATTAACCAGCTTATAGATATGGAGTGGACATTTGGAGGTAACTAGTTAGAGCCAGTCCTGGGTCATTTGGGTGATGTAGGGTTGGGTGGCAGAGGCTTTCAGATGACTTTGCTGGGGAAGAGGTCCTTGGTCCCCCAAGGCTGTTGGGTCCAGCACCTGCTTCTCTGTGTCGCTGTCCACATCCGGCAGCTCTTTCTATACACGGGTCTCAGTAAGTTCACTTCCTGAAAAGCACATTCTGCTGTCCTCATACTGGCCCCCACGTGGCTTCTGCTGTACAACTTGCAAGATTGGGGTCTTCAGAGTGAGTCCTCAACCCGTCACTTACTCGTTTTCTCTTTTTTGTGTCACAGTGACGTCTGGGAGCAGCGAACTGGAAAAAGTGGGAAGTATTTTTTTACAAGTAAGTCTTCTCCTGATCTCTGAAAATTGGGAGATTTCTGACTTGGTATTAAATCTACATCGGGTTTCTTTAATATCCAGTTAAACGGATGTTCCACTGAAGTGCCTTGTGTATCTCAGAGCAATGTGGTCAGCCGAAGATGTAGTCACTAACACGCTTACTTTCAGATTAATAGGATCTGGATATTCTTCTTGAAAGTTTGATGGTTCATGTAATCGCGGAAATTGTTAGAAGTTTTGGTGGTGGACGATCCAGACTGCGCCCTAGTAACTCTCAAGTTAGATGCTGGATGCTTTGATGTTTACGTGACAGTTCAGGTTTCAGGAATTTCTTTGCCCAGTTGTCATCATTTTAATTTAAATGTTTTATTTCTCTTTTTCCTTTTTGGATCAGTTAAAGTTGGTGGTTAAGAAAGGAAATCAAACTGAAAATTTATACATAGGTGAGTCCAAATTCCCATTAGAGCCCTTTCCCTTTTTCCATGTTTTCTTCAGTCATTGGGCTTGTGAAGCCCACCACCAGTCATTTTTCCAGAAGAAAAAGTCATAACCAAGCTGTGGAGTCACCATTCTGCTGCCTTTGCTCTCATAAATAATAAGCCGTCAGCAGGTTGGAGGCCCCACAGTTTGAAGACTTCTAGACCTTTTTGCAAAAGGGAAAGGGTGAGGTAGGAATGGCGAATATCGAAAAGCAAGAAGCTCTTGCTGTAGGAGCCACATCTACTGTCCTGAATGACCCCCTTCCACCCCTTCGTGCTGGGGAGTTAATGCCATTTTAAATCCCCGCATTCCTTTTTTTTTATGGAGCTGAGAACTTTCTATGTTCAAGGCTTTAGTTCTTTATTATGATCAATTACCTGTCAAGAACTGCTTAGAGGTACTAAACCAAAAAAGAAAAAGAAAGTCTCTGGGTGGAAATTCATTTTCTTGGATGATTCTGTGGAGTTGGAAACATTCACCTGAAGCTGCATTTTCTCTCCCCAGAATTAACCTTGCCTCAGTTCTACAGCTTCCTGCACGAGATGGAGCGAGTCAGAACCAGCATGGAGTGTTTCAGCTGATTTCTGTCCCCCTGCATCTCCACCTCGCCCCCTCCCTGCCCCCTCCTCCTCCCCGGTGACTGCTCAGAGAGGCCTCTCGCTCCCTTTGGGCCTGCTTGCCTCTTGGGAGCCCAGGTGCAAAGGTTTCTGAAAAACAAAGGATTAAGTACTTAAGGAGCCTGACAGGCTGGTCCTGAAGAGTCTTTGTTGAGGGACCCTCTACCACCTATCTCCCAGGTCACCCACCGTTCAGATATTCAGAGAAGTGATGGCATCTCAGATGCAGGAGAGGAAACAAGTTGAGTCATCTCCCTTTCCAAGTTCCAGAGTAAACAAATGGTCTATCGCTCTACGCACTGAGGACCTTCCCCCGCAAAAGAACAAGGAAAGGCTTGCTTACGGCTGAGGAAGAGGCGGACTCCGTGAATGAAGAACCAGCATGGAGTGTTTCAGCTGATTTCTGTCCCCCTGCATCTCCACCTCGCCCCCTCCCTGCCCCCTCCTCCTCCCCGGTGACTGCTCAGAGAGGCCTCTCGCTCCCTTTGGGCCTGCTTGCCTCTTGGGAGCCCAGGTGCAAAGGTTTCTGAAAAACAAAAGATTAAGTACTTAAGGAGCCTGACAGGCTGGTCCTGAAGAGTCTTTGTTGAGGGACCCTCCACGACCTATCTCCCAGGTCACCGTTTAGATATTCAGAGAAGCGATTGCATCTCAGATGCAGGGGAGGAAATAAGTTGAGTCACCTCCCTTTCAAAGTTCCAGAGTAAACAAATGGTCTATCGCTCAAGATACGCACTGATGACCTTCCCCGCAAAAGAACAAGGGCTTGTTTATGGCTGAGGAGGAGGTGGACTCCCCGTGAATGACACACGGGGGAGCCCCCAGCGGAGTTTGTATGTTTGTGGTGGTGGTGCTTTGCTGATCAGTCTTTAGTGGACACCTGTGTAAGAATACATGCTGGGTCTGCTCTGAAAAAAACTGAGGCTTCACTTCAGGTTTTGCCCTGTTGTGTGTAATGAGGTGGGCCTTTTGAGGCTATTTCAGCTTGTTTTGGTTCAAGCTGACCTTCTCTGGCGGTTAGAAGAAGAATAAAAAAGGTTCTGAAGAACAGGTCTGCATCTGGTCGTCTCTATGCTGGATTAAAGAGTCACCTGCCTTGCAGAGAGCTAGTGCTCTTATCTTCAAAAATGATCTTCCTGATTTTGGTGAGGGCCCTGGGTCTTCAGTGAAATTTGCCGTGGTCCAAAGTGGGAATCCGTAAGAGCAGTTCAGGGGAAACTGAGGTTAAAAACATCATAAAAAGCGGAGTGGATGAATGCTTTATGTTCAGATGACTTTAGTACCACCCTGGCACGTAAGTTCTCCTCCTCCTACCTCTCCCCTTCCTCTCAGAAATTTTCAAAACTTTTGAGTAGATTATACATGCCCATGATTCAAAAAATACATTGTAGAGTAATTCCTTCTCCCGCACCATTCCCCACTTACCTAGTTCCCCTCCCCAGAGGGAACACCTGTCATGAGTTTATTCTGTGTTCATGCATTTGCAAATACACAGGCACTGAGTTTGACTTTTCTTCGCGCACAAATGGTAGCATACTGTACACACCGCGTCCTGCACCTCGCTTTTTCCCACTTAACTTGGAAATCATTCCACATCAGAACAGAGAGAGCAGCCTCATTTTTTGAACAAATGGATGATTTATTTAACCGCTTTCCTGCTGATGCGTGTTTGGGTTGTTTCCATTCTTCTTTTTTTTTTTTTAATAAATTTATATATTTTATTTATTTATTTTTGACTGCATTGGGTATTCGTTGCTGCGTGTGGGCTTTCTCTAGTTGCAGCAAGCGAGGGCTACTCTGTTGCGGTGCGTGGCCTTCTCATTGCGGTGGCTGTTCTTTTTGCGGAGCATGGGCTTTAGGCGTGCGGGCTCAGTAGTTGTGGCTCGTGGGCTGTAGAGCACAGGCGCACACAGGCTTAGTAGCTCTGCAGCACGTGGGATCTTCTTGGACCAGGGCTCAAACCTGTGTCCCCTGCATTGGCAGGTGTATTCTTAACCACTGCGCCACCAGGGAAGTCCCTCCATTCGTCTTTTCTTATGAACGATGCTGCAAGTGAATTTTATATATATATATACCATTTTGCATGTGGGGAAGTGTATTTATAAGGTAAACATATGGATGTGGAATTGCTGGGTCAAAGAATATGTGCATTTATCAAAGACTATAGAAGGAATAAAGCAAAAAGCCCCTCTGCCCTGTCTCCCATTACTCAGTTCCCCCACTGCCCTCCTCCAGCAGGTAACCCGTGCTGTTAATTTCTTAGTTATCCTTCCAGAGAGTTTTTCCCCCACAGGTAAGCAATACGAATTTTAATTTTTACTCTTTTTTTGTTGTTTACACAGATGATTATACACTATACACATTATTCTTAATATATCTTGGAGATCTTTCCATGTCAGTACATAAAGGGACTTCATCGTTTTCTGTGGCTACAATATATTCTGATATGTGGATGGGTTATAACCAGCATTTACAATTTTGATAAATAGTGTGGGTATTAGTGTTCTCCAGAGAACAGAACCAGCTGTGTGTGTGTGTGTGTGTGTGTGTGTGTGTGTGTGTGTGTGTGTGTGTGTGTTTAAAGGCAAACAGGCAGACGGATTAATTGATTTCAAGGAATTGGCATATGCAGTTGCGTGGTCTGAGCAAGTCTGAAGTCTGTAGGGCAGGTTGGAAGCTCTAGGGCAGGAACTGAAGGTAGAATTGCGGTCCACGGGTAGAATTTCTTCCTCCTCGGGAAAGCCTCAGATGCGCAGAGAGAGAGAGAGAGAGGGAGGGAGGGAGAGAGGACTGATTTATTTTAAAGGATTGGCTCACAGGATTGTGGAGGCTTGGTAAATCTAAAATCTGTAGAGTAGGCTGGCTGGCTGGAGACCCAGGGAAGAGTTGCAGATCCAGTCCAAAGGCAGTCTGCTGGCAGAATTCCTTCTTGCTGGAAGGAGGTGGAGGAGTCCATCTTTGGTCTATTAAGACCTTCAACTGATTGGATGAGGCCCACCCATATTACAAAGGGGAATCTGCTTTTCTCTGGTTTAAAGTCTACTGATTTAAATGTTAATCTCAT
Source organism: Physeter macrocephalus (assembly GCF_002837175.3). Taxonomy (NCBI): domain Eukaryota; kingdom Metazoa; phylum Chordata; class Mammalia; order Artiodactyla; family Physeteridae; genus Physeter; species Physeter macrocephalus. The sequence continues at coordinate 24,314,596 of NC_041227.1, forward strand.
CTCAAAAACACCTTTATAGAAACATCCAGAATAATGTTTGATCAAACATCTGGGCACAGTGGCTCAGCCAAGTTAACGCACAAACCAAACCATGACAGTGCCAAACTGACCTCTTCAGAGATTGTTCCAATTTATATAAGATTACTGCCCACACGTCCCAAAGAAGAGCATATCGCTGCCTTTGGACAGAACTTCCAAATGTGTCCATGAGGTTTCATGTGCCTGATACCATAGGAATCTAATATAAAAAGAATTCACAGAATGTCAGAACAGGAAGCTACCTAAAGTGCAATCTAGTTAAATCCATTTGCATTACAGATGGGGAAACTGAGACTAGAGATCGAAACTGGCTGCTGGCCAGTGGTCTGTGCTGCCTTATGAACCATGGTGTCTGCTTGGTTCAGAAACGGGATCCTGAGAGACCTGAGGGGGATCAGCCCAGCGAGCAGTCCAGCGTTGGTCCGTGTCAGATGCTCTGCGAGAGCTGTACCTGGATCCCCTGGGCGGATTCTGACCAAGGAGCTCCTGGCCCTGCCCAGTTCAGGCTCTCCTGCCCAACTGGACCGGTGCAGTGGTTTTGTGATGGCCCCTCCCCAGTCTTCAACTTCCCAACTTCTACAGCCTGGCCTGGCCCTACCTGAGCATTCTCACGTGCGAGACTCATGTCGGCCGACAGATCGAAAGGCTCACGGTTCTGCTGGGGGCCCGGGTAAAGTGCAGACTTCCTGCACACCAAGCCCCATGGTCTGGCCCTGCCTGTATCTCCCAGGGCTCCGTCTCCCATGCCTCCTGGCGGCGTCCTGTACAGCAGCGTCTGGTCCGCCATGAGGCCATTTGCCTCTTCTCCCCTCGGGCTGCAGTGCTTCCCCCATGCTTCAGGATGTACGGTCAGGACAGGTCTGAGGGCCTCCTCTGACAGCTCCAGGCCTCAGGTCTTCTTCATATCTCTGCGGCAGGGGGCCAGGAGTGCAGGCTGTGGAGTCAGACTTCTTGGGTTCTTTTCCTGGCCCCTCTGCTCACCGCCTCTGTGACCTCAGGCAAGTGCCTAACCTCTCAGAACCTTAGTTTCCTCGTTTTAAAGTAGGTATAGTTCTCACCTCACAAGGTTATTGGACAGATCACTTAGCACAATGTCTGCTCAACTGGTGGTGAGCTCTTCATTATGAAATTATTGTAATTGTTTCCAGAATTCTCTTTCCCACTAGCATGTGAGCTTCTTGGTAAGAGGCTTTTCAGCTCAATAACCCCAACACCTGGCATCAGTCAGCTGTACTCCTCCCCACCCGCATCTGGTAACAGGGTAATAGGCCCCGTTGTTACTTGAAATGAGGCTGTGTAGACCCTCCATGCAGGACTGTTAACAAACCTGCGTGGCTTTAGAAAAATAAATCTGGGGAAGTTGGTTTCATTGTTGGTCAACTCTAACATGGATTAGAGATAAGTCTTTACCGTGAGGGGGCTGGGCTGGGCACCCATCTTCCAAAAGCAGTTGAGTGCCTTGCTCACAAACATTCTTGGAGCGCCTCCTATGGGCCAGAGCTCCACTGGGCCCTGTGGGAGCAGGTGATAAGCTGTGCACACAGATAGATGACCCTTTCTTTTCAGCGACCTTATATCTGTGCAAGAGGAGGTTATATCCTCAGTTCCATTTGCTGTAGTTCACATCCCATTATGAACTCCAGGAACTACTTCGGTCCCTTGGTTGTATTGGAATTTTGTCACAAATACAGTCTCTTGAAGCAGGAGCATTGATCAGGGCCATGGACTGCGGGGCAGGGATTTTGACGCAGTGCTGGCAGATTTGAGCAGATTCTTTCCTACTGTTAGCACTTCATCTTTGTACTGATCCCCTCTTGTTCCTATTCTGCTTAGAAATCTGCTGTCCATTAGCCTAGTCTTTGGCTGCAGGTTATTCTTATTTTATATTTTATTTACTTTTGGAGCATGGTGTTCATTAAGATGGCAGTGGTCAGGCCAAGAGAAGATCAACCAGAAATACCTGTATTCTTTCCCTGGAGGACAAAGGCTGTCCTGGTTGGGTTGGGGGAGGCGTTCACTGTTCAGTTCTAACACTGTTGTTTCTTTTTACTCTGGTGGTGTTAAAAACAAACAAGCAAACAAACAGGTGATGAAAGGAGAACCCCCAAATAGTACAAGTGGTCAGCTGCTCCCCAGTGGGACCAGCTGCCTCACATACGAGCATTTGCTAGAGTGTAGAAATGGCCGTTCCAAAAGGCCGCCTAACGACACATATTTTCCTGAGCACATTTGGTCTTTTCTAGATTTTTTAATTTTTTTTTTTTACGTTTGCCGTGTTTCACAAAGGTATTTGAGAATTTCTGTGAAAAGTACTATGGGCAATGCCTGATGGATGATACCTTATACCTGGACAGTACTATACTTTTTTACTTTCTTTTCTTGGCCGTGCCACGTGGCTTGCGGGATCTTAGTTCTCCAACCAGGGATTGAACCCACACCCTCTGAAGTGAAAGCCCTGGACTGCCAAGGAATTCCCTATATTTTGTTTTTTTGAGGGGAGTCATTTTTTTTTCATTTTTAAATTTTATTTATTTATTTTTAATTTAATTAATTAATTTATTTATTCATTGGCTGTGTTGGGTCTTTGTTGCTGTGCGCGGGCTTTTCTCTGGTTGCCGTGAGCGGGGGCTACTCTTTGTTGCTGTGCGCGGGCTTCTCATTGCGGTGTCTTCTCTTGCTGCAGAGCACGGGCTCTAGGCACACAGGCTTCAGTAGTTGTGGCGCATGGGCTCAGTAGTTGTGGCTCGCGGGCTCTAGAGCACAGGCTCAGTAGTTGTGGTGCACGGGCTTAGTTGCTCCGCGGCATGTGGGATTTTCCCGGACCAGGGCTTGAACCCATGTCCCTTGCATTGGCAGGAGGATTCTTAACCACTGTGCCACCACGGAAGCCCAGGAGTCAAATTTATTAAGGCGTAGTTTACATACAGTAAAATTCACCCTTTGGCAGGCGGATTCTTAACCACTGTGCCACCACGGAAGCCCAGGAGTCAAATTTATTAAGGCGTAGTTTACATACAGTAAAATTCACCCTTTATAAGTGTACAGTTCAATGAGTTTTGAAAAATGTATACAGTTGTGTAACCACCACTGTTATCAACATATAAAATATTTCCATCACCCCAGAAAATCCCCTCATGAGTCTTTATAGTCAATCCCCTCCCCTCACTCCTAGTCCTGGTAACCACAGACCTGATCCCTTTCCCCACAGTTTACCTTTCTCAGAATGTTGTATAAATGAAATAATTCAGTATGTAGCCTTGTGTGGCTAGTTTCTTCCACTTAGCATAATGTATTTCAGATTCATCTATGTTATTGACATGTCAGTAGTTTTTTCCTTTTTATCCGTGGCTTGTGTTCCGTAGTATAGATACATCCCAATTTTATAAATCTGTTTACCAGGGACCAATGGAGTAGGTTGTTTCCTGCTTTGGTGATTATGCATAGAGAACAGCATTCATTCCTTCGCACACACCATCTTGTTTGAAGCTCAGGACACCCTGAGAGTTGGGTATAGTTACACCAGTATCTGAGAAAAAGGACACATCACGGGTTACACTGCATGAGGTCACATGGCAACAACTGGAACTTTGGTCTTTTAACTCCCAACTAGAAATGATTTTTGTTTGGTTTTTACCAAGATACAACTCACATTCCATAAAGTTCCAATTAGAAAGGTTTTAACAGAACTTACCTAAATTAAGAAGTATTACAAAAATCAAACCCCCACTGAAACATCTCCATGAATATTTTACTTCTCAGCTGTGTTAAAACAGGAGGAATCTTAAAATATCATCTCTTGATCCAAATGATGCTCTTTCAAACCATGGATAACCCAATGATGAATACAATGTACTAGTCCAAAATAAACTAAAATTAATATAGCAAATAATTGAAAATAATCTAGTATCAGGCAATAAGACATTAGTTATATACATTATGGTGTGTGCATGTAATGGAGGAGCATGTAGCCATTGAAATGGATATTGAAGACAATGAAAGGATCATGGTCATGATGTGTTGCTTAAAAAGTCAGGCTACAAAACAATAAGATCAAGGTGAACCTGCTCTTGTAAAAAATGTTTACATAGGGCTTCCCTGGTGGTGCAGTGGTTGAGAGTCCGCCTGCCGATGCAGGGGACACGGGTTCGTGCCCCGGTCCGGGAAGATCCCACATGCCGCGGAGCGGCTAGGCCTAGAAATAAACTAGTAAGTGGATAAAATGGGTATAAACATAAACATTAAGCAACTGTACTCCAATAAAAACTAATTCAAAAAAATTTAAAAATAAGAGAAAACATTATCAGTGGTTATTTCCAGGTCATGGAATTACAGGTTTTGAATTTTTTCTTCTGTTTATCTTAAGTTTCTAAGTTTTTCAATGTAAGCATCCATTAGTGTGCTCTGTTTATAGAGATAATACATGAAAGGTGTACAGTTAAAAAATTCAAAGAGAACTCCTTCTCTACCCGCCCAGATTGCTAAGAACATCGATTATTTTTGGTAAAAATATATTTTTTTCAACCAAAACAACTAAACTTCCTCCACCCCAACTACCTGAATTATTTCTAGATGCCTTGTCCCTAACGAGGCCCTGGTGACTCCCTGGGGCTGATCTAGGCCCATAACCTGGGCCTTGTCTTCACTCCTCTGGCAGGTGGTCCCACTTCTCCCCGGTGGCCCCTCTTGGGCCAGCTCCTCAGCACTGCTTTTCATTTCTGCTGCACTAGGTCAGACCCTGAGCCCTGACAGGAGGTTCAGAAAAGCTTTAGTCAGATCACTACTTTCATAAGGAGAGGGAAGAGGGCTTCCCTGGTGGTGCAGTGGTTGAGAGTCCGCCTGCCGATGCAGGGCACGCGGGTTCGTGCCCCGGTCCGGGAAGATCCCACGTGCCACGGAGCGGCTAGGCCCGTGAGCCGTGGCCGCTGAGCCTGTGCGTCTGGAGCCTGTGCTCCGCAACGGGAGAGGCGCCAACAGTGAGAGGCCCACATACCACACACAAAAAAAATGTTCCCCTTGATTTGCAAAACCAACATCTATATCCAACCTCATTTTATAACTAGTTCCTTACATACAGCATTTCCATTATTTCATAATTAGTTCTGCACTAGATCACAACAAACACTGCAACCCTATGAACACTGGGTTTCTATCATACCTGGACCAAGACTTTCTTTGTACAGCTTAGGACCGTCCTGGGAAATTTCAATGAATTTTTAAAAATATCTTCCAGGGGAGAGGGGAAGGGGGTTGGGCAGGGAGGGAGGAAGGAAATAGAGAAAAGCTTTAGTCCTTTCCCTCCCAGAGCTTACATTACCTCCTTTGATACTTCCTGCTAATGTGGTAGAATGAGTCTGAGCTTTGGAGTCAGATTTGGGTTCAAATCCGTCTCTTAACCATCTGTGTTCACGGGTGAGAATATTTTGACCTCTTGCTGTGCACGAGCTCCTGGGCTAAGTAGTATGTGGCCTTGAGGAGGGTCGCTTCCCCTCACCTCTCCAGTTCATCTGTAAAATGGAGATAGTGTCGACCTCGCAGGGTAACTGAGGATTGAATGAGCGGCTCTCTGTGGGGCACGGAGCCCCGGGCCTGCTTCAGATCCTGCACTGTCATCCCCTCACTAACTTAGTACCAAGCCTGGTATTCAGAGAAGAGGGGAAACGAAACACATTCATTGGCAGTAGGTAGCCACCTCCACCCATAATATCCTCACCCCGGGACTCAATGAGTGGCTAGACTAGTGGTTCTCAAAGTGCAGTCCCAGGACCCACAGTATGAGCATCACCTGGAAACCCACTAGAAGTTCAAGTTCCTGGGCCCTGCTCTAGACCTACTGGGTCAGGAACTCTGAGGGTGCGACCCGGTGCTCTACGTGGTAACCAGCTCTTGGAGGGTGCCTGTGATGCACGCTCGCGTTTGAGAGCCACTGGGCTGCACCATCCCCTGTGTTTGAGAGACTGCTAACTACATCTTTAATAAACACAGGGTCTTGCCAGCCCGCTGGGCCCCTCCAAGATCCTGCCTCTAACAGAGATGCCTCTGGATTGGGTTGTGGAGCCTTGAAGGCCACCCCGAAGTTCGGGACATCCCCTAAAACATCCTGGCTTCCCTTCGGGAGCACTTTGTGACTCAGCCTTGAACTCAGTGAAGAGTTTCGTACGTACGTTTTCTTAGATTGGGAGGTTCCTCGATTTTTCATCCTGCTGAATGGAGCGGGGCAGGTTTGAGACTTCACGGGTACTTTGGTCTGGGTGGCAGAGGGAAGGGGAGACAGACTCTCCCTTTGTACTCTGGGACTTCCGGTTCAATCAGCGGTTCTCTGAGCTGCCGGCTACATTCCGGGCAGCCCCACCTTCAACTATTCCGCCCCTTTGTCCCTTTGGGGACGGACCCTTATACGTGTTAGACGTCTCCCGTGGGTTTTTGGTTTGGAAGTGCTGGTCCCTGTGACTGTGCACAGGGCCTGGTTCTGGGGTGGTGGGGGCGCCGTAAAGGGGGAAACCGGCCTCTCACCCTTGAGGAATTGAAACCAAGCAGCTCCAGCAACACGCAGGAAGTCGTAAACTGACGCGGACAGGCTGTGAGCGGCGGAAGAGCAGGAGGACGCCCCAGGTGCTGGGGGCTGGGCCGGCGTCAGGGAGTGGTCGCTTTGCCCTAACAGGCCCAAAGAGGGGGGTCTCAGGGCCGCGCCTCCCCGTCACATGGCTTGTGTGTTGAGCGAGATGAAGAAGCTGCCTCTGGCCTCTTTGGAGAGCCCCGTTTACCTACTGTTGACTAAATAAAGGCTTAGAGAGGCTTATGGAATAAGGCTGCTCTCACATCAAAGGGCTATTACAAAACAGCCTGGTGATGAGTTAAGTACAAATGAATCAGAAACAGATGGACTCAATTTCCTAGAAAATACCCCTGGGCTTCAACAAGAAGAGGGAAAGTGCTCAGCCAAAGGCATTGTGGGTTTTTGCTGATCCTAAAATATGCTCAGTGATTTTGCCTGAAACAGAGCCGAGATGTTGGGACTGTCAGGCTCTAAGTCATTAGAAAGTCCAGCTGGAATCCTGCCAGCACATCAAGTGATCCCCAGCAGCCCCTCCCAGCTCTCCTCAGTGGCCCAGGAGGAGACCCCATCGGCTTGGTCCTGCTCTGGGTTTGCAAGCCTGGGCAGAAGAGCCAGTGAGACCTTCCTTTTCCCTGACTATAAAATGCAGGAGTTAATGGAGATGATCTCTAAAGGCGTTTTCAGCATGGGTGTTCCATGAGTAATAATAATGGTGATAATTGCCAACGTTCACTGAGTGGTTCCTTATGCCAGGCACTGCTGCATTAAGGGCTTTACATACCTTGGCTTGTTTTATTGCTTTTAGCAGCCCTGAGTTAGCACTATAATTATCTCCATTGTACAGATGAGGAAACTGAGGCTCAGAGAGTTAAAGAGCTTGCCCAAATGCCCACAGCTGGTATGTGGTAGAGTCTGGATTTTAACCAAGTGATGAGGCATCTCTTGGTGATTTCTAGCCTGTCAATTCCTAGGTTTCTATTCTTGTGGCAACTTTCTAGTTCCTGGGTTGGTACTGAATAGTCTCCTCTCTGCCCGAGGCTGTCCATTCTCTTAAGAAGTCTTTAGAACCTAGCCAAGGTAAGTCAAAAACACAACTTGCCCTTGCTTTCCCTCTGCTCCCCCAGCCTCTTACGTGCCTGTGTTAGATGCTAGGGACGGACAGCCTTGCTCTCAGGGAGATGGGCAGCGACTCCAGGGCAGTGTGATAGATGCCCACTGGAGGAGGTGGGCGGTACATGCCCTAGGAGCCCGGATGGAGCCTTCGGCCCTGTGGGTGAGGCCCCAGCAGGAGTGAAGCAGTCTGGTGAGTGGGGGTTGAGGGCACTGCTGTGGGCAACGGCACTCCCTTTGCAGGGAGGTGGGAAGTCACGTGGTGCTTGTGGAAGAACTGGATGTAGTTTAAGATGAAGGAGCCCCTGGGTGAGTGTTGGGGAACGGGAACAGCAGGAGAGGAGGCGGGAAGATAGTCAGGGACCAGATCCTACCAGGTGAGCCTTAGGACTTGGTCCTAAAGGGAGTCATGGACAGGGGTTAGGCAGGAGAGGGACAGGAGCATCTGTGCCCTGCCTCCCAGCCTGGCCCCCCTCCCAGCTGTCTCCCAGTTCGAGTGGGAGTGGAAGTTTTAAGGGCAGGGGTGTGTCCAGCGCAGCCCATAGCGAGCACTCAATCAGTGTTCACCTAACATCCACCACCCACAGGAAAAGCCAGGTCCCCTGACTTGGGTCAGCTAGAACAGTCTAGAAAGCAAGCATCTGGGCAGTGGTTCTTAACCCTGGCTGCACATGGGGAATGTTTGAAAACCCCTGGCCCTTGAGTCAGGATCTCTGCAGCAGAGCGGAGAGCTGCTCAAATTGTTGCAGTGTCTGGCCAGGGTTGGAATCCCTGACAGCCTTCACTGTGCATCAGACTCTCCCTGGGCACTCGCCCTGCCCCAGCCCAGACCTGTGAAACCAGCGTGGGACAGCGTGGGCAGTGCATCTGTGTTTTTTCACAGGTTTCCTGGGTGATTCTAATGTACATATAATGTTGAGAACCCTTGATCCTGTCACTTCGATATATTTGCCTTGGCTTCTAAAGTAGGTCTAAGTCCTGGTGGGTCAGTGCTGATTAGAGATTGCTCAGAAGGGTGACCCAGGTGCAGCTGGAAACACTTCTCGTGAAGCAGCGATTGTTTGATGACTCTCTGCCACTCTTGGGGGCACAGAGAATAGAAATAAGAGCAGTTTCAGAGTGTCTTACAGAATGCCATCCTACAGTACCCACAGTGTCCTGCTGTCAGGGCGCCTACCTGGCTGGGTGGGGCCAAGTGGCCCTTTACCTGGCCCGACTCCTGGCGACCACTCTCACCCTCCAGGGCTCTTCTGAGCCTCTCTGTCATGAACACCGAATAAGAATGATAAACTCGGAAGATGTATTCTGATCATTCAGCTGCTCAACTTAGGGGTATGGTCAGAGGATAAAGGGACTCGAGTGCCAGCCTCAGGGGTTCTGATTGCACACAACGAGAAATCATTCAGTTCTTCGTGTAACAAACATTTACCGAGGGTCTGTTTTGTACCAAGCATTGTGCAAGGACTTGAGGACATCATGGTGAGTAAAACCAACCTCTCAGGCTTACTCTCCCTGAGGAGACAGGCAGTAGACAGGTGAAGAAGTACACGACTAACATGTAATATGGGTTAGGATGGGAACAATTTTCATGCAAGGATAGGAAATAATGTTGGGGGGGGGGTTCTCATGGTCTCTCCAAGGTGACAAGGAACCTAGTCTTACAGGATGATAGGGAGCCTGACATGGAATGTGGAAAGGAGAAGGGGTGGCATGTGCAAAGGCCCTGAGGCATGCTTGGTGTATTTGAGAAACAAGGAAGCCAGATGGTTGCAGAAGGAGAGCAAAGGGGAGTGTGATGAGGGCCGAGGGTAGCAGGGCCCAGGCACAAGGGGCTGTGATAAAGAATCCAGTTCTTCAGCAGGAGGGCCGCATCGGGGTTTGAGTGATGGGAAGTGAGAAGAACATGGAATATCATCTGCATTTTGAAGATGTGGGCTTTGAGTTTGAACTCCCATGTGACCTGGGGCAAGTCACCTCCCCCTGGGGCCCCCAGTTTTCCTTTGTGGGAGGATTGGCCACATGGTCCTTGTCTAGCTATGTCTAGTGAGGTGTCCTGGGAGCCTCCAGCTGTCTGTACATAAACTAAAGATAAAGAAGTGCCCACTACTGGCGTGGCCGTGACACTGAAAACGCTTTGGAATCTGTGTCACTGTCATTTGTTCATAACTGAGTGAAGTTGTCGCTCTTCTAGACTCAGCTGTCGTCCCCAGGGCAGGTGACCCATAAATACTGATTTACCGAGGCGGCTTTATTTCAAGCTATCCCAGGAGAAATGTGTAAAGTGGCTGGTGGGTGGGGGCGGGAGGGTGGGCTGGAGGCACTGTGGTTGTGGAGCTGGTGGCTGACGGTGGCTGGGGTGAGGGCGGGCGCTGGGCAGGTGTCGTATTTTATGAATGATTTCCTGACAGGTAGAGAGTCTGACTCAGCTGGCAGCCTCCCGTGGGTTGGTGTGTGGGGCCTGCTTTTCCGGAGCTAAATGCTAATCTGCCGGGGGCAGCTGGCTCCAGGGAAGGAAGGGCCTCCAGCTCGGTGGGCTGGGGAGGGCAACTGTGCATCTATGGCGGTTTTTCTCCCCCAGAGCTTTTCTTAGCTTGTCCGGGGTGGGTCGTGGGGAGGGAGCAGGCCTCACCCGGTCTCTCCTCCTCCTCCTCTTCCTTCCCCCCATTTCCTTCCCTCCACACTCCTCCTCAGAGGCCTGCTGTCAGCAGCTTTCAGCTCCACTGCCCGCCTCACTGCCTGCAGCAGATGTGCGCCCACCCCTAGGAGGGGTGAAGGGGTGAAGGCTGCTCCCCAAGAACCCCTCCACCCAGCGGCCCCTGCAGTCGGGAGGCTCTTGGGGGGTGGGGCTGGGGGCCAAGCTCTCAGAAAACCCGGGGCCGGGCCGCAGAAGTGAGGAGGGATTCTGCCCCGAGAATTCCATCCCTCTCTCTACCATTCCCCGCCCACCCCACCCCACCCCACCCCCACCCTCACCCCCGCCCCCGCCCCCGCCCCATCAGGGAAACCATCCAGAGAGAAGCCCTGTGCTTGTGGCCAGCGTCGGGGAGGATTTTCAAGCCTGTCTCAAAGGCTGGCAGAGAATGTGTGTTTCTGAGTTAGGGTGTATTTGCCATCACAGAGGGAGACAGGAAGGGAGTCCGCCGAGCGTCTGACCACCTACAGGGCATCAGGAAGGCCTGTCAGGGGCCCAGGAGGAGCTTTCCATCCCAGGGACACCTTATTTCGCTGAATTCTTAACTACAGTGTTAAGAAGCATCTGTTATTTCCCTCATTTTACAGATGAGGAAATAGGCTCAGAGAGGGAAGTGCATTTGCCCAAAGTCACACAGCAATTAAGTGGGGGAGTGAGGCTTCAAACCAGTCTGCCCAGCCCCAAAGCCATCCCTTACACTTCACTTCCGGCCTCTTGGAGAGAAAGCCTGTGAAGAAAGTGAATTGGGAGGAAGGGTCCCTCTTATTGGTGAGAAGTGGGGGATGGGGGAGTCAGGGACTTGAGTCTAACCTGCCTTGTAATACTGGGTAAACTGTGCCCTTTCTCTGCTCCTCTGTTACCCCATCTGGACAAGGAGAGGTTTAAACTAGCTGCTTTTGAGATCCCTGCTCCATGCCAGAGTTTTCCTCCTGAAACCACCTTGCCAAGGCCCAGAGTTTTGAAAGGGGCTGGACGCTGGCTGGCCTGAGAGTCTTGGCCGGCTGTGGCCACCAGGGCACCTACCTCCCTGTGGGTCTTCAGCTCTCCCTGCGAGGCTCACTCAATTCAGGAAAGGAGAGGCGCTCCTGGCCCCAACCCCAGCTTGGCCTGGAAGGGTTGGCGACTTTGGCCTGCCCAGGCCTCAAAGAACTGGACATGACCCACGTTCTGCCTCTGTCCTAAGGGCTCGGGGAGATGGGACACGCACGCACGCACGCACGCACCCACCCTGCTTCCTCCCTCTCAGGTGTTGATTAGATTGGGCCTCCTGTAATCATCAACACTTGGCAATTTTCAGGCCACTGACTGCAGGCAGTGTGGGCGGAGGGGAGCAGGCAGCCTCTGGAGGGCAGAGGAAATCTAGTTGCTGAGAAGCATCTGGGTCACCGTCTCCTCCTCCCAGGCTTGTCTGCAGGCCGAGTCAGGCTTGCCTCCTGGTCCTGGTCTTTGTGTCACACCCCAGGAAGAGGCCCCACCCTGCTAGCCCAGAGCGGGCAGAGTAGCAAGGGTGGCTGGTGATGCTGGAAATAAGATGGAACCAGTTGGCAGGTTTAAACACATTGGTGCCCGGACGCCCCGTCGCTGTTACCTTGGGGGAACATCTCTGGAACCCACGTGCCAGCTTCCTCCTTCCAAACCTACCCTTACTGCCTGGGGGCCCATGGGCAAGTCGCTCACCCCTCCTTGCCTCGGTTTCCTCATCTCTGAAATGGGGGCAATGGCTTTTCTGGGGCTGTGGGAGGAGTACATGGAGCCAAGTGTGTGTTCTTGGCGCCCATAGTGAGCCAGTTGGTGACAGCCGTCGCTGCTGGGGTAGCTGTTGTTGTGGCAGGCGTGACACCTCGCCCAGTCCCCCTCTTGCTGCTCTGGAATGGAGATGACCACCTCCCTCGTCCCCCCAGCCCACCGACAGTGTCCTGACAGTGTCTTCCGTCTGAGCACCTGAACTGTACTTGCTTTTTTCCACGTCTGTCTCCTGGATGGTGCAGTCCTGGAATTCTGGGGCTGTGCACTCCACAGCCGACACCCATTCTTGTTGGATGGACTTTTTTTTTCTTTTTTTTAAAGAGAAAGGTGAATATATGATCCAATTTTTTTAAAATTTTATTTATTTATTTTTGTCTGTGTTGGGTCTTCGTTTCTGTGCGTGGGATTTCTCTAGTTGCGGCGAGCGGGGGCCGCTCACTGTCGCAGCTTCTCTTGTTGCAGAGCACAAGCTCCAGATGCGCAGGCTCAGTAGTTGTGGCTCACAGGCCCAGTTGCTCCGCGGCATGTGGGATCTTCCCAGACCAGGGCTCGAACCCGTGTCCCCTGCATCGGCAGGCAGATTCTCAACCACTGCGCCACCAGGGAAGCCCCTGGATGGACGTGTTGACAGTCTCAGCAGGGGGAGGACAGGAGGCAGGGCTCGTCCCGCTGGGACTCCTCTGCACTGCCCCCTCTACCTGGGTTCTTCTTCCAGGTGGTGTGGCCACTTCAGAAACCCTGTAGCACCAGGAGAAGCAGAATGTTGGCCTTGGGAAGGAGCCGAGCCGGGCTGGCCGGGCTGCAGCTCATGCAGTTCCTCTTCCTTTCACACCTGCCACATCCTGAGCGGTGGTTTCTGTTCCTTTGTGAGAGCTGATAAACCTGCAAGCCGCTCCCATCGCACCTCCCCCAGCTTAGCTTTCTAGAAGGCCCCAAACCTCGGAGGTGTCTGGTATGTGGTTGCTGGATACCTGCTTATGGGGTGGGGTTTTCTTCCCCAGGCACCAACAAGGTAGAGAGGAGAGCCAGTTAAGTAACAGCCCCCAAATCACCGAAGACACCCTGAAATGCAGCTCTGCCGGCTTCCGCCCTTGAGGTGTGAAGTACTGGGCTTAACAGGGACACAGATCAGAGGTGAAATCGGGGTGAGGAGCTGGGTTCAGAACTCTGGGGGCGCACAATGCTCCCAGCACCTCCAAGCCCCTACATCTTGGTGAGAGCTCTAATCAGCAGGTAGCAGTGAGGGCCAGGACAGACCGTGGGTACAGATGCAGCTGCTGCATGGCTGACTCTGCCTGTTGGGCTACGCTTGGGGAGCCTTTTGTGTGGCCTAGGGCAGTGTCAGTACAGCCTGTATACTCTCTGAGCCCCTGCTGTTTTGCAGGCATCCTGGAGATGCCAAGATCCAATTCAACAAACGCTCCTGAGCATCTGTTGCACGCCAGGCACTGGTCCTCTGAGGTGGCTGATGCAGCCCTGCCCTGGGAAACCCCAGGGTGGACACAGGACCCGATGCAGGTGATTCAGAACCGTTTGAAGAGCGGGTTGGGTACCTTGAGTGGGAACAGTTAGGAAGGGAGCAGCCAACTAGCCACAGGGCCGTGCGCGCGTCACCTGGTCCTGTGCCTCAGTTTGCCCATCTGTCAGGCCGTCCTGCACAATCCAGCCCCTGCTTCTCCTGTTGTGTCATGTCTTGACAGCCTCTCTGTTGCCCCCTCTGCTGCTCTGGCCTCCTGAGGCCTCTGGGGGGCCAACTCCTCCTCCTCGTTAGTCAAGTCTCAGCTCAAGTTGTCATCTCCTCCCAGGGGCCTTGCCTGACCACCCAGCCTCTGCCTCCTGCCACCCCATTGTTCTTATGACACTTGCATCAGGTGCAACAGTATGTTTATGTGCTGCCCCTTGTCTTGTCTTTCTCTCCCTAGCCCAGAACTTGGCACGGAATAAATATTTGTTGAATGAATGTGCTAGGTCCCGGTGGGGCCTTGCTCACCTCGCCAAGTGCTGCTCCTTGAAGGTGGGAAAGGCTGGAAGGATTTTAAATGAAGCAGGAACAACAGGACCACAATTGTGTTGTTAAAGAGCCTTCCTGTCACCCCGTGAGGGGTGAGGAGAGAGGGAGCTGAGAGACCAGACTAGAGGCTGTCACTGCCTCTTTTCTCTTTCCCCCCTCCTCCTCCAGGCTTCACCTCTTCCAAAATGGATCTTTTTCAGCTCAGAGCGCAGTTCCTCATGAACTGTCATTGTAAGCAGCCTGGAGGCCAGGAAAAAGATTCTTAATTCTTTTTTCCTCCTTGAAAGACGAGCTTAATGAAAAACTACTGCACTGAGGGTAGAGAAACTGAGCTGAGAGGGGACCGGGGATCCTCTAGACGGGGAAAGAAGGCCCAGAGAGAGGCCCTCCCAGTGCCAGAAACGGACCAGGAGCGGCCCTGTGCCCCCAGGGTGGGTGCCTGATGCACAGTGTGACTGGAAAGTGAGGGACGGGAAGGGAGGGACGGTGCTGCAGGAGGCACACCGAGCCTTTGGGGGAGGGGCGGGAGGAAGGCCCCCTGGGCACCTGGAAACTCAGGCGGAGTAGCTCCTGGGTGGTTGGGTCCTGTGAGGAGACGTCCCCGTCTCCTGTCGCTGGGTGGGCAGGACTGGTCCCCAGGGCAAGCGGTGGGCCCCTCCATTAGCTCACCTGAGACAAGCCCCTACTCTCCCGCTCCGAGCCCAGCATCCCGGCTGACCACGGTGTGTGTGCGGAGTGCGGGGAAACATGGCCCACCAGGAGGGCCCCAAACCTGAAGCACACAGAGACCAGGAGGATAAATGGCAGGCTCCCAGCAGACAGAAGGAGGGATTGGGTCCAGGGACATGGCATCACGAAAATGCAGAGAGAGAGGAGGCAGCAGGAGAGGTTAGAGGGCTGAGCCCAAGGCCAGGGCTTAGCTCACTGACTTTATTTGGGTTACCCTGGGCCCCAGGTTCTCTCCTCCGGGCCATCGTATATTTTGCGGCCTGGGCTGTGCCAACCTTGGTTTCCCCACCTGTTCACAGGAATAACAAGATCTGTAGCATCCATTTGTCATGAAGCCCATGAAAGACATTGCACAAGTCAAGTTCCGAATTCTAACAAACTGAATTCTGAACAATATTAGAATGTAAGAGTTAAAATTGCCTTTTTTTTTTTTTGGTAAGGGGAGTCGTTTATGAGGAAGGGCAGAGAGGACACAAAACACGTAGATATTGTCTGTAACAAAAGCTCCCAGGGTGTGATGAAGTAAGACTGGCACGTCCTTTGAGAAGAACTGGGTTTTGTCATTTTTGTCCTTTAAATCCACGGGCTCTGGGCTAACCAGATCGAGCCCCTGACCCAAAGGCGCCTCCTGGTGGTCAGTTCTAAAAATACTGAAAATTCTCCCACTTGGCTTTTTTCTCCCTTATTAAAACAATGTATTGTACTTTTCTTTAGGACAAGTTCCTAGAAGCACAAGGGCTGGGTTGGTGGATACTAGCATTTTGCATGTAGGCAGGTGATATCTAAGTCTCTTTCCAAAATAGTTTGCACCAATTTGCACTCTCTTTTTGGTTCAGATAAACATGAACACCAAGATGAGACGGGGTCGGGCCGGGGGTCACTTCACCCACAGCCTTCTGTCCATAAAATGAAAGGGCTGGATTTTTTTAAAAAAAGAAACAAAGGGACTTCCCTGGTGGTCCAGTGGTTAAGACTTTGCCCTTCCCCTGCCGGGTGCCTGGGTTCAGTCCCTGGTTGGGGAACTAAGATCACGCGTGCTGCACCGGTGTGGCCAATAAATAAATAAATAAATAAATAAATAAAAATAAAAAAAGAAACAAAGTAAGGAAACCAATCTTCTCTGAACAGCGTGATCCCTGCTTTGTGCTCAGAGGTGGGCGAGCTGAGCCAGCAAAGGTTGGGAG
>NC_041227.1:24331159-24371555 GCF_002837175.3 Physeter macrocephalus
GTTACTGCTAATTGGGGAGCTCTTGATGGGGCCGCATCTATTTAGCACCGCCCCCCTCCCCAGAGACTTCCAGGATGGTCTTGGCACAGTGTGTGATTCGAAAGCTCCCTTCTGAGTCTGGCACAATCTGTCTGAAATTGTGAACATGGTGGCTCTTGGTTTTTTAATTTGTTGTTTTTCTCTGCCCATTGTTTCTGGCAGATTTAGTAGCAGCAGCCACCCTTGACTCTGGAAGCCCCCTCCCTGCGGCCCTCTCAGCAGGCTCCTGTCCCCCAGCCCCCCAGACCTACCATCGGAGGCCTTACGGGGTCAGCGAACAGTGGTGTCCCTGCCCCTGACCCACTGCCCAGCCACAGGGCCCAGCTCTCACCCTGCCATCATCCCTGACA
This sequence comes from Physeter macrocephalus, assembly GCF_002837175.3. Taxonomy (NCBI): domain Eukaryota; kingdom Metazoa; phylum Chordata; class Mammalia; order Artiodactyla; family Physeteridae; genus Physeter; species Physeter macrocephalus. Next base: position 24,331,549 of record NC_041227.1, read on the forward strand.
CTAACACAGCTTGTCCACCCTGTCGCAGGGGGCAGATGGCCTGTCGGAGCCGGAGGGCATCTCTCTGAAGCGGGTCGCTGTGGTGGAAGATTTCTTTGACATCATCTACTCGATGCATGTGGAGAGCTCAGCGGAGCCAGGCAAAGCCCCCAAGCACGCTGGGCAGAAGAAAACCTACCGAGCGGTGAGATTTCTGTCTCTTTGCCTCTGCTGGCAGCCCCAGGCCTTGGCAGGAGGCCATGGGCTCCGCACATGTTGGGCAGGGGGGTGGGGCAGGGAGCTGAGGCGTGATGAAACAGCCTTTGGGGACCCAGGGGGGCACAGGGCAAGGGCATGGCAGCCAGAGATGGCTCATGGGGCGAGGGGGCGGGCTCTGTGGTCTGAGCACAAAGGAGAAGCAGGTTGAAGGGAGTGAGAGGGAGGGAAGGAGAGGGATGAGGGAAGGAGGAAAGCCCTCCTCTTCCTGGTTTCTGCTTCACTCCATCCCCCCAGCCCCAGCCTGGGGCCGCAGTTGGGGGTGGGGTGGCTAGATAATAATAATCATCAGAGCAAATGCTTCCATGGCATTTACTGTGTGCCAGGCCTGTCCTGAATACTCCCTGTGTGTGAGTTCATTCAGTCCCCTACGACCCTGTGAAGTCAGTGCTGGAAGTTCCCCAGGGGAAGTCTGAGGACCTGGGCCCCACCCTCCAGGAAAGCACAGTTCGATTTGGGGTGGGGAGTCTGAGAGCAAAACCAAGATACGAGAAACAGAAATGTGTCCAAGACTAGCTTCAAGGGAACAAGAACCCAGGTACGCCTGGTCGTTCGGCAAAGGCCCCTCCAGACACCGGCTTTCAATGCTAAACCAGGGGGACTTCATGGAGAAGGTGGCAGGTGAGCTAGCAGTCTAAACTTTGGGTAGGCGGAAGAGAGCAGAGGCGGCAACCTAGGGTGGGAAACATCACACATGGGGCGGTGGAGGGGATGGTGGCCAGAGCAGGAGGGGCCTGCCTGGGTTCTGGTCCTGCCCCCCCATTGACCCCCATTGCCATGGCTCATGCACAGCTCTGAACCACTTCTCTGGCACCCACCACTAAAGCAGTAAAGCCAAGCACTTTATGTTCATTCAAGCCTCACAGCAGTCCTATGACAGAGGTGCTGTGGCCCATTTCACAGTTGAGGAAACTGAGACCCAGAGAGTTAAGCTCCCGCTCTAAGGTCACACAGCACTGAAGTGGCAGTCAGCTCTGTGTGGACTTTCTCTCTGGCTTCCTAGAGACCTGCCCCTCTGTGATGGGGCTACCTCACCCAAAGCGGATGTGAACCCTCTAAGTTCTTTTATAAATAGCCTTGGAGTGCAGCAGAGGTGGCCTGTATAAGTCTATAATTTCCCCATATGGCCTGATTTTTTTTTAAAAAATCCAGTAATCTGGTTTGTCCTTGTCCTCAGAAGATGGCCTTTGCTCTAAATGAGTCTTAAGGATGACCCACATGACAAGGACCTCAGAGAGATGAGGGGTCGGGCTGAGGGAAACAGGAGATGATTGAACTATCTGCCCCGACCCGTCCTGCTTCTCAGCACTTGTGCGTCGGGCAGCGGCTTGTGGGAAGGGATTTCTGAGGGTATTTCCACCGGAGGGTCATAAATGAAGGGAGGGGTACCCGAGCTGGGGCCTGCGTGGGCCCCTTGGTACTGATGCAACCCCGCACACTTTCCCAGCGTTGAATTTGCCTTGCTGGGAGCCGGCACGTGCCAGGCTCTGCGCTCAGCACGTCCCCTGCACCAGCTCTCTGAGCCATCACACGGATGAAGCAGGTGCTGCTGTTACCCCCATTTTACAGATGAGGAAAACGAGGCTCGGAGAGATGATTAAACCTGCCCTGAGGTCACCCAGCTGATGTTCCGAGCCAGGCAGCTGGCCCAGAGCCCACACCCTGACCACCACTCATGCCACCTCTCTACAAACCTCCTGTGGCCAGCTAGTGGGGTCCACTGACTTGCTTGTCGAAGTAGACAGTCTTGGACCAACGAGACCTCATGATTTCCCTGGTCCCCTGGGTGCCCAGCCCCAAGTCTCACCCTCAGGCACTTCCTGGGTGTTTATGAAGGCTGGGGTCTTCGAGCTCTGTGCTGCGGAGAGGGCGGGGCTGGCTGCACCCGCCAGGCTCTGCATCTCTGGGCCAAGCGGATGTCCAGCCCTTGGCTCTGCGCTTCCTGGCTTCTCGTCCATATGCCCGCCGCGTGCCCCACTTCCCGCTGCCCAGCCTGGAGCTGGCACATGACTGGCAGCGAGCCAGCTGGGCTGCGTGCAGAGCTGGAATTTCAGCAGCAGGGCCAAGGCTGAGGGAGCAGGCCAGGCCCTCCTGCAGTGGGTGTGAGGCCAGGGGGGCCGCCATACCCCCTTCCTCCCCTGTGTGCCTCCTCTCCCTTCCCCCCTCTTCTCCATCTGTCACCCTTCTCATTGCCACCCTTTTCCTTTTGGGGGGATGGGGTGGCGCCCGCATGCTTTTGTCCTCCTCTTTTCACCTGCTCCCATTTTCCTCAACCTAAGCCTAGCTCTTCAGCCCCATCCATGCCTGTGGAAAGAGACCCCCACCACCACCCCCCGCAAGGAAACTCCGTGCTGATGGGTGCAGAGAGGCACAGCCTGGCGCTGCGGGCTTTGCATCAGGCCCTTAGGAGGGGTTTTTGGACCTGCCTGTGTGTGCTTTACCAAACGTGAATCCTGGGACTGCCTTGCCGTCTCTGGGGACACCTGGGACCTTCCGGATTCTTACAGGCCTGGGGTGCCTGAGGGAGCAGGAGACTGGAAGGGAGATGGGCAGGCTTGTTCAGGGCATTAAAGGAGGCACATTCTTCTGTGGGAAAAGAACTTTCTAGGGATCAGAGAGGGCAGGTAATGAGCTTTCTGAAACTGGAGGTCTCTGAGCCAGGGCTAGATGGCCATTTACGACGGACAATACAGGGGAGTCCCATCGTGGGCAAGAAGCCCCTGCCTGACTTTGCCTCTGACGTAGCGTGACCTGAGGTCCAGAGGATCCCAGGGAGTCTTGCCAAGGCCGGGGTGTGGGTTCTACAAAGTTCCCTGAAGCCACATAGAGGACTGGTCCTTTTTCAAGCGGCGTTTCTAGTGTCTGCACCCATCTGAATTAGGGTGATCCCCTGTGCTTCCTTCCTCTTTCCCGGGGTGCTAGTAGGCTAGGTCGGGTTCTGGAGTCCTGATCTGGGTGCCCAGACCACTTTGGAGTTGGGGCCAGCTGTGGTCAGCAGCTGCTCCAGGCCCACCATGTGCTAAGCCACCCGCAGGGCGGAAGGAGGATCTTGTAAAGCGGTGCAAATCCCCCCGATTGGCCTCATCTGTCTTTGTTGCCCTCTGAGTTGGGGACCGAAAATGGGGCCTCGCAAGTCAGCAACTCTGCAAATAGCTTCTGCTCTCCCTGCCAGCGAAATCTCACTCAGTTTTTACTCCTAAGAAAAACGTAAAAGGCAGATTCATGTGTGGCTCTCAATGTCTAGGCAGGAGGCCTGAGAGCAAGGCAACAGACAGTCCAGGGCCTCCAAGGGCAGCTGGTTGGAGACAGGGGTCCTGGAGCTGCCCCTCTTAAATGCAACAGCTCCATCTTATCTGTGTCATGTTTTGGGCTTCAGGATAAGAGTCTATTTCCAGAACGTTGTCTGTAGCTCTAAAACTATCTGAAAACCACCATCCTACTGACTAGGGCATCAGCTGGGATGATCCTCCTTGTTTCAGCTCATCCTGTGGGTCCTGTGGCCTTGGGCGTCTGCGCAGTCAAACAGAAATGGAGGTCCCGTTTCTCATGTGGGCAAGGCAGGAGCATAAACCAAAAGATGCCCACAGGAGGTTGAAGGCCCCAGTGGGGGAAGGCATCGTCTTCCATTCGGGTCCAGCGTGGAGCTGGACTCTGCACTTTACTGGCTCCCCGGGGAGCTCTTAGCGAGGCTGCAGACATTCCAGCCACGCAGGGCAGGGCTTCCCTCCCGGGCCCTCGGAGAGCTCCAAGCACTTCTCACCCACCCGCCTTTGGTCCAGCCCACCTGCCCATCCATGGGACCCAGGGCCAGAAGGCGTGTGCCCTGTGCGCCACCTCCCTGTGGCACTCTGGCCAGCCTTTGCGTACTGCTGGGTCCCTGCCAAGGCCCGGAGAGCCGGGGCTGCCACTCCAGCCCCTGGGCAGGATGCTCTCTCGTAACTGTCCCTGTGCCCGCAGTGGGCCAGGCAGCAAGCAGGGCCTCTGCCTCGGCCACAGGCAGCCCTCAGCAGAGCAGCCCACCCAGGAAGACTCTCCCTGAGCCCTGCAGAAACTCTGTCTCTGCCGGCGGCCGGTGAGCTCCGGGGCAGTAAAGTAGGGCTTCTTTCCCCATGGTGTCAACCTTCCTTTCCCAGCAGACTGCAACCCTCCTCCTCCACGTCCTCACCTCCGCTCTTCTGAGGCCTGACCAGAGATGCCACACCTCGGGCACCTAGGAGGTCATCTGCTGGCCCAGCTGAGCCTTGACCTTCTGCTTGGCACAGCGGGCATCCTCCCCTCTTGCCCGTTGACTCCTGCAGCCGTCAGCCCCTCAGCAGGACCCATCCCTCCCAACCCCGCGGGCCCAAGAGGGACCTGCCACCCCTAAGACTGCCAGGCAGCCCCTGGCTGGGGATAAAGATGTCCTCGTGCGTGGCAGGAGAGCCCCCCCGTGCCTCAGCCCTCACGCCCTCCCATCCACCGGCTCCAATCAGAGAGCAGGGGTTTGCCCTTGTCCCTGACCTCCAGAGGAAGGCAATCAGACAGGGAATTTGGAAGGGAGATAACTCATCAAGGAGCCTGCCTGCTCCGCAGAGCATCAAATCAGCTGAGAAATAACAATTGTGTCACCAAAATTAACTCTGCATTTGTAGCCGGCCACGAGGCAGGAGCAGCCCCTGGAGCTCCGCAGGCAGCACAGCCTAAGCCGGTCCTCTGAGGGCCTGGCCGCAGCCTGGGGGGCCCCCTGGCACCCCCCCAACCCCATCCACTCTGCCTCACCCTGCCCTGCTCCCTAGCCACCACAGAGATGGGGCTGGGCACGTGTCCACCCCGCAGGAGCAGACCAGGTGCGTCCTGGAGAGCAGCCCCTCCTACTGTGGGCTGACCAGCACCCTTGGCCAACTTTCCCGGCTGGGCTGCGGCGAGAACGGCGGAATGCTAGGGTGGTGCTGCCCCTTAGTGGAGAGGAGCGGGAGGGCCTGGGCTTTGGGAAACGTGAAAACCAACAACTGGGCAGCCACTGGCCTCAGCCAGGAAACCCGGGTCCAAGAGGTCCCTCTGGCCCCCTCAGGCAGCCAAACCAGGACCAGTGGGTTTCCCAAAACCCAGAGCAAGAGGAGAGGACTGAGCTTCTGGGCCCACACCCCGCTCTTCCCCACTCCCCCACCCAGTCTCTTTCTTGTGTCGCCTCCCATCTCTTTCACCTTCCCTCCCACACTGCTTACTCTTTCTCCCTAGCTAGGGGAGGCCCCCTGGAGACAGCTATGGGGCGTGACCTGGAGCTTGGGTTCTAGTCTGGCATTGCTCTAAGGAGCTGTGTGACCTTGGGCAAATTGGTTCACCTCTCTGGGCCTCATAAACTCACCTGGAACATGGGGGTCCCTAAGAGTCTGTCCAATTTGAAAAATTGGACCGCTTGGCATCAGCCTTTCACAGCTCTCTTGATCCGTGAGTAGATCAAGGAATAGCTTGTAGAGCTCTGGGTTCCGTTTATAGGCCCGGAGCCGGTAGCTTTATAAGTGAGGCTCAGTTTCTTCATCTCGAATTGTGGAAGTTGTCTCCTCCTACCCTAGAGCAATGTTTATCAGGTCATTTTTCAGTAGTAGCAATGACATGTTGAGAGGGATATTCTCAATTTGTGAGAACATAGGTTAAAGACTAGACGATGTTTCAGTGTTTGGCTTTTTCAATTTTTAAGCTTCTTTAATTTAAAATTTTAAAACTGCTGGTATTCAGCAAAAGTACTGACTCGTTTCCATGGCTGAGACTCTAAGACATCTGCTCCTTGCTCCTCAAATCCCTGCCCTTCCTGGCAAGGGCAAAGTGCCTGCCACCAAAGCACAGCCCTTGGTGAACCGGTGACCAAGCCGCCTCCCCACAGATCCATGTAACGGCGAACCTCCTCTCTCCCCCAGATCGCCGAGACCTACGCCTTCCTTCCACGAGAGGCTGTGACCCGGTTCCTGATGAGCTGCACAGAGTGTCAGAAGAGGATGCACTTTAATTCCAACGGCCTGGAGCCCAAAGGTAGGGGAGGAGGTGGGCGTGCTGGAGGCTCAGGGGAGGCTCTGCGGGGAGGGGCTCTCCCCCAGAAGGGCCTGCCCTTTGCTGGCACGGACAGAAAAGTTCATGGCCAGCAGTTGTCACAATTCTCAGAGGCCAGTGTGGGTCCGTGGAGCTGCCCAGAGAGCCTCATTTTAGGTTTGTTTTTTTTTTAAACTTTTTTTAAATGTCAAGTTTCACTTAAAAACCAATAGCGCATTCCTACTGCCCTTCAAGACTCTCCTCTCCCACCGAGGTTCCGGGGGAAATGGCCACCTCGCCCCATTCCCTGAGCTCTGCAATACTCGCCACCCAGATCTCACCCCCGGCGGTGTGCACATGGATCTGGTCTCACTGACCCGACTGTACACTCTCTGAGGACAGGAGCACACCCCCCACTGCGTGCACCCTCCTACCCTACAGCCACCCACCTGCCATTAGCAGGCCTCCCTAAGTATTTGTCCCCTGCCCGCCACCCCCAGTGCACACCCAGGAGATCTGTGGGGATTGGTTAGAACTGAAAATGCCCAGAGTACTTGTGATCAGCCGAAGGTGGTCCCTTAGACCGACATCCAAGCTCTCCAGCTCTACCCTGCCCAGTGAGACGCAGCAAGGACCCCTGCTTCAGTCACCCACAGCCTCTACCTGAACATCCCAGAGGCCCCCAGTAAGTCTGGGCCATCTGTTCGCAGGTGGCTTTGGCATAGTGAGACAGGCCGTTATGTTTGGCTGGTGTGACCATAACTCAGTGCTGAGAACTGATGCCCCGGTGGGTGACTTATCAGGGCTTCTAGGCATCAGGCCCTCAAAGGTTGCTGAGGTCGGTGGGCATTTGCCTGAGGATGGGGACAGACCCGGAATGAAGGGTGAGCCATTTACTCAGGTGGCGTCCAAGTGGCGTCCACCAAATACGTGGAAAAACCAACAACGAGGCCCGACGACAGCAAAGGAGTTGGAGCATAGGTGTCGAGTGAGGTTTTCCTCCTAGTTGGTAGTCCCTGATAACGACTTCTGACAGCAGCCACCTCACCAAACCCAGAGGCTTTCCTGTCCTTGGGGGCCATTAGGCCATGGCCACTTCACTGAGCTCATTGGATGGCCACTAAAGTATGAAGGACAGGAATTAATCTAGTTGATCCCTCATAAGTGCTGGGTTCCTGGTTTAAGAGCAGGGGCTCCGGGGCCGCACTGGGTGGGTTCGGATCCCAGCTCTGCCGCTCAACAGCCGTGTGTTCTGAGCAAGCGACTTCACCTCTCTGAGCCTCAGTTTCCTCATCTGTGAAACGGAGTTAATAATGGCACCTACCTGGTGGCGGGGCGGGGGGGCGGGCAGGGTTCTGATGAAATCTGAGAGTTAATCCCTGTACCTGGCACAGGGCTACCACGCAGGGGGAGTGAGCCATGGCTGTGGCAGTTATTGTGATAACGTGTGGGGCCTGAGTGAGGCCCGTGCCCCACGTGGCCTGGCCCCCGCTGAGCAGCTGAAACCCCTGCACCCAGACAGCACTTGGTACCTGCCTATGGGCCAGGAGGCTTTCCCTGCTGCATTCCCCACCCTGCCCGGGTCTGGGTCCCAGGGACGCGGGCCCTGGTGGTGGCTGTTTGGTCCCTGCCTGCCCATCCGCCTGTCCCTTGCAGTGCTGGCCTAGTCGTTTCCATAGCAACTGGCAGAGTCAGACACAGAACCTGGGGGAACAGAGGCAGGCCAAGAGGGTTGTGTTTGTGGGCTGCTCTGGGGCGTCTGCAGGCTCTGTCTATTCTGCTCCCTTCTCCATGCTGGTGTGGAGGACGATCCTCACCTCCCCGACTCCCCAGTAGAGGCGGCGAGGTCTCCAGGGCTACAGCTCTGCTCCTCCCCATCTGAGGAGGATGCCGAGCACAGCAGCAGCTTGCTTCTTGTCCTGCTGCCACCACCGTGCCCCCACCCGCAGGGGGAGGGAGGGAGACCCAAGGGGTGGAACTTTCCGCGCAGGGAGAGGAGGAGATGCTGAGGGAGCAGGAGACTGTGTGGCCTCAGTGTCTCAGAACGTGGGCTTGGGGTCTGGCAGGCCTGGGTGTGCCGCCCTGCTCCCTGCTCTGTGTCCCGCCCTGCTCCCTGCTGTGTGTCCCTCAGCAGGTTCAGGGACCTCTCTGAACATCAACTGCTCATAACAGCTCCTATGACCCTGTGAGGGCTGTGTCCCTGTTTACAGCTAAGGAAAGGAGGCACAGAGAGGCGGTAGGGTGAAATCACTTGTCCGAGGTCCCCAGAAGGCAGGAGAACTTACCTTCCCGTCAATAAATGGGAGTAACGCTTCCCTCTCTTTTTTTTTTTTTTTTTTTTCTCCACGCCACTCAGCTTGCAGGATCTTAGTTCCCCGACCAGGGATTGAACCCAGACCCATGGCAGTGAAAGCCCAAGTCCTAAACACTGGACCACCAGGGAATTCCCCCGTCTCAGGGTTTTCATGAGGATGCAATTGAATTAAACGAGCCCATTCTGCCAGGCGCCTGGTGTAGTGGGTGCCTAGGGAGCATCAGCCTGTCCCCCACCCTACCCCCATGTTGTTGTACCACCCAGGCACAAGACTGCCAATGTCCAGGTGTCCCACGGGGAGATGCACGGTCAGTCACCCACCCAGGTGAGCACCCCGGGTCCACAACCTGGCCGCTGGGCAAAAGGGAAGGGTTTGGTTTCTGGAGGCTGCCAGTGGAGAGCCTTAGAGGCTGAAAGGCTCCCCTGTCTGCTTGATGGCCAGAGGCACTAGCGCCTGGACCACCCTCACCAGCTGGCAGGTTCTCCCTTCTCCTGCCCCAGCTGAGAGCCTGGAGATCCTGTCTCCGCCTGCCATGCTGGCCCCTCTGGATGTGGTCAGCTGCTCAGACCGCTCTTTCATAGGCACCCCTGCTCTGGCCTTCCCTCCTCCCTCGCCCACCCTCCGGGAAATCAGAGCCTGCCCCAAGGCCCAGAGGCGGGCCCCAGGTTCCTGTCCCAGGAAGGTGGGGCCAGAGGGGGACAGGGAACAGGATGGAGACTTCTCGAGGGGCTGCTGGGAGGACGCCTCGCTTCCTGGCCTCATGTTATAAAGAAAGAAAGGAAGCAAAGCGGCTTCCCCTGTTCAGTGGTTTGTCCCAGCACGGGGGCGGGGTGTGGGGGGGTGGGGGGCTGGACAGTCCTGTGCCCTCCCCCAGCGCCAGAAGCACGAACAAAGGAGGCTGCCGAGGAAGTCCGAGGATGGGAGATTCCAGGGCCTGCCGGCTCCACTCTCCTCTTCCACCAGCCCCTGAGTCTGGACTGGAGGAGGCAGAGATGAGAACTGGGTGTGCCCTGCGCCCAGCTCTGGCTGCAGGGGTGAGGGGCCTCAGGGGCACGTTTCACGTTTCTTTGATGTGATGAAATACTGTTTGCATGGCCGTAGACTAGGAGTTAGCAGTGGGCAACGCCAGTCACCTACGGAAGGGTCCCTTCCTCAGCGAGAGCCATCCACTCAAGCGGCAGCGCCTTCGCAGCCGGGGCCCAGATTCCTCTGTGGTTTCCAGCCCCCTCCCTGCCTGGCCCCTCCAGATCCCCGCTTCCTGTCCTGCCCCATGTGACCCCATCCCGGCTCATTCCCCTGCCCCCGCAGTCTCTCCTGTGCTGGCCTGTCCTCTCTCGGCTCTCATCCTCACTCGGCTATACGACCTGGGGAGGTTGCATAGCCTCCCCACGCGTGGTTGCCTCATCTGTAAAGTGGGGTTATTAACACGAGCACCCACCGCACGGAGTCCTTCTGAGCATCACGCAGGGAGGTCTGCGTGGCGCTCTGGCGGGGCTCAGTAGCTGTCGTCTGAGTGATTGAACGGAAGTCCTGTTGAGATCCCCTCTCCACAAGGCCGCCTGGAGCTGCTTCACAGCCCTCTGAGCTCTTCCTCCTTGGAGCGCTAGTGGACTCGCCATCAGTCCTGCCCTGCTGAGCACAGGCACCGTCCCTACGCCCTTCCCCCCGCCGTCCCCACCCTGAATGCACACACATCGGTGCTCCTGGAAGACTTGCTGACCTATTGATTCGCTTCCCTGGGAGAGAGGTTTTTTCATCTGAGCCAGCCCCAGGCCTGGCTTCTCTAGTTCCAAATCTGAGCCCCTTGGCAGGCTGGCTGCTCTCGAGGCTCCTCTGTGCCAGGCCTTCATCATGCACACGTCCTTCAACCCCCAGCTCTGACCCCGAGAGGTCTCACCCTGGCATCCAGAAGCTACAGATGTCTCTGGACGGAGGAGTTCTTCCACCCTGTAGGTGGAAACTCATGAGAATGGCCACCCTGTGTTCCACCTGGAGGATCCGGGCCACCAGCTCAGCTGGAATTTGCATTGATTGGCAAATGTCACTGGAGCCGAGCTGTGATCAGCTCTCGGCTTGGCCCTGGGAGAACCTCTACATCGCTGGTTATTTTCAAGGCCTGTAAAACTAGGACTAGTGCTTGGGCTGGTTTCAGTTTTTCTTGGCGAAAAGGTGTCGAAACATTTCTTTGCGTGGTTCCTCTGCTTCCCTCACCAGCAACCTACTGGGTTATTTCAGCTCCGTGACCCTTCCTAGCTCCTAACTCACCCGTGGTCTCAGGTTACTTGTAGTGGCTCAGGCGTGGCCGCTGTATTTGTTGACCACAGCGGGGACCTGGCCTGCCCATCAGAGCCCAGGGAAGCCACTTCTTCCTCGTTCGTGTGTCCACCTTTGCTCATCCCCCATCCCCCGACGAGCACCGGACTCCATGGCGACCCCACTGGCCCTGCTCCTTAGCGCTTTCATAGTAAGCTGTTCATCTTCGTGTGTGGCACTTATCACCCCTGGCACCATTTGGCTTCCCACTGCCAAAAACCCTGGCTGCCTGTCTTCTTGCTGTGGTGTGGCCGAGCTCTGGCCTCCCACAGCCAGCTCCCTGGCACGTTCCCTCACCTGGAATGTGTCCCGCCCGCCAAGGTCCCGCCTCCCCGACAGAACCCTCACTTCTGGAACTGCAGATGCAAGCGTTTCACTGCACACCGATCTCGGATGGATTCGTGTGTGTGCCCGGGATGTCCCTGCTTCCCCAGGCGAGGGCATCCGCCCTCCTCTTCCCGAGCTCTCCTGGCTCACCTCCGGGCACTGGAAGCAGTTTCTGATCTGTGGACCTGCTGTGGAGGGAACAGACCAAGGAAGACCCCTTCTCCCACCCCCCAAGAGTGCCTTCCAGCCATTGTGTTTTTTCTCCTAAACCTAGCTATACCTGACTTTCTTAAAGTTACCTTTTCGTAAGTAGTCGTGGCTTTCAGGCAGGACACGGGTGACCATCAATAAAGGGACACAGTGTCCGGCCTCCCTGGACAACAAAACACAGAGCGTCGCCATGGCAGCTGATGAAGTCTTCATTTGAGGCTCTGACCGGCGACCCTTAGGGTGGGGGTCCCTTCTCACCTACCATGCTGTCTAACAGCTTTTCAGCAGACAACCACGTCTTTGAGGAAATGAAACGGAAATGGCAGAATCCTCCATCTGAAGACCCACATTCCAAAACAGGAACCACGGCTCTTTTGAGTGACATCATCTCAATGTGGCTGCAATGTCTGCCTCACATATTGTATCCAACCTCATGGAGCTGCGGAGGCCAGGTCCCAGCACGCCCCTGGGTTGAAAGAGGTCACGTCTGGGTTGATGGTGGGGCGGCAAGAAGAAGAGGACCCAAGGTCACAAAAATGCATTTTAGTTTCCCCACAGCACTGGGCATCTGTGCCAGAGGGGCCAGTGTGCACTGGTGTTAGAGAACCCCTCTGCCACAGACCAAGAGGAAATCCCTTAATAAAAAGAAAGTTTCGGCCCATTCCAAGCCAGTTTCTGAGACATTCTATTAGTGACATTTACCTCCTCCTGGACAAACAGAAATGCTGCGTAAGACAACATAGCTTTAAAAAGCAAAACAAGGAATTCCCTGGTGGTCCGGTGGTTAAGACTCACCGCTTTCATTGAGGGGGACTGGGTTTGATCCCTGGTCAGGGAGCTAAAATCCCACAAGTCGCATGGCGTGGCCCAAAGGAAAAAAAAAAAAAAAAAAAAAAAAAAAGCAAAACAAACCTCTGCATTTTTATGAAACTTGATAAGAAATGTTATTCAAGCTGTACAGTCACCAGAAGGACACCACCGCAAGACACATGGACCCTGTTTTCTGCGGGGCTGTTCCTATCTGCGCCAAGTAGGAACTGCCCGGTGCCCTTTGGGTAGTTTCTCCCCCTTGTTTGCAGGGGCATTTTTTCTTTTTTTTTTTTTTTATGTACATCCTTATTGGTTTTTTTAAAAAAAATACACCTTTATTGGTTTTTTAAAAATACATCTTTATTGGGTATTTTGTGCCTTTTTTCTTTTTTGTGACAAAATATTTACAACACAAAACGTGCCATTTTAATAACTTTTAAGTGTACAACTCAGTGTTAGTTACAGTCACACCACTGGGCGATCATCACTGCTGTCTGTTTCCAAAACTTTTTCGTCACACCAAACAGAAACCGCGGACCCGTGAAGCAGTAACTTCCCATTCCCAGACACCCGTCCCTGGTAACCTCTCTTCTGCTTTCTTTCTTTTTTAAAAATTTATTTATTTATTTATTTCTGGCTGCGTTGTGTCTTCATTGCTGCGAACTGGCTTTCTCTAGTTGTGGCAAGCGGGGACTACTCTTTGTTGCGGTGCACGGGCTTCTCATTGCGGTGGCTTCTCTTGTTGTGGAGCACGGGCTCTAGGCACGTGGGCTTCAGTAGTTGTGGCACGCGGGCTCCGTAGTTGTGGCTCGCGGGCTCTAGAGCGCAGGCTCAGTAGTTGTGGCGCACGGGCTTAGTTGCCCTGCGGCCTGTGGGATCTTCCCGGACCAGGGATCGAACCCATGTCCCCTGCGTTGGCAGACGGATTCTCAACCACTGCGCCACCAGGGAAGCCCTCTTCTACTTTCTGTCTCTGTGAATGTGCCTGTTCTAGATGTTCCATCCACGTGGAATCACACAGTATTTGTCCTGTGGCGTCTGGCTTCTCTCCCTCAGCAGAGCGTTTTCAAGGTTGCAGGGGCCTGTCTGGCCTGGGCTCGGGCTCTGGCTCTGGAGCGGCAGATTCTGCAAATCCCTGCTTCTCTCCACCTCAGCCCTGTCACCCGCTCCCGTCCAGCGCATCTCCTGGGCGCGGTGCTTGTGGTGACGTGCAGGCTTTGGCCCGTCCGGAAGTCGTTCCCACTTCTCGCACCACCCAAACCCCAGCCCATGAGCAGAACTAGGCACCAGGGGGGACATGGGCCAAAGGCCTGGCACCCTTGGAGGCAGGGGAAAGAGGCAGCCAGAGAACAGGTAACCACGACTATTCCCTGGGTGAATCCGGGTCAAGTGACTAAATGACGAAATGAGGCCCCGCTTCGTGTGACGGGTCCCAGCAGGTGACTCCAGGGTTTCGAGCTTGGTCACAGCAGGAGACATCTGAAGGGGAAGCTGCACTGGAGAGAGATGTGATGGGCTCCCTTCGAATCGTGCTTCTCGTCTTCTTGACTTATTCCTGTGCCATTGCAGTCTCTCCTAAACGGCACCCACGGTGGCACCTAAGATGCAGAACACAATGGCTGGGCAGTGTCCACTGCAGGAGCCTTTGCAGAAGGCGGCATGGCCAGACATTTCAAGAGTTTCCGAGTATGCCTACCCTTTGACCCACAAATTCCATGTCTTGGAGTCTGGTCTAAAAAGGAAACGATCATAAATACAGACCAATATTCCTGCACAAGGATGTTCCCTGCCGTGTTTATAGTAACCTCCAATAGCAAACAACCGAAGTAATCAATCATAAGGGAATGACTTAAGGAAACTATGATAAAATAGTACAGGGCTATAAAAATTATATTTGCAAAGCAAAACGAGATTTTTGATGGTGGGGGAAATGCCTATGAGAAAATGTTCAGCAAAAGAAAAAAAATTTTTAAGCAGACTGTAATTCTCTGTATGCATTGTGATATCAAGTATGTAAAAAAGAGAAATCACAGGGAAAAAATAAACAAGCATATGCCAAGCTTCTTGGTGCCAATTATGGTTTTTAAATTTTTTCCTTACATCTTTCCACACTTTGCAAATGCTCTACAAAAGGGATGTGCGTGACTTTGATGTTCAGGACAAGAAAGCAATAAATGGGAGGAACGATGCTCCTCTCTGTGTGATGAAAGAGGCACTAGAATTTGGGCATACTGGAGGCCTGGCCCAGACCTGCGAGCAATGTGGTCCCTGACTGTGCTTTGGGGGGGATACCGTGGGGGTTGGGGGACGGGGTGGGACAGTGTGGCACGTGAGCTGGCTTAGGTCGGCGTTGGAAACTTAAATGACTTCAGGGGCCCGGCAGGCATCATCGTTGAGTGAAAGTGTGCAGTGCAATAGGGAGGGGTGGGGACTGTGGCAAAATGGAGCCCTCACACCCTGTCTGAAAGGAGCGGCTGCTGCTCAGCTGCAGTGGGTGTCTGCCACGTGGGAGTGAGGGCCCTGTGCGGCCAGACCTTCCATTTCTCAAAGGAGTCAGAAATCCCTGGTTTTCAAAGGCGAACTCTCTCACTAAACACTGGCACTTAAGCGTCGTGCAGTCCACATCCACGGGCCAGGCACCGTGGGCGAGCCCCCAGTCAGTGACCTCCGGCCTCCCCTCCCTCCTCTTCAGTCCCTGTGTTGGGTCCCCCACGTGGGTGCCAGGCTGCTGGTGGCCCACAGCACAGGCTGAAAGGGGCTTCCTTTTCTTCTTTCCGCCAGAAAACGAACCTCCCTCTCCTCTGGTCTCCGGGATTATCGATTACAACATGCCCCTCACCTCTACGTACCTGAAGCAGATGAAGTTGCGCGTGATGAATTCCCAGGAGCAGGTAAGGCGTCCGCCCCCCTCAACCCCACCTGGAGGCGCCCTGACTTGCCTGGATGTGGTTGATCCTTTCCGAGACGTAGGGCCACAGCCTGTGTAAACACACTGGAAATCAAAGAGGCCCTTATCTGGCTATCTGGGCCATGCAGTCCAGGCTGAGAGGGGAGGGAAGGAATGTGTTCCTAGTTAGAGGGTCTGCCGGGTCTTCGGTGAAACCTTCCTTCAGGGCAGGGGCGAGGGAGGGGGTGGGTAAGAGCTGCCCACCTTGGCTCTTAGGTTGTTCTCTCTCTGCTCTGCCCTTTGTCTGCTACATCACTCGGCTCCTTTCCCCCGAGAGAGGGGGGCCCTTGCTGCCTGCCTGTGGCTTCTGTCACCCTTGGGGCCCAGACAGGCCAGGAAGATGGGCCTTGGAGGGTGGCCTGGGTGACATAAGGCCCTGGGCTCCCCCTTCCCGGCTGTCCAAGACTCCCCAGCTGTGGCTTGCCCCGGGCTGTCAGGCACCATGGAAACAGTTTATGAAAAGAAAACCCCTCCTGCCTGCCTCTCTACACGGCCCACCTTCTAGCCCTTTGCAAGGCAAGTAGCCTGACTGTCTTTCAGAGAAGGACTAGGTGAGTGCCACCCGCTCCCTCCGCCACTGCCCAAAAAACTAGAGTAATAATGTCTTAACCTCTCGCTTCAAGTTTTTTCATCTGTTGTGACATACGAACCTACTGGATCTTTGAGGCCTGCCTAGGGGAATGGGTTCTTTCTCCTCCGTTGAAAGTCTGACTTCCAGCCCTGGCTGCATTCCGTCCTGGGTATGGCTGGTCTCCTTGACAACCTGAGCATGTGTCCGCCCAGGGGGTGATGGCTCTGCAGTCAGCTCCGAGGTGATGTTACAGGACGTGCTCAGGTGGCATCTGGGGCTGTGGCACCCAGTTTGAGGATCTGAGCTGGTTGGCTTGAGTTCTGCACTTCCCTGAGGAGGAGGCATGGTGTGCCCTCCCATCCTTAACAGCCTCCAAGGGTCAAATGAAGTAAGCTTGGCTCCGGGTAGTAGAGCTGTCTGCGTTTCTGGCGTCTTTTCATCTGAGATGGTCTATTCTATGATGGTTGCATCCCTAAGAAACTTCATGCACTCATAAACAATGTCAGTGGGGAAAATGGTGTTGGGTTTTCAACTCACAATGGCAAAGTTGCTTTTGTGCAGGAATGCCAGTTGTAAGGGTGTTGCTTTTGTTAATAGTTATAAAATCTAAACACCACCAGGCAGGGTGAAGAGCAGGGGCACTCGAAGAGCCAAACAGCCGGAGTACGGCCCCATGGCTCTTTCTTTTCTACAAAATGGCGCTCCATCCAGCTCACCACCAGAACCAGTAGGGGTCAGTGTAGCCCACTCTGTGATCCCTCATTAATGGATTCTGTTATGTTTCATTTGGTACACAAATTCCTACTGTCTGTGGGGCGTTAAGACTGTAGGTTAGGTACATTAGCAAGGATTCAGTCATTCAGCAAATATTTATGAAGCCCCACTCCGTGAGCGAGGCTCTGGGGATGAGCAAAGACAGTACCATTCCTAGCTCTCCTTATGATCTAGGGGGAGACAGACACTAATGAAAAAATTACACACAAATGGTAATAAGCCATCATGGTGCAGCTGTGGCAAGTGCCAGGAAGGAGACTCATGGTGCCATGAGTACTTAGATGGACACGGTGCGGGGACTGAGGCAGGGGTCAGGAAGGTTTGCCTCAGAAGGGGGTGCTTGAGCTGAGATCAAGATCTGAAGGGAAGAGAGCTCCAGGCTGAGGAAACAGCTTGTGCAAAGGCCCTGTGGCTTGAGGGAGGACAGCACCAGTGAGAATTTGTGAGGCTGGTGTGGCTGGTGTGGAGAATGTGAGGAGTTCTGTAGCTAAAGAAAAGTGGGAGAAGCACAGTGTTGGGCATATAAGCACTTGATGCACATCTGTGAATGAACGGAAATTCACGTAACAAGATGGATAAGTTGCCCTGGTGAGGTTCAGGCTACTCCCAAAGGGAGGAAGAATTGTGGGAGGTGTTTGTCCCCAGGATGCTGCGGCCGGGGCTGAGGCTGAGATTGGGGTGGCCTCAGTGGACAGTGGAGTTGACTGTGTCTTCCTTACCTCCATTTCTGGTTTCCCAGATGGGGATCGTCTGAACATTCCCGTGGTAGGGAATAAAGGCTCAGACCCTCCTTGCACACAGCTGGCAGGAGAAGCGGCACCCCACCTCGTGCCTGGGGCCCTTCAGCTGTCGGTCTCCCACGCTCCGCGCACTGCAGTGAGCGCTCAAGGCCTCAGCCCCTCAGCCAGCACCGTTAGCCCGGTTCTATAGCCAGGCACGTGGCAAACAAGAAGTCGCATTGCTCACTAGTTTATTTGTCTGCAGCAGCAAGGAAGGGCCAAGGACCCAGATGTCTTTGATTCTTCAGCCTGAGTTGGAACTGAAAATACATATACTTGAATTGGCAGCTTCTTTCCTGTAGTGAAGTCAGAGCAGGACTGGGTGAATGGCCCCCTATCCCAACGCAGCCACAGGACTACCTCTGCTGCTGTCAAACCCCGTGTCCCAAGACAAGGCTCTGAAAGTAGTTTCATTCCCTGCGGCATCCCTGCGACCCCGAGAGGCCTGCCGACAGAAGACACCTGTAGTGTCTACAAATCACTCATGCAGGCTACGTGGAAAACGAACCCAAATCTAAAGTATCGGGAGCTGGGATAAATGATATTTTATTAATGCTGAGCAAAGCTCTACATCTAAAAACTCTGGGTGAGAAAAATCTAAGAATTCATTTTTTTCCAGCATTAGATATCCAGGAGACACTATAAGTGAGGCAAGTAGAACATGTTCCCCTCACTTGGCTTTGAGCAGACAACGAACAGGTGGTGGAGTGTGCTTGTGAACTGGACAGAATCATGTTACCTTTTGTCCAGTTGTGTTGGATTAATGTGCTGAGAAATAGGTCTTTCTCCAAAGAGGACATTAGGTAATATGAAAATCTCATAATAATGTTCACACGAACAAAAAAGATTCTTGACATCTGATCCAGTGCAGCAGATATTTATGGTGTCCTCAACATGCAAGACATTTAGGGGTCAGACTCCACCCTCCCAGGAGCTCCATCCTAAGGCACACGACCCCCCAGGAGCTGTCATTGCGGTGGCCACATTGAGCTGGAAATAGGCGAGGGTAGCCTGATAAAACTGGTTTTTTTCCCCCTTACTTGGGAAAACAGTCATAAAGATATAAAACTGAAATCACATTTAGTTGTACTGATGATTAATACATTTTCTTGTAGGGGGGAGGCTGTGAAGATTTCATGAGATGTGGACTGTCTCGGAGAATGTTCCAAAGCATTCTCTGATAAGATGGGGTCCTAGGGAGGGGTGCAGGCCAAGCTCATAGGACCAGAGGCGGCCAGCAAGTGCACCCCCAGCCGCTGATGTTTCAAATCCCCTCTCAGGGCCGTGTGCAAGATGCACCAAGAGGAATGTTAGGGTCTCATCTTCACGCAGCCGCTGATTTATTTTCTTTCTCATTTTATTTTCTTTCATACTTTTTATTTAGTTACACAAATACACATGGCCTCAGTTGCCAAAAAGCAAAAGCATGGTGACAAAAATCACCATCATCTCACCACCGAGATCACTGAATATTTTGGTGTCCACCCTTCCAGACTATTGAATAGAAAAGGGAATTATCCTGTATGCACCATTTTACAACCTGCTTTGCTTTTCTGATGCTGATTTTCCATCCTATTCAGTCTCCTTACCCTCTGGGCCCTGACGTTTCCACCTACCAGAGAAGCTGGTTGTATAATTTCCTGTCATTCACTCCTTTCTCACCCGTACCTACCCATCCACCCATCCACCCATCCACCCATCCATCCATCCTGCACTTGAACTGGCATGGTTCCAGGCGCTGAGGAGACCGGTGAACAGAGTCTCTGCCCTGCCGGCTCTCAGAGTTCAGTGAGAGAGACAAGGAAAACGGAAATCAACACTGTGGGGTCTGTAGGAAGAGCTTAGAGGAGGAACAGAGGAGGGACGGGGAGTGAGCAGGGTGGATGCTGTTTCAGCACTTTACACACTTCACCCCTCTCCCTCACAGCTCAGCAGGGTCACGTTGTCCTCCTCGCCTTACAGGTTCGTAGCTGAGGCTCAGAAATGTTCTGTAACTTGCTCAAGGTCACACAGCCACTAACATGAGCTGAAACTCAGACCCCTTCCAGCCAAACCTGTGCACTTGCCATGGCCGCAAGCCCTACTTCTCCCTGTACTTCCTGGATGAGGGTGTGCTCTTTAGAATCAGAGGCGCTGTGCCACCTGGGTACTGAATGTCAGATCGCCGGCACGGCTAGTGGAGAGGAAATGTCCTTGGCAGAGATGCTGGCAGAGCAGGCAGAGAGCTTTGTTTGGCTTGGGAACTGGGAGCCGCCTTAAATATATAATGCTTAAGGAAATACGGGAGAAGGGATTTGGTAGGGGGCTGGGGTGGGGTAGAGGTCGCCCCCTACCTCGTGAACGCTCAGTTACCTGCAGGGGTGCGTGTATAAGTTGATATCCACGTTATGGGTTATGTGATCCTGATCTTTCCTGAGATCGCAGTGTTTGAACCAAGACCCCTGTTGTTGTAGAAATCAGATCCAGATCCGAAGGAAGGAAGACAAATCATCTGTGTTCCTCCCCTGACACATACTTGCATTTTATAGTAGCGGAGGCTGAGACCCAGGGCGGCTCAGCAACTTTCCCAGGGCAACCCCTGGCTCAGGCTTTTTGGGTGCCCACCGCCCCTCCAACCCCTTGCTCTTTCCAGAGCGGGAGGGCTGTGAGCACCTTCCTTCGCCTCCCGCCTCCCGTGTCTCCAGTTCTTGGAGCAGCACTAATGTCCCGCTAATGGTTTTAATGGTTCTCCCAGCAGCGTGTGAAGTGGTGCGCTGCTCCATTGTTTAAACCCACGTGATGGAGGCTCTGACTTGACTCCTTAACGCCTGCCTCCCTCTCCTCTGCAGCTCTCTGCCTGGCCCTGAGTTTTCCTTGGATCCTGGAGGTTGGGGGAGGAGGGCAGGCTTCCCCCTCCCCCCCCCGACACAAGTGGGGCCTGCAGGGTAGCCCCTGCCCAGAGGCCGGGGCGGGGGGGGGTGGTGGTGTGTGTGTGTGTCTCCAAAACATTGGCCCTCCTGCTCCTTTCAGCAGGCCAGCGTGGAGCACCACTGTTCTCAGCCAAGACTCCAGCCCACCCACCAAAGACCCTGGAGTCCGGCTGACGGTACCAGTTCTGGCGCCTACCAGCTGTGTGACTCTGGGCAAACCATTTCACCCCTCCACGCTCCTTTTTCCTCACGTTACTTGAGAATAATAACACTATAGCTACCTCACTGAGTTATTCCAAGAGTTAAATGACCCAAAGCAGGCCTAGTGCTTAGCACCGTGCTGGACACCTCAGAAGCACAGAGGAAATCTCAGTGACCTCTGCTACTGTTGATGGTAATGTTATTATGCAGCCTCGGTTTCATAGACACAGTGAATGACCTTGTCCAAGAGACCAGCGCCACAAAGATGAGTAAGACAGCATAGCTGGTCTCAAGGAGCTCTTCTTAGTAGAGGGGACAAGACAGCAGCCAGGGAACTGTAATCCAGGACAAGAAAACAGAAACGAGAAGGGACCAGGAAACTGCCAGGCGGTTCAGGGGACACTCGCTTATTTTAAAATGAGATTTGGACCAGCAAAGAGGGCCCAGGTGAGGGAAGCTGAGGGGTAATAGCTCTAGGAGGACCTGGGCTGGGGAAGAACAGAGCCAGTTTGGGAAAAGGAGGAGAAGGAAGAAGAGGAGCCGGAGGGGACTCAGAACATGCACCTCTTGCAAGCAAGGCCACGAGAGAGCCCTTTCCTCAGCCAGCACTCGGGAGCCAGGCAAGGATTTGGGGCAGGAAATGAGCACATTCCAAGTGTGAAACTTTCTCAGGCTTGCGTCTTCCTTAGGGGAGAAGGAAACAAGTCCACTCTGAAAAGCTCTCCACATTCACTTTTTTCTTAATTGTGGTAAAATATATGTAAAATTTGCCATTTTAATCATTTTTAAGTGTACAGTTCAGTGACATTAAGTACATTCACAGTGTTGTGCAATCATTACCACTATTTCCAAAAGTTTTCATCACCCCAAACAGAAACTTTGTAACCATTAAGCAATAATTCCCCATTCCCCCCACCTCCAGCCCCTGGTAACCACTGTTTTACTTTCTGTCTCTATAAATTTGACCATCTAGGTACCTCACATAAGTGGAATCATGTATTTGTCCTTCTGTGTCTGGCTTATTTCACTTAGCACGTTTCCAAGGTTCATCCATGTTGTAGCATGTGTCAAAACTGCATTCCTTTTTATGGCTGGATAATATTCCATTGTATGGATAGACCACATTGTTTTTATCCATTCATCCGTTGATGGACATTTGGGTTGTTTTCACTTTTTGGCTAGCCACTTTCACTTTTTAATATGTTAGACCAGGTTATGGGATAGGGAGGGATTAAAACAGGGATCTGCTCCTTCTCTCTCTGAGTCCTTACCCCTCTTTGTGGCTTGCTTTTCTCATGGACATTCTCAACCTCCTTCCTGCTCAAAAGGGCCCCCCCAAAATGGGCAGACCTAAAGAGGAAGCATAGTTGATGGGTTACAGTGAGAGCCTGTCACTTACTTAAACAGTGCCTGACTCAACAGGACTTTTACCTGTGGAGAACCTGTGAGTACTGACTGTGACACCCAGATTTAAGAGCTTGATAGCAATGGTAATCTCCTCCTTCCCCTTCCTCAGGCTGCCCTGAAGCCCAGGCAGGGTGTGAGCTCAGGGGAGAAATAGCAGAATGGAAACTTTGCCATGTCCAAGGATTTAATGGTCTCTTAAGGAAGCAGCAGTTCTGATGTGTGTGTTTTGTTTTTTTTTTTTTAATAGTGAAAACCTTTTTTATTTAGAATTAGCCAGCTGGACTCAGTTTAGATGATCCCAATTTTGTTGGCAACATCCAAAGCATCATAGTCGGGGCCAGTTGAACACAGGGCTTCTTCTCTCCATCAGGCCTGATCAGGGTGTTGACCTTGGCCACACCAGTGTCATAGAGCTTCTTCACAGCCTGTTTAATCTGGTGCTTATTGGCCTTGACATCCACAATGAGCACAAGTGTGTTGTTGTCCTCTATCTTCTTCATGGCTGACTTGGTGATGAGGGGAAACTTGATGATGGCATAGTGGTCAAGTTGTTTCTCCTAGGGGCGCTCTTCTGAGGTTATTTGGGCTGCCTCCTGAGCTGCAGTATTTTGGCCATCAGAAGGTGGGTGATGTCCAGATCTTCTTCTTCTGTGGCTGTGGACGACTTTCAACACTGCTTTCTTGGCCTTCAAAGCCTTTCCCTTGGCTTCGGCTTTGGGAGGGGCAGGGGCTTCCTTCTTTGCCTTCGGTGCCATCATCGTGAAAAAGCCAATGTGTTCTTGAAAATTAAACAGTAATCTTCATGGAATAGAAATAGAATGTAGAACTTCTAAATGACTAGAGAAAAATAAAAGAACCAAAGAAAACTTGATCAGTCCAGCAAGAGTAATTAAATGAGGGAATAAAAGAAGAAGCAACCAAAAAGAGATATAGTAAATGGAAAAGATAGGTAAACTAACAGGAACAAGATGAAACACTAGCAAATCACAATAAACGTAAATGGGTTAAATTCCACTACAAAGGGTCAAAAAGGCTCAGATGAGGTTTTTTAATGATAAAATCCATTTGGTATTTATAAAAGACTTTTCAAATGACACAAAAAGGAATATTAAAACATAAGAAAGAGAGGGCAGTGCTATTAGTGTCAAACAAGTTCAAGGCAAAAAAAGCATTAAATAGGGCAAAGTGAGGTATTTTATGTTGATCAAAAGCACAGTTTCCCAGTAATATTTCAGAGCCTCTTGACTCTGGAGGTCTGCCCTTGGGGAGGTTGAGGGCTCTTGACCTCAGCAGTCTTCCCTGAGGGGAGGTCAAGGAGGGCAGTAGGTCTTATGAACATAAAGAGTAACTTGGGCTTCACTGTGAGAGGCAGCATCTTTCTTTCTTCCCTCCTTCCTTCCCTCCTTCCTTCCTTCCTTCCTTCCTTCCTTCCTTCCTTTCCGTCTTTCTTTCTTTCCCAAATGCTCATGTTTTATCCCTTTTTCTTGTGAGGATCTTTTATAATCCCAGCATGTAAGCAAAACGTAAATATACTCTGGACCTTTACTGGTCCCTGGACGTATCAGGGGAGTAGAATGGGAAAGGGTGGAGGCAGCACCATTCTTTGACATCCCTCAGCATCTACCCATCATCAGTCTCTTCACCTTTGCAATTTTTTTTTTTTTTTTTTTTTTTTTTTGTGGTATGTGGGCCTCCCTCTGTTGTGGCCTCTCCCCGGTTCCCCTGCATCGGCAGGCGGACGCGCTACCACTGCGCCACCAGGGAAGCCCCTCACCTTTGCAATTTTTGCTACTGTCTTGCTGTAGCTACTTCTCTAAACCAGTATTTGTATTTGAGCATCAGCATTTGCTCTCTGGAAATGTGCATGGAGCAATATGAGAGGCGGACCCTGTGGAACTTGTGAGAATGTGCGGTCTGCTGCCTTAGCTGCCTGAATTTTAGTCCCTCTCCTCCTCTCCCCTCTGGGCTCACCCACTGAGGTATGCTGGGGCCACTTTCTCAGTTCCCAGCCTCCTTCCCTTCTTCCCAACTCCAGGCCTTCCTGGTCCACTGCTGGCTTCCTTCTCATGTTCCATTTCTTGCCTCCCTCCACTCAGACACCCCCCACAGGCCTCTGGGATCAGCCCACCTTATGTAGCTGAGTGAAGGGGGCCCAGCTTGCCTCCATGAGAGCCCAAGAAAGGCCTGAAATGCCACTGGCCCCATTATCAAGATCTGAGAAGCTGTAGCACAAACCTTTTCCCATCTCAGTAAATCCCTGGCACTGTAGAAGGTTTGTACTGTGGCAAGAAAAACAAAAAGCCACTGAAATACTGACCTTGACCAAGGCTGCTGTTTGGATTTCTCCAGGCAAAGAATGATCCTTGGCACATTTCTGCTGTGAGAAGATGTGCAGGTGGGGTAGCTGATCTCAGGTCCTGCCCTGTGCCCCTCAGGCCCTCCCGCATCACCCCAGGGCAGCTAACCCTCAGAAACAGCTTCTCAAGTGTTCATCTTTTTTGTTTATTTGTATTCATTTTTATCGATAAAAAATACATATCTTGAAAATCATATAGAAAAACAGCAGATCCTGTCCCAGCCTCCCCACTTCAATTTCTACCCTTCAGAGACAGCCTCCTTTCTTTCTTATCTTTTAGCTGTCTCTTCTGGTATTTATCTCCTATTTCTAAATAACATGTGCTCATGCTGCTAGTGCTTGATTTTTCAGTTTGGGCTATTTTGGTTATTGTTGTTTAATTTCCTGCTGGAGGAGATAAGTATGTACACTATTACACCCTCTCATAAACACATGTATTATTTCTCCTTCTTCCATCCCTCAGTATTATTTATACCTCCCTATTTAGGTAAATTATTATATTTCTATTATAATGGCTGTATAGGTTATTCATAGCTGAGCCAATTATCACACTGTGATTACATTTTCTTTCTTTTGATTCCCCAGAGTTAGCCATTGCCTCTTTTTTTTCCAGCCTTAGCCCTCTATCTTTTGAGCTTGCTTATGGTGTGTGTGTGTGTGATTTTTATTTTTATGTACTCAAATTTATCAGTTTTTTTCTTTAATAGCTTCTGCATTTGAGTCTTAAAAAAAACCTAACTCCACTCTGCCTCCGTGTTCTCTTTTAGTATTTTCATGTTTTTAGAACAGTTTTAGATTTAGAGAAAAATTGAGAAGCTAGTGCAGAATTCCCACATTATCCCCCCCCCCACACAGTTTCCCCTATTATTAATATCTTACATTAGTATGATACATTTGTTACAATTAATGAACCAATACTGATACATTATTAACTAAAGTTTATATGTTATTTAGATTTCCTTAGTTTTTACCTAATGTCCTTTTTCTGTTCCACAGTCCTATCTGGGATACACTATTACATTTACTTGTCACATCTCCTTAGGCTCCTCTTGGCTGTGATAGTTTCTCAGCCTTTTCTTGGTTTCAACGACCTTGACAGTTTTAAAGCATACTGGTCAAGTATTTTGTAGAATTTTGGAATTTGTCTGATGTTTTTCTCAATATAAAACTGTTGTTATGGGTTATTAGGAGGAAGACCACAGACACAGAGTGCCATTTAAAAAACATTTTATTGAAGTATAGTTGGTTTACAATGTTGTGTTTAATTTCAGCAAAGAGAGTCAGTTATACATACACACACACACACACACACACACACACACACATATATATCCTTTTCATATTCTTTTCCATTATGGTTTGTCACAGGATATTGAATATAGTTCCCTGTGCTATACAGTAGGACCTTGTTGTTTATCCATCCTGTATATAATAGTTTTCCTCTGCCAATCCCAAACTCAGAGTGCCATTTTTACCACATCATATCAAGTGTACCTACTGTCACCATGACTCATGACCGTTGATGTTGCCTTGGCCACACCAGCTGACATGATGTTTGTCAGGTGTCATCACTGTAAAGTTATTCTTTTACCCCCCTCCGTACTGTATGCTTTGGAAGGAAGTCACCATGTGCAGCCCACACCTAAGGAGTGGGGTTTATCATTTCCCTCCTTGAGGGTAAAGTGTCTGCATACATTATTTGGAATTCTTTTGCATGGGAGGTTTGTCTCTCCTTCCTTATTTATAAATCTATTCAATCATTTACTTATATGGCTATTTATTCTATACTTGGGGTTATAACTCAGTACTGCTGTATCTATTTTGATGCTCAAACTGTTCCAGCTTTGGCCACTGGGAGCTCTTTCAGTTGGCTCCTGTGCTCTTTTGACATACCCCCATTGAAGTTTTTTGTTGGTTTGTTTTTTGAAGGATTTTATTTTGTTTTAGTGTTTCTTTACTTTCTGGTACTACAAGATGCTCCAGGGTCATCTTGTATATATTCTACCCCAATCCTAGAATCAGCCATATCTTCCTTATATTATAGAATCATATTAAAAACCAAGATCCGGGCAATAAGTGTACTTATTGCCACTGGGGTGTCCTTTCTTTTAGACCCTCTCAGCTGACAGAGCAAAAAAATATACGTGTTGTCATTTTTCATATTTGATCTTTGATCCATTTGGAGCTCATCCTAGTATATTCTGAGATACAGGTCCTGCTTTACCCTTTTGTGTCAACATCATTTATTAAGGAATCTATTTTCTTCCCACTGATTTGAGATGCCACCTTTATAATTTACTAAATTTCCATCTGAAACAGAATGTACTTCTATCCAGTCCGCCGGTTTCTTTGTCTGTTCATGTGCCAGCCACACACTGTTTTAAGTATTGAGACTAATATGTCTTAATATCTAATACACCTAATTAATATATCTTACTACGTAGCAGGAATGGTTCCCCTCCTTGTTGTCCTTATTTTTTAAAGTTTCCTTGGCTTGAAAAAAGAACTATTTGAAAAAAAAAATGTTTAATGCCTTAAAAAATTTCATACTCCGTTCTTGGTGAGGGAAAGATACTGAGGCACCATTGATCCATCCACATAAACATGAAGCTGAAACACTTTGACTGCAGGCCTTTCTGTTCACCCAGCAGACCGGGTGGGCTGTGAGCCAGGAGCATCACAGTTCCGTGCTGGAATCTGGGGGCTATAAATATTGACAGCCCAGCGTTCCCATCCTCCTAAAGATGGTGACAGGCAAAATAGGGCATCGCTAAAACTTGAGAGGGAAAGTTTTCTGGGAAACCTCTTTTTTGAGAGGACAAAAAGGGAAGTGAAAAACCCATTGTCAAAGATCTTTGTTACAGGGCATTGTTTTAGTGATCAATATATTTCACTGACAATCCTCGGGTGCTTTGAAGAAACTTGCTGCAGTTTCCAAATACTTGAAGAAAATGAGCATTACGGCTGTTTCGCCAGGCCAGCCTGGGTTCAGAGACGTCCGTGTCTCTCTTCTTTCCTCCTGCTTCCCTGAAGCTGTGTGGGAAAGAAGCAGCAAACGACCAACATCCAGGCTTCCCTGGTGGCGCGGTGGTTGAGAATCCGCCTGCCGATGCAGGGGACACGGGTTCGTGCCCCGGTCCGGGAGGATCCCACATGCCGCGGAGCGGCTGGGCCCGTGAGCCATGGCCGCTGAGCCTGCGTGTCTGGAGCCTGTGCTCCGCAACGGGAGAGGCCACGACAGTGAGAGGCCCGCGTACCACAAAAACAAACAAACAAAATGACCAACATCCCGTCTCCAAAGCCAGTTGCCTGATGCAGTTAGTCGATACCCCAAACCTGAACAGATCATTGTCCCTGTCCGCTTCAAAAGTCTCAGTCGCCTTCCAGGCCACCAGATCCACCCCCGTGCTTGCAAGGATGCTGACGCAGCCTTTCAACTTCATTATCTGGGGGAAAAAAATGCGTGCAGTGCCCATAACTTACTGGTGCAGGCAGGAGAGCTGCCTGATGCCGGGAGCAGAATCCTGCCTGTGGGGCTGGCCTGGAGATGCTTTATCTGTGTCGAGGGAAAAGGCAGGAGCAAGGTCAGGAGCCGCTAAGTGGGCCTCCGTCCATGAGAGCAGCTCTGTCTTCTCAGACCTCTGACTGGGAACCGCCCCTCAGGGCACCCAGGTAGCTGACTCCCTGCTCTGTCTCGAAGGACCCAACAGGCAAGGAGGTGTCTGTCCCCAGCTGGGCCAGCAAGGAGCAGCTCAAAACATCCAGATGGTCACTGAACCAATGGCCGACCTTGTGACCCACCCCCCTCCA
The DNA here is from genome assembly GCF_002837175.3 of Physeter macrocephalus. NCBI lineage: Eukaryota > Metazoa > Chordata > Mammalia > Artiodactyla > Physeteridae > Physeter > Physeter macrocephalus. Next base: position 24,359,536 of record NC_041227.1, read on the forward strand.
ACTCTGGGTCCAGCCTGACTGAGACCCAGAGGGGCCTTGTTGTCTCATGGCCACATCCTGCTGTTCTTGTTATTGCTGTTGTTGTTTTTAACAGTGGAACTCCTGACCCCAGTTCTTGGATATCCCCCAGTTCAAGGGGGGTATCTTGGGCAGGGCGCTTTCTCCAGCCCTCCCTGTTTTTTGTCACAATTTTTTGAGGGCGAACCCCCCCGGTGGCTTTGCGGAGGCTTCTGCTTAAGGCACCGCAATGCAGGCTGCTTGGCTCCGGGGGCGCCGAGCATTTATGGGTCGTGGCTTTTCCACAGCTTCTCGACCCCCCCGACCTTGGCAGCCTGATGGCTCCTGCTTCTCAGGTGGGGCCCAGACAGGCCCCGGCCCCCCGCAAAGAGCTGCTCCAGGAGACCTGGCCCCACTTGGTGGCTGGGTGGGCCAGGGCTTTGTAACCAGACCTGGAAAATGCAGGAGGGGTTCAGACGCTTCAGCAGCTGATGTCTGGAGATCAATTAGAGATAATGGCTCTGGGTGGACTCGAAGAAGCATGGCCAAGATTTTTCCTGGTTGTGATTGTGTTTACCTCATTAACGGGCCTTTTTCTTTTTCTTTTTTTTTTTTTTAAACATCTTTATTGGAGTATAATTGTCTTTTTCTTTTTTTTTTTGAGGGTGGCACAGCAGTGTCACACTGTTTGTGCTGGCTGCCTTGTTTTACTCATAGGGTGACCAGGCATCGACCCATGGCGGGCTGAGGGCTCCCCAACCTCTGCTCAGACAGAGGAGGCAAAGGCCCACGCTTCTCCTCGCAGCCCTCCAGACCCTTGCCCTCCCTGCAACCCTCTGTGTGTATAGTTTTTAAAAAATCTCCTCCTTCACTCATTCAACAATCATTTAAGTTCCTTCAACGTCCCAGACACTGTTCTGAGACAGACAAGGAGCCCACTCTCTGGGAGTTCACAGGCCATAGAGATGATAAACAAGACAAGAAAGAAAAAAAGATATGCAAAAGTGAGATGTTTAGGGCAGACAATTAAAACAGAGACCATTGATAGACTGCGCCTCTGGGTGAGAAGGCCTCTCTGAAAAGACGGCATCCAAGCCGAGACCCAGTTGATAGGAGGTGGCCCGCCCTATAGAGGAAAGGCTTTCCAGGTGGAGCAGACAGTTAGTGCAAAGGCCCTAGGTTGGGAACAGCAAGGGGACTAGGACAGGGGAGTGAGGGGCAGATGTGCTTGGGAGAAGCCCGAGCAGCCTGCAGAGGACAGTGCTCTCTGGCCCACCTGTCGTGTGCATGTGGTACCTCAAGGCGCACCTTCCTCTTCCAGAGGAGGGCAGGGGCTTAACTGGAGGTGACAGCAGGTGGAGATGAGCGGCCAAGAGAGCCCATCGACTCCGACCCTAGGTGTGGCCCTACCCCGCACCAGCTGCCTAACTTTCACTTCTCCATGCTGCAGCTTCCCTGTTACTGGAACAGCAGGTTTGGGCCAGACTTCAGTGGTTTTCAAAATTTGCTTTTGGACAGAGGAACCCCTTTCTTCAAGGAAACTCTTCTGGGGAGGAAGTTAGTATGTCAGGGGTCAGCAGGAGGCAGGCATGTGGCTGGGAAAGGGGCCCAGAGCTCTGCGCACCTGCCCTTCCTGCCCCCAGCCAGCCCACCTCCAGCCTTCAGCAGTAAATAACAGGGCCTGGATAGCCCTGAGCTTTGGGCTGGGGTGCTGCAGACAGGCGGGAGAGGGGCTCAGCCCAGCATGACCGCAGGCAGCCCGGCCCCAGGCTGGCCGCTCCTCTCTCTCCTGCAGCTTCCTCCTCAGTAGATGTGAGTGACAGAGTCTAGGCCTTGCCAGCCCCATGGTTGCTGGGAGGCTTGGATGTTTGGAACAGCTCCAAGTGCCTCAAGAAAAAATAGGATAGAAACAGAAGATCCTCTTTACCTGGAACACTGCTGTGGCTCGGGAAGTGCCCGGGCACACCTGTGCAGAGCCTGGCACCTTTCCCTCTGCAGATTCCCCCCCACCCTGCACCTCAGTAGCCACAGCAGGTGCCCTGACACAGCCCCCCTCCTCAGTCTCTTTAAGGAGTTGACACTCTAGGGAAAAGGCTACATGGGTCTGGGGTCCTTACTGTCCAGTCCATCCATAATCAGAAGCCCTGTGAATCAGACAGGGATGCTTTTGACTACAGGTCCAAAAACCCAGCTGGCTCTATAACAAAACATGAAGGTTTTTTATACCTGAAATAGGAAGAGTGGTGGCGCAGCTGTTGGTGTTGATGTCAGCCATGTTGGGTTGGTGTCTCTGTGATGTTATTGACCTTTTCCTCACACTTGCAAGTTGGCTGCTATTGCTCCAGCCATCTTGTCCACATTCAGGGTGAGAGGAAGATGGGAAGGGGTGGCGTAAGCTTAGTCCAGCAAAGCGGAAGCTTTCCCAGAGAGTTGCCAATAGACTTTTGTTAACATCTCACTGGCCAGGGTCACCTGGCCACTTCCAGCTGCGGGGGTGCAGGTGGGGGGCGGGGGCTGGGAAAGAAAAAATTTCACTTCCCACCTTCTGTAGTTCAGACACGGGAGAGAGAAATGTTGAGTCCAGCTATCAGGTAAGTTAGTCCACAGTATCTGCCACGGCCTGGGCACCATCAGCTGAGCTTGACAATGCCTTTGGGTGTTAAGTTGCCAAAGGCTTGGGCCGGGGGAAGCATAGTAAGGGAGGGACTTCCCTGGCGGTCCGGTGGTTAAAAGTTCGCCTTTCAATGCGGGGGCTGCAGGTCTGACCCCTGGTCGGGGAGCTCAGATCTCAGATGCCTCACAACCAAAAAACCAAAATGTAAAACAGAAGCAATATTGTAACAAGTTCAATAAAGACTTCAAAAAATGGTCCATATCAAAAGAAAAAAAAGAATAGTAAGGGAAGGAAACAGCGGAAGCAGGGAGGAAGGGAAGAGAGGAGGGGGTGACAGGGAGGGGAGCAGGAACCATCTCTTGAGGCCTTCTGTGTTGTCCCTTACAGACAACGTGATGGGGCAACTGAGGCTCGGTGTCAGAGAGCTCAGGTAACTCACCCAAAGTGAGTGAGAGGTAGAGCCTGTTCCCTCCCACATTAATGCTGCTATTTCCCAAGGGATGGGTGGGGAGGTGGGCGGGGGAGAAGGGAAAGGAGAAAGAAAGAGATGGTGAGGGTAGGGCCAGGCCAAGGCCCCCTGCACCACAGCTTCATGGGCATAGGCCTGGGTCTGCTAATCTCACAACCACAGTCCCTCACCTGGGTCAGGCCTTGGCACACAGTAGGGGCCCAATAAATGTTTGTTGACTGATGTCTGTATCATTAATTACTTATCATTCACATCATCATCATTAACAATAACTAGGGTTTGGGCAGGTGTTCTACGTCAGGCATCAGTCCGGCGCCCTGCAGGCATCCCTGCATTTAAGCGCACGGCAGCCTTCAGAAACGAGCTCCTGTTACTGTGCCCCCCCATTTCAGAGATGAAAAAACTGAGGCTTGGAGAAGTTAAGTCTCCTGCCTGAGATCACACCGAGGAAGGGCCTGAATGCGAGCAAAACATGTCCCCTGCTCTACCCCCGCCCTAGATGCTGACCGCCAAACACAGGACGCCAGCCACCAGCAAGGCCTCTGTGCAGCATCTCTGGCCCCAAAGCCTTGGCTGCTACCCATCCCCCCACACAACCCCCACCTGCAGCCTCCGTCACGGAGGGACCACCTGCCCCAGCTTCCCAGCGTCCCGCTCAGCTCGCAGAGGGGCCCCGCCTCTCCTCCAATCACCTGCTGAGGAGCAGCCAGAGTTGCCTCCCAGGAGGCTCCCAGGCCCAGCCACCCGCAGGGGCTGCACGGAGAAGCTGGGGGTCCAGGCAGGGGCTGACCACCTCGGAGCAGCCTCAACCCCGGGAGAAACCTCTGCCCACCCAGCCCCAGACTCGCTCTAGAGGGTTCCTCTCTCTGCTCTGCTGGAGGTCGGTGAAGCACAGTGCCCCGCGGTAGGGCTCAGCGGTCCCACCTGGGCAGGGCCCACCATGCACCCTGGAGACCAGCGCGCCCTGCTTCCAACCCCAGCACGGCCACTAGCTTTTAGCTCTGTGACTATGGGCATGTCCCCTGGTCTCTGAGCTATTGGGGGACTCGATGTGTCATTTAATCTCCCTCCCACAGCCACTATCTTCGTGTGCAAAATGGCAGTTAATAATCACCCTTGTTATTTGGCTGGTCCAATAAGGTAACATATCCTACCACCCAGCACGGGTGCCTGGTATTGTATGGGTCGCCATAATGGATTACACCAAGCTCTAAGCTGCTCAGCTATGGTAACTGGCCTCAGCTTTTTTTTCCCTTTTTCATACCTTTATGGAAGTATAACACGCATACAGAAAAGAACACATGTCATTAAGTGGACAGCTCAGTAAATTTTTACAAACTGAATCCACCTCTTGTGACCAATTCTCACATCAAAAAACAGAACTTTGTCAGCACCACAAAGACCCTTTGAGCCCCCCTCTGGTCACTAACCTTTGGCAAGGGTGACCACTCTCCTGACCTCTGATACCACAGATTGCTTCTGCCTGTTCTACTATGGCACGTGTGTGCTCTTTTGCCCACAAGCATGAGTTCGTGAGAGTCCTTGTGTTGGGGCCTGCACCACTAGTTTGTTCCTTTCCATTGCTGAGCAGTATTCCACAGTGTAGATGTACCACCATCATCCATTCTGCACTGATGGAACACTTGGTAGTTTCCAGGCCGGGGCTGCTGTGAATAGTGCTGCTAAGACCGTCCTGGTGTGTTCTTTGGGGACCATCTGTACTCGTTTTTGTTGTGTGCGCACCCAGGAGCGGTAGTGCCAGGTTGCAGCTGGCCTTGGCTTTTTGGCCGAGCCTCTCCAAAGGTGCTAGGAAAGAAGGGAGAGAGGAGGTAGGTGCCCTCTCTGGGGAGCTGCAAAGTGTGGTCTGCATTAAGGGGGGTGCGCTTAATTCAGCGCTCTGTTGCGGACATCAGGGCTGTGCTGGGCAGTGGGCAGGATGGGGTCCTGAGTGATGCAGTGGTAGGTCCCTACTGTGTGCAGGATGCTGCCAGGGACTCTGCCACCTAAGAGCCTGTCCCAGCCCCTGAGAGCTCATGGTCCAGTTGGGGAGATGAGGTATAGCCGAGGAAATGGGAAGTACCACAAGTGCATTAAGTGATATAAGACTGACGGAGACCTGCCACCAGAGCCAGCTGGGTGGTCTGTGAGATTGACGCTCTGAGTTCAGAGGGGCCTAGATCTGGCAGGGGTGGAGGATGTCTTTGTTAATGGCCCAGAGTATCTTTCTACCTAGCGAACGCCCATGCATTCTTCAATGTCCAACTTAAATGTCACCTCCTCAGTGGAGCCCTCCAGGATCCACTATGTCCTTCTCGCATAACTAGGCAGTTCCTTCCTAGCAGGTCCCACAACTGTCAAGTACAAACCGAATATATATCCTGTGACTAAAAACTTTGTGGTCATTTGATTAATCTCTCTCTCTCCTGCTGGCCTGCAGGCTACAATTGGGAAGACCTGTATCTGTGTTGTTCATTGTTGTGTCACCCATACTAATCATGGTGCCTGGCATGTGGTAGGGGGTCTATACCTATTTGTGGAAAAAACGTGTGTCTGGAAGCATGCATGATCAAAGGCTTGAAGGGGGTCACACATGGGCAATTGAGGGACAGAAGATGTGAGTCTGAAGCAGAGTTCACAGTCTGGAACAGAAGGCTGTAAGGCCAGCAGGGCTGTGGAAGCCCTTAAACACCAGGCCAGAGAGCTCTAACTTGATTCTGCCAGCGACTGGGAGCCATTGAAGGTTTTGGAGTAGGAGAGATTAATTGATGACATTTTAAAGCAACACATTTCTGAAAAGGCAATTGATGAAATTGTAATTTTTACCTTTTGTCATGGTTGTTAGGAAAGTGTATTTCAACAAGTCAGACTCTTAGTGATATGCATCATGGGAAATTTATCTGAATAGAGAAGGAGTGAGGAAATGGCATGGGACAGTTTCTCCTAGATTTCAACAAAGGTGTCAAACCAACTATGAGGTTGCAGCCAGCTGGGCAAAAATCAGCGAATGTGAAGAATAAATGGATAAGCTGAGTTACTACTACCCAACCTGCAGATCAGGTATTTTGAATCCAGGCATGTGTGAAGCCCTGGAGCTTCTATCCCCGCTCCTTTTCCTACTGAGATGCCCTCTCCACTTGCCACCTGTCACATTCCTCCCGCCTTCTTTGGTTCAGAGTAGATGTCACCTCTTCCTGGAACCACCCCCCAACAGCCCTTCAGTCAGAAACGCGCACCCCCCCTCCACCTCGCCATTTGCCATAATTGTGCTGCACCTAGAGCCTTCCCTGCTGTGGTAAGGGTTTGTCTTTATTATGCTGGGGGCAGGGACAGTTCATGGCAGGTAGAGGTGAGTGCTGGCCCTACCAGATATTAAAATATATTCCAGAGCTATGCTATCGGGACAGGAATTGACAGATCAATAGAATAGGCAATTCCAAAAATAAGGGGAAATTAGTATACTATAAAGATGGCACTTCCAATCAGTGGATAAAGATGAGTTATTTAAAAGATGGTATTGGGGGCTTCCCTGGTGGCTCAGTGGTTAAAAGAATCCGCCTGTCAATGCAGGGGACACGGGTTTGAGCCTTGGTCCGGGGAGATCCCACGTGCCGCGGAGCAGCTAAGCCCGTGCGCCACAACTACTGAGCCTGTGCCCTAGAGCCCGCAAGCCACAACTGCTGAGCCTGCGTGCCACAACTACTGAAGCCCGCACACCTAGAGCCCGTGCTCCACAACAAGAGAAGCCACCGCAATGAGAAGCCCGCACACCATAATGAAGAGCAGCCCCAGTGAGTAGCAACGAAGACCCAACGCAGCCAAAAAAAAAAAAAGATGGTATTGGGACAACTAGGATAGCCATTAGAAAACAAAATAAGGGGGCTTCCCCGGTGGCGCAGTGGTTGAGAGTCCGCCTGCCGATGCAGGGGACGCGGGTTCGTGCCCCGGTCCGGGAAGATCCCACATGCCGCGGAGCGGCTGGGCCTGTGAGCCATGGTCGCTGAGCCTGCACGTCCGGAGCCTGTTCTCTGCAACGGGAGAGGCCACAACAGTGAGAGGTCCGCGTACCGCAAAACAAAACAAAACAAAACAAAAAAGTTAGATCTTCACCTCACTTCTTATATTTAGAGGAATTATAGATAGAATAAAGATTTAACTCTAATGAAGCTATAAATGCTCTAGAAGAAAATATGGGTGAATTACATTTATAATTTTAGAGTGGAAAAAGAAAAACCTTTGTTTTGATGTGAAATCCTAAAGCCCTAAAGGAAAAAAAACCGTAATGAGACAATATAAAAAAAAGAAGTAAATTTTTCATATGGCAAAAAAACCCATCATAAATAAAAGGACAACAAAAGGAAAACATGTTTGCAAAATATATGACAAAAGATTAATTCCCTTCATTTCTAAACAGTTCTTACACACACAAAAAACAAGCCACCAACTCAAGTAAAGGGCAAAGAATATGAATAGATTGTTTAAAAAAAAGAAATTACAAGTGACCAATAAACACATGATACACATAAATATAGGCTCACGTTCCCAAATGAAGAGGGCAGAGAGAGACACCATTTTTCACTTCTAAGATTGACAAAGATAAAAGAGGTTGCTAATACTAAGCGCTGACAAGTGTGTAGTGAAATGAGAACTGCCAGATGCTGCTGGCTGCTGAGGAAACTGGTACAGCGTTTGTGGAGAGGGTTCTGACCAGCACTGTGAAAATGTAGACTCCTGATGATGACGATAAAAACTACCATTTACCGAGTACTCCCTCTGGGGAAAAGAGCAAGCTGTATTTTATGACCTACCCTCAGAAGTCATAGACCCTCATTTCCACAGCCCTATCCATTGTGCCAGGGGACCAAGGGTGTGATACCAGGAGGGGGGAGGATCATCGGGAGAGCTGGGAGGCCGGATACCACAGTTTCTAATGTCAAAGGGGAAATTTTGGTGTCAAATACATTAAACATACTATCTTATTATCTGCTTTGTAGATGAGGAAACTGGTGCCCAAGGACACTTGTTTGGTGTCAGAGCCAGAATTGGAACCAGTCCCATTTGACTAGACTCTTTCTATTCCACCTCCTCAATGGTCTCCTGGATGCCACTCCTGCTTCCTTATAATCTCATCTCCTCTGATCTAAAAACATAATTTAGATGGCATGATTTCCTTGCTCTTAGAATAAAATCCACACACCTCACGGTGGTGTCCAAGGCTCTGAGTGCTTGGCCCTGCATGCCCTCTCACCCTTACCTCCTCCCACCCTCCCCCAGACTCTAAATACACTGGTAGCTTTCAGGTCCTCAAACATGCCAAGTCCCTTCTCACCTCAGGGCCTTTGCACCAGCTGTTTCCTCTGCCTGCAAGACTGTGCCCCCAAGTCTTCACCCAGCTGTCAGCTTCCAGCATCCAGGGGTCAGAGCACATGTGGGCTTACTCCTGAGAGGGGCCTTCCCTGACCACTCAGCCCAGAGCCCACTTTATCTCCACCCTCAACGCCTGTCTCCACTCCACCCCTCACCGCCCCCATCTTCTGCGTCTCCTTCACCCCATCACCACCTCACTCCTTGTCTCTGGGCTCCAACCGAGATTCAAACTTTGCATTTCATTGTTTTTTCTCATTAGTCTCGTGATTAAGAACAGTCAAACTAATGACAGTGAATCTTCTGAAGTGTCCAGGATACTTGTGTTATGGAGTCTCTCTTTCAGTATTTCTTGTCTGGTTGTTTCTTCATGATCAGATTCAGGTTAAGCATTTTGGAGGGGAGGACTTGACATGGGGAGAACATAACATAGGTAATGCTATGTTCTCTCATTGCATCCCTTCAGGAAGTAAGCACATGGTGTCAGGTGGTTCCACTTCGGGGTCTGCTGAATTTGATCACTTGATTGGGGGGTGTCTACCAGTCTCTCCATTGTGCAGGTACATGTGCCTTTTATCATTAATAAGTAATTTGTAGGGATAATTTTTTTTTTTTTTAATGCTTTGAGATGCTTGAATAGCATCCGTTCTGGTCACACTAAAATCCTGTTATTCCTAATCACCACCTCTGGTTCCCATGGCCAGGTCCCTGCTCACAGAGCGTGCTCATTTCATATGGGAATCTGCCTGGAGGGGTTTGCTGCTTAAGAAGCACCACAGAGCAAATGCCCTGCCAATTTTGCCATTTACAAAGGCACCCACTGTTTGCAGAGCCTGGAGGGGACATGAAGGCAGTACCGCCCCCCTTAAGCAGACTAGAGCAGCCCTTCTCTGTCATGGTCTCCCACCAGACTGGGGCTGGAAGAAGAGACACATCACTGGGAGAATTAGTGGTCAAGAAACTAGGTTATGCCATTCCTCGTTGGGACCCATGCTGTGGCCACTTTAAGGAGATGCGCAAAGACACAGAGAGCAACCTACACAAGGTTACTCAAGGAGTGGCAGCTCCTGCAGGAATTAAGGAGCTGGGAGATTTCTGCAGGCTTCAGCACACATGAAAACTCACCTAATTCGCCGTGCTACTAAATAGCCAGGCTTCTCCAGGGCTCCCAACTGCTTCCTGTGTATCGAGTGAGGCTGGGGCTGTTTTATCTCAGGGATGGTAAATGAGTTCACATTTCATGCCTAGAGAAAATCACTGCTCTGCCCTCCTGGCGTACTAGCTCTTTCTCTTATTAGTCAGAGAAGAGGTGGCTTATCTGGGTTCAATTCCACCTTTGAACGTCAGCTGGATCTGGCTTTATATTTCAAGCCCAGATGTCCACCACCGCTGTGAAATAGTGACTCAGGCCAGGAGAAGTCAAAGGTCTCTAGAAATGTGGTGGGAAGAGATGGGAAATCCTGGGCCTGAATTATCTCATTTTCAGAGTGAGGAAGGTCAGTTCCCATGTTGGAAACACCCACATTTCCCTGTATGAACTGAAGATTCAAGGCCACTAATTAATTCTAAAAATCATTATTGGTGTGTGGACGTTCAGACAATGACGTTTCCAGACTGTCCCCCACCACAAAGGATGAGAAGTAAAGATCTCATAGAGAAAAGTGGGAAGAGTGAATTGTTTTGAAAACACATTTGATTTTAGGGATAAAAGGTGCTAATGAGTAACATGCTTAGAGCCTCTTTTAAAAACAAAGTGTGAGTTTTATATTGACAGTAAAATCTTTAGCGTGTGCAGAAGGAAGTCGGTGTGCTGTTAATCTGATGTGTTGTCATTTTATTTTTCTAATGGGTGAACACTGAGCCCTGAACCTGCGGTGTTGTATTTCCAACTAGTACCTGTAGAGGGAGCCTTGTTTACCTCGGATTGTTCACAATGCAAAGCTTTCAGTGGAAGAAAGAAAAAGGCTTTTTACAGAAAAAAAGTTGGAGGGTTAAAGGCAGTCTGTTTCAAAATTGCAAACAATCGCGGTGGCTGTCTCGTTTTCTCTTCTTTGCTGGTTTCACTGTGAATGAATTGTAGCGTAAAGTCAGTAGAAATTGCCCCTCCTCTTTGGATGCGACCAGAGGAACCAGGTGGTGGGATCGTTATTGGTTTGTTTTGTCTTGTTTTTTGGCCATTTCCTCACAGAATTCCACGAGGGCAGCTCTCCATCCCCGTTAAAGCACAAGATTTTTCTGAAGGCTGATCTGTTGGAGGGTGTGGATTTGGGGAGGGGAGAATCCGCCCTGACCCATCTTCTCTGTCGGGGTCTAATTCTGCTGTCGGGGTACGAGCGTATTATGTTTCAGGCTGAGTCTGAGGCTGCTCAGAGGTCCAGGGTCCCCCACCCCCGCGACGCCCTGTGCGGTCTTCTCCTGCACCCTAGGTGGATGAGGTCTGTCTGCGCGGAGCACGGCGTCTCTGATCCGCGTGGGTCTTTCCCCTACTGCGATTCTGTGTCTGTGGACAGTGCGCGCCCGGGTCTGGGATGGAGCAGCATTTCTTGATGTTATCCTGTTACTTTACAACTGTATCTTGCGCGTCTTAGGGAGCCCGAACTCTGTGGTCTAGAAGAGCACAATGTCCGGCGGGAGGTGGGGCGGGGAGAGAGCCGGGAGCAGGCCGGCGGCGGGCACTGGAGATGGTTGACATGTTTGGGTCTGACAGGTGAGCGCAGCCGGACTCTTCGGCGCCCGCCAGTGGGAAGAAGGGGAGCAGGGGAGGGTGTAAACTAAGTGGTGGGAAAGAGACAAAGGAAGAGTGAAGAGGCGAGATGGTGCGGAATAGAGGAGGGGGAGGGGAGGGGGCAGCGAATGGGCAGCAAGCCGAGGAGCCCGAGCTTGAACTTGATCGAGAAAAGGGGGGGGGCCCAGAGTGGGGGGGCGGCACAGAGCCGACCACGTGCCTGTCTTTCCCAGATCTGGGTCTCGCTCTGACCGCCGGGGGGCCCAGCCCTCTGGCCCAGCAGCCCCGCCCAGCGAGGACCCGCGTCCCTGGGGAACCAGAAGACGCGCAGGGGTCGAGGGTTGTCCGAAGGCCCCAGGGTGCCGGGAGTTCCTAATGGTGCCCGAGTCACTTTCTTTGGGCCAAGTGTCTCCTCTTCTGGTCTGGACGCGGAGAGCCGACCGGGCGCCCCCCCCACCCCCACCCCGGACTCGAAGACTGAGTCCTCCGCGAGCAAGGCGCGGGCACAGACCCCACCGCCTTCGTTCCCGGGCTGAGACCCCGGCAAGAATCTTCCTCCAAGCGCTTCCCCCTTAAGAGAGCTCTCCCCACCGAGCGCACGGCGGCGCGTCCAGCGCGCCCTCATTCCTCCCCCCCGTACCTGGCCCAGCACCCGCTCCTTCCTCCTCTTCTCCCCACCCCCCGCCTCTCCCTCCTTTCTCCTCTCTGGGTGCCTCCTTTTCCTCTCTCCCCCCTCCCCCAGTGCCCACTCCTCCCTCTCGCCCGCCCCTCCACCTCCTCCTCCTGCTGCTCCTCCTACTCCCCCAGCGTGCGCCCTCCCAATGCTCCCCCCCCCCCCGCCCCCGCCCCCTGGC
>NC_041227.1:24371887-24385390 GCF_002837175.3 Physeter macrocephalus
CCACCCCCGCCCCCGGGCCGGGCAGTGACGCGCCGCGGCGGTGCCAGTCCCTCTCCCCGGGCGGCCGCGGCGGCAGCAGCAGCAGCAGCAGCAGCTGGAGCTGGAGGGCTGTCACCGCCGCCCGCCCCGCTCACTCGCCGAGCCCGACCGTCTGTCTCCGCCTCGCCTCCCGCCCAGGTACGGAGTCCGGCCCGGATCCCCGCGATCGGGCCGTTTCCGGGCCCCCGGCCGCCGCCCCCCTTCTCTCGCCGCTGCCGCCGGCCGTTGAGCTGCGGTTAGGGGGACGGGAAGCTGGGGGGGTTCCGGGGAGGGGGACGCGGGGGAGCTTCCTGCGCCGGGGCTGAGGAGGGGGGCGCGCGGAAGCGGCTGCGCCCTAGGCGGAGTGGGCTGGGGCGGGGGGCGGGTGAGTGTGACCGAATGGGGTGGGGGCCGTGAAGCCTGCACTCTGGGGGCCGCGGGGTGTTCGAGAGGTGTGCCCGGCCCCGAGTGCCGGGGGCCGCCGGGCGCACCCCACTCCCGCGCTGTGCGCGCCGCCGGTCCTGGGGGGCGGTGATTGTGTGCGCCGCGCCGCGGTATTGTGCTGCGGCCACACGGTTTGCAGCGGGCTCGGCACCGCGTCCCGGTGAGGAAGGCGTTCGCAGGCGGCGGGGTGGGGGTCAGGCTCGGGTTGCCGCCACCGCGGCCGCAGCGGGAAGGGAAGTGGACTGTTTGGAGATGTGAGGACGGGAAGCGTAGAGTGGCAGGGAGGGGCTCCCTGCCTCGGCGCGGGGAGTTGAGACGAGGTTTGCAGAGTTGAGCCCACTTCGGCAGGCCCCCGCCCCTCCCCGGAGCGGACCTGATGCCCCTGGCAAGTGTTCGGTCGGAGCGGAAGCTGGAGGCGTCGGCGGCCCCTGTCGGAGGGGCATTCCTTACTGACGGGGGCACATGGGGCGGGGGCAGCTGGCCAGAGTGAGGGCGCGCGCCCGCGTTAAGTTGGATTTACACCTCCGTCCGCCGCTCTCCGCTTCTCCAAGGCTGGACACTTTTTCCGGCGGCGGGGTGGGGGAGTGCCATTCGCGTTCTTATTCCAGACGCTCAGGTTCAGCAGTGACCCCCCTCCCCACCCCCCAGTCCCACCTGGAGCTGCGTTTGCCCGAGTCCGGTCGTCCCTAGCGGGCCGCGCTTCCTGCGGGAAGTTCTCACTAAGCCTAGCTAATTAGCATTATTCCTGGAGAAAGGTTAAGGTTAGAGCGTCCTTTTCCTTATCGGGAGGCCCACCCCCCTCCTCCCCATTCCCTTCTTCCTCCCTCTTCCCCAAGAGCACAAAAGCACAAAAAGAAAGTGTGAAGAGGCACTGATCAATGGAGAAGCCACAAACCCATTAATTCAAATGGAACCTTTTCTTCCCCCCTCTAAAACATTGATTTTTCTTTCTGTCTGCTCTGAGGGGAGATTAATAACCTCCTGATTTCACCTGAAATGGTGTTTGGACTCTGTGATTTCCTCCTCTTTCTGAGAAGGATTGTGGCTTGAAATAGATCCTCCCTTGAGATAAAGCCCTACTTATCCCAGAATCAGCTGGAAACCCCAGCCTGGGCCCCTGTCCTACGAGGTGGGGGGTACGGGGAGAGGGCTGTGGGGCTCTCACAGCTCCTCAGGAGAGAGTCCTGACCCGGGGCCCTTTCTTGCCTTGCCCCCTGCTTCTGGATTTCAGGTCATTCTGGGAGAAAGACCCATTTAGGGCCCAGGCCCCAGTGGTAGTTTAGCCCCCAGGTAGTAAATTACCCCTATATTGGAAAACCATTAGGGCCTCATTGTGTCCCTGCATGAATAAGATCAAGCTTAATTTAATCCCATCTCAAGGTGGGCTTGTTCTGGAGAGTCAGGGTTTGAGACAGCACCTCCTCCCACACCCTTGCACCATGGCTGGGTGCCAAGACCCCATTCAGCACCTTGCTGAGGAACAGCGGGAGCAGAGCACCCAGGGCCCTCCTCCCAGCTGGAAAGGCTGATCTGGGGAAACTTATGTGGCGTCAGTCACCCTGGGGCCATGTGGAGCTGAGCGGCCCCAGAGTTGCTCAAGAACTTTTTTGTCTTGTCTGGGCCCTTTTCTTGGAAGGAAACTCCTGCAGGGGATTAGTGCAGAGTGATTTCTCTCCAGCCCTCTTTTTGGCTGGAAGAACCCTGTCTACGGAAGCTCATCTCTCCAGCCTCCCTTTTAAAGAGACCCCTGTTCAAGGCAGGGCCTGGGGTATCAGTGAGGCCCTCGTGGTGAGGAGTGCTGGGAAAACAGCCAGTTGCCTTTGCTTGGGAAACAAAAGCCCATTTTACACTCAATACACTAGTAGGAAGGTGTTGAAAATGCTCACCCCAGCATCCAGGCACCCATGACAGCAAAGACAACAGAGCCACCCTGTGTAGATGCGAACATGTTTCTGACAGACTCTGTGTGCATGTGTGTGTGAGGGGGGGGGTACCTAGAATGTGCTAGGTGATTAGCTGTATCAGCCCTCCCCACTTCCCATTTCCCAGATGAGCCTGTATGCTTGTATGACTAGGAAGCAGGGGAGGTGTGCTGGCAGGAAGGAGGGGAATTGCGCGGGGACGGGAGGCTGGCCTCCTCCCCTGGTGGCCAGGTGGGCTTGGGATAGATCATGAGCAGCAGCCTTGGGGCCCCGCGGCTCCCCGGAGCTGCGGCTCACACCGCCCTCAGGTTTCATTTGTGCTGTTCCTTCCCAACAGGGATTTGAACCCTTGTTGCCTTGGATCCTGGAGGGTTTTCGTCTTCCATTAATAAGCCATCTGATGAACTGAGGTGGTTAAGTTGGGGTCAAATGCGGTTCAGTACCTCCTTGGCATGCTCAGAAGGCTGTGTGTGTAATGCTCGCTGACATGGAGACCAGGGGGGGAATTGCCTCGCACTGAAGAATTTCCAGGGCCTGGAAGGGGCCTGCAGGTGTTCCAGAAGGAGGTGCTCACTTTCTCCATCTTGGTGCCCACCTGCGTGGGTTAGAGCCGGTGCCAGGGCAACTGCCTTGAGCCTGGTGGTCTTTCTGGCGGGAGCTTCAGCCTCTCATCAAACAGACCCCAAGGGCTGGACAGAGAGGGGCTCTGTTTCCTGCCTGGCCCATGCCTGCCTTCCACCCCTCCTCTGAAACACACACCCAAGGCTCCCGGTCAGGGCTTACGGCTCACAACTGCACTAAATTCACAGCAAATCCTCCTCCTTTTCTCTCTCAAAGCAAGTGGTAGAGATAGAGTTACAGCTCTGAGGAAAGGCCTGGAAAATGTTGTGGAGGCAAAGCCCAGGATCCCTGTCCTGGAGGATGCAAATGGCTCAACTTCAGAGGCACCAGGAACCCAGTTCCCGAGAAAGTGACCCCAGTTGTAAAATAATCAGGTTACTGATAGCACCTGCCCCTGGTTACACGCCATGGATACAGGCGCGTTTCCACCATTTCCCCTCTGGTCTCCCATTTTCTCCTCCTCCTGGGCTGGGCAGCGCTTGGTGCTATTGCTTGCAGAGGAGGAAGGGCCTCAGAACCTGGGTGGAGAGAAACTGAACCTGCCCGTGAATTTTGGACTACAGATAAGAGCAGGGAGGGTTTGGTCAGCTCCTCTCCTGCCCAGAGTCAGGGCTGCCAGATTGGGGTGTGTCCCAGGGGCTGTCTGGCTGCTGTCTGCCTGCCCCCTCTCCCCGCCCCAACTCTTGTGTTCCCTTTTCAGAAGGGCATTTGACCTGATCGCCCTGTGACCCGCAGGTGGCTCAAGTCCTTTGGTGCCTAATAAATGATGGACTTTTGTCAACAGGTGGGCAAGGCTGCAGGCTTCAGGGTGTCCGAAGGTAGAGGTAAGAGGAGCCGGGGGTACTGGCTGGCCAGTCACGTGGGGTCTAGGGAGAGGGGACCTGGAAGTAATGGATTGTACACACTCTTATTTTCTAATGAAAGTTTCACTGAAGTCTGTTTAAAGGAAGAGAAATTAGTAGGCTGAGTTCCCTTGAGATTCCAAAGGGAAAAGCAAGAAGTGCCCGACTTGTGACCTCCGGGCCCGGCCCCTCATAGCCTGCGCTGGCATCTCCCGCAGGTCCCTCAGGCCCGGCTGTGCCCCTCTCTACTCATCGTCGATGGGCTCTGAACTGTGTACTGGTAATTGCCTGTGTAATTGGGCTGCTCCTGGAGCCTGGGCTCAGTGTGAGCTGGTGAGGTTACAGTCTGCCCTCTGCAGCTGGGGGCTCTGCTGTAGCAGGTGGGTGGCAAAGAGGGCTTGGGAAGCCTTCTCTCCCAGGTCAGCCCTGGAAGTGAGGGTGTGGGGAGCTAATTTTGATTGGAACTTAGAGTTTGGCGGGTTTTTTAAGTTAGGTTTAATAAGTTTGATTTCTCACTTAAAAAATTGCTGTATCAGTGGTGTCAGAAGCTTAGCTAGAACCATCACCCACAAAACAGGGACCCATGTGGCAGAACCTTGGGGGTTGTAGCAACACTCGCTGGGTGGGGAGAGCTTGAGGGTCAGATAACTGGAGAGCGGGTTCCCCAGCCCCCTTCTCTCTCTGCGCTTACAAGTGGGTCAGAATTTTTCTCTGTCCTTCCCTAAATAACAGGGCCCTGGAGGAAAGGAGCCCCGTCACAGTCTCGGTGCCCCTAACGTAACCCCAGCACATAGTAGATGCTCCATAAGTGCGCGTCGACTCGTTGACAAGAGTGAGCTGGGTGTGGGTATGGGTGTAAATATAGCTTCGTCTCCCATGGAGTTTCCTTTGGGTCTCGTTCTGAGACACTTTGTTATGAAGGAATCTGATTCTTTCGATTGAAGGGAGGAAGTGTGGTGAGGGGGCCCCTCGGTGTGGTGGACGGTGATGTGGGCTCTGGGCACAGGCTGCCTGGGTTCCAGATACCAGCTCTGCCACTAGCTACGGTGCCCCTGGGCAGCTGAGGCAGGTCTCCAAGGGGCGGGCACCTGATCTGGAGATAGGCCTGACACGGGTGCCTGCTTTCTCTATGGGGCTGTCGCGAGGAAATCTCATAACACCCCTGCCGCAGAGCCCCTCATGTGTGGGCGCTGGGTGCTCTTCGTTATCGGGTGATTGCAACTCAATGTAAAATTTAGCCCACCTCTGCCCAGTTTGACCTGTCAGGGCAGGGAGAAGTGGAGGGGGGCCATTTTGGCGGATAGTTAAGTGATCTGAGCCAGAGAAACCTGAGGCTCTGCATGGGGGCGCCTGGCAGCTGCAGGAGGGGGATGCTGCACGGCAGCAGCCAGGGTCCGGGGTTCGTATGGTCTCCGCTCAGGAACTGTGTTCAGTGGGTCCGAGTCCCTGATTGTCAAACTGTTGCCGCGTCCTCATTAAACACCGGTATCATGCCAGGCAATTCAGCCAATTTGCCTGGTCTCGCTGGCCTTGTCCAGAGAGCATAGAGCCTGGTCCCCGCTCTTGGGAGGACTTAAGGTTTTCTTGGGGAAAGAGGGCAGAGAGCCACTGTGCTGCCTGCTGCAGCTGAGTTCTGTGCCTGCCTAAGTGCCAGGGCTGATGGTACAGGCAGGCAGAGGGTGTAAGGAAAGGAACGATGGAGACTGAGCTGGAGTTGATGGAGCCAGGGGGACGGACGTGCCTTTGGAGTTTGGGTTGTGGGACACCGAGGCAGTGCAGGCTTCCAGGTGAGGGGCAGGAAGGAGGGTGCGTCTGGGCCTTCAGGACTGCCCACCTGTGGCTCTGCCACTTGTTAGCTCGTGACCTTGGGCAGGTGCCTTCACCCCCTTGGGGCCTCAGCTTCCTCATCTGTAGAATGGGGCCGATAAGTACACCTACCCAGTGGGCCTGTGGTGCACTTGGCACCTGATAAACATTGGCTTCTATTGTTACTGTTTTAAACGCTTGCCAAGTGGGGCTAGAATGTGGGAGCCTTCAGTGCTGCACCCAGCAGTTCTGACTTTTTCTTGCTCCTCAGTGAGAACCTGTGTGTTTAGTGGAACACTCCTTTCTCTGAGCTGAAGATGGTTGCCCAAGATTATGCGCCCCTTAGGAGGGGACACCCCCGTATGGCTCCACTGCCCACCGCTCACCCATCCCCCGGCCACTGTGGCCTCCGGGCTGCTTGCTGGAACCCACCAGCACGTACGTGCCGGTGCGTGGTGCACTCCCCATGTGGACGCCCCCCAGCAACCTGCCTCACTGCTGCAGGCCTCTGCTCTGATTGTCCCCTGACCAGTGAGGCTCTTCTTGGCCACCCTGGCAAACACAGTCCTACAGGTCCCTCTCCCCTCTTATTCTACTTTATTCTGCTTTATTTTGTAGCCCTCATCGCCCCCGATATTATGAGTTTTTCTGCTGATTGTCCATCTCCCCCCACTGGACAGTGAGCACGAGGAAGGCCAGGAGTTGTCCACAGCTGAATTTTCCAGCATCTAGAAAGGTGTTGGGCACATAGTAGGTGTTCAGTAAATACTTGTTGAGTAAATGGACGGAGCATTTTGAATAGGTGTTACTCCCAGATGTGAACAGAATGCTTGGTCCTTTAAACCATGAGTGTTTCGACAATACCCAAGAGCCAGGAGAGGGCCTTCCTGTTTCAGCAGGGACTTCAGGTCATACCCTGAGCACAGTGACCCCTGGGCAGCCAGGAAGGAGCCAGGGCCCCAAACGAGGATGGCCCAGTTCCTGGCTCCCGGAACCTCTATGGCCCTCTCTACCCCTCCAGGGGTCCTTCTCCCCACCTGCCCGCCACCCCTCACTCTGGGTCCTGTCCTGTTAGCGTAGGGAGAGTCGTGTTGCCCTTTGTGCAGAGAGAACCTTTTGAACGTGTGTCTCTCCCTCCGGGTGTGAGAACACAGTCGGAGTGAGTGTGTGAGTGAGCATGCTTGTGTATGAGGAGCAGGGCGGCCTGTGGGAGGGAAGCAGAGTGCGTGCGTGTGTGGGGAGAGGGCACGAGAGCACATGTGGTCCCCGTCCCCTGAGGCTCTGGGCATGCTGCGTGGGGACCCCTGAGCTGGGCGGAGCTGGTGTTCTGGCCCGGCTTGCGTCCTCCTGATTCAGCCGCAGAGGGTGCACACTCGTGCTGCACAGAAGCTGTAAATTCCAGGAAACTCCCTGCCAGCGGGGCTGGTGGGGGAGGGAGTGAGGATAATCCACGCTGGTTCCTTAGCACTTGGAGAGCAGATGTGTCTGCCTCGGACAGCAGCAGAAGAAAGTTCAAACCAAAGTGTGTTTGCTCGCTGTAAAAGAGACCTCTGTGAGGGGCCCCTGGAGGGAGGCCTTTGGGGGGTAGTGCTCTGCCAGAGGTCCTTACTGGGGGCCCACAGAGGCCATTGTATCTTGCTGGGGGAGGGGAAGGGGCAAAGCCAGAGCTCCAGGGTGTGGGAGCTGCTGGGTCATCTTTCTTGCGTTTTACCGCCAGCTCCCAAACACAGTTGCTTTGCTGCCCCTGAAAGAGGCTGGGCCAGGAGGAGGTGGGGTCCCTTCCCACTGGAGGGCTGGGTTGAAGGGGCCCCGCCCCGGGGGTTCCCGGATGACTGGCCAAGGGCTCACTGAAGCCAGCGAGGGGAGAGGAGGCAGGCGTGGTCCTCTCCAGCAGGCCCTCCGGCTGTTTGGAAGGCCCTGGCGGTCCCCCAGGCCCTTGAGCCGAACCCCCTTTGCGGTCTGATCCGAACCCTCGCCTGCCCCACCCCCTTTCTTCTCTATACTTCTGGGGCTGGCCTTTTCAGCTCTGGAAGCCGCCCAAGAGCATATCTTTGAAGCACAGCAAAGGTTAGGAAGGAGGAAGACAGAAATGTCCTCTGGGCTGGGGGAGTGGGAGAAAGGAATTCCATGCATGCTCCACGGGAGTCGGGCAGCAGGCGTGGTGGGCGTGATCAGCCTGGCCTCGGTGGTGCCCGGCGTGTCCTGCTGCCCACTTCTGCTCGCCTGGCCCTGCGTGGAGTGAGCCCTCGTCCCCGGGCTGTGGGCAGGGAGTGGGGAGCAGTGGCCCTTGTTTACAGCGGTTGCTTCAGCCTTGGCTCACAGGGGTAAGAGCCAGGCCCTGCGATCCGCCCCTACAGGATGCGAAACCTCGTAATTGTCTTCAATTACAGACAGCGCCGGCCCTCAGCCCCGGCTTCCGACAGGAACCAGAGCCCGAGCCACTTCCATGGGAGGGTCGGGGGAGCAACCCAGCCCCCACTGCAAGGTTTGGGGGTGCCCTACGGCCTTTGGGGGCACCTCCAAACGCCCACGGGCCCTGGGGTTCACGCAGAATGCTGCCGAGGGGCTGCAGAGAGCCCGTCCCTGTTGAACGCCCACCTTCTTTGTCCCTGATCAGGATGAAACTTCTGTGAGCAGTGAAGATTTTGATATGAACGACTCCACATGGATGTCAGCTGACCCACACCTGGCCTCCAGCCTGAGTCCCAGCCAGGAGGAGAGGATGCGGAGCCCGCAGAACCTCCACAGCCAAGAGGACGGTGAGTGTCCCTTTGTGGCTGGTGGGGGAGGGGCTGTGTCCCCCCCCCCCCCGCAGGGTCCTAGGAATCCCTGGGGGTGGGGGTAGGGGTAGAATCTGGGCTGGAGCCTCTGGGGGCGGCTGGGCCCAGGCTGACAGCTGCCCCCAGTGTTCTCAGCGTCTCCACAGGCCCCACTGCCCCGGCCCCTAGTTCCGGGGAAGGCAGTTGTTCCTCCCAAAGGTGAAGGGCTCAGAGCTCTTTGGGGATTGGCAGCCTGATGGTGTCCTGCCTGTCTGCTCTGATGCTCACGGGCTGGTGCGATATGGATTTCGAAGTCATCACGGTTCAGGTCTGGGAAGGTTAACAGTGTGCCTGACCCGGAACAGTCCAGCTGCCCAGTAACGAAAACAAGAGCTGGGCTTCTGTGGCCTGGATGTGAGGCTACGGGACCAGGGTCCCTGCCTTTCCCCTGGTGAGCGAGCAGGCAGTGC
Source organism: Physeter macrocephalus (assembly GCF_002837175.3). Lineage (NCBI taxonomy): Eukaryota > Metazoa > Chordata > Mammalia > Artiodactyla > Physeteridae > Physeter > Physeter macrocephalus. Next base: position 24,380,770 of record NC_041227.1, read on the forward strand.
GCTTGTCCACGTGTGTGCCCAGCCCCTTGGGATGAGAGGTGGTCTGGTGAGGAGCTGTCCAGACTCTGCCCTGACCCTGGCCCCCGTCACCCGCCAGGGCCTGCCAGCCAGCCTTCTCTTGCCTCCCTTGGAACACAGGCTCCTTTCTTGGGGTGGGAGCGCTGGGGTCAGAGTCAGACCCCAGAGGTCCACTCTGGCGCTCCCGCGCTGAGCCCCGGGGCTGGGCTCTGGGACTCCGGTGCCTGCCTCAGTTAGATGCGGTTGTGGGCGTGGGGTGGCACCTGTAGTCACAGCATCCCGGAAGGGCCGGGCTCTGCTCTCCCAGCGGAGGTGCTTGGGGGTGGGGGATGAGCTGGAGAGAACTGGGGTGTACAGCTGCAATTAGGAGGGGTCGAAGGTCGGGGCCTGGAATGTGGGCGGGAGGTGCAGGGTTAAAAAGGGGTGTAATGTTAACTCTGTGAGACGGGTTAGCCTTAAAGAGTAAATAAGGGGTAGGAGGCTTGCAGTTTGGGTCAAAGTTCGTCTCCATGGCGGAACCCGCGTGCCTGCCTCCCCACAGCCCTCCCAGGCCTGAATCCGGCTTTGTCTGGGAGGAGACCCAGCCCGGAGGCCGCTGGGGTGGCTGCGCCTGGGGCCGGGGAGCCCGGGGTGTGGTTCTGTGAGGAGTGGGGTGCGAGGCTGCTGGGAAAGAAAAGGCTTTTGTCCCTTGACGCCGCATGAGGTCAGCACGACCCCCTCGTGCTGCGAGCCTCCCAGACCCTCCCAGACCGATACCGCCTTCCAGCTCCAGCGTTCCCGCGGGTGGGGAGCCGGGTGGGGTCAGCGCATGCTGTCGGGGGGCTCTGGGGCCGGGACGTGCCCAGCAGCTGCCCTTCTGCCTCATCTGAGCTGATTGAGGGCCACAGCCAAAGGCCACACCGAGGGCCACACCAGCAAAGCTCAGCCCGAGGCTGTCAGTTACACCTTCCCAGGAAGGATCCGGAGCATTTATTTTTAAAAACCCCAGAGTAGGGCTTCCCTGGCGGCGCAGTGGTTGGGAGTCCGCCTGCCGATGCAGGGAACACGGGTTCGTGCCCCGGTCTGGGAGGATCCCACATGCCGCGGAGCGGCTGGGCCCGTGAGCCATGGCCGCTGAGCCTGCGCGTCCGGAGCCTGTGCTCCGCAACGGGAGAAGCCACAGCAGTGAGGGGCCTGCGTATCGCAAAAACAAACAAACAAACAAACAAAACCACCCAGAGTAGTAGGACTGAATGGGGGCCATAGTCCCCCAACTCATTCTCAAAAAACTCGTGTTATTGTTGCTTACAACCACCCTTTGGCCGGGGGCGGGGTGGGGGGGGTGTCTCAGCTCTGTCAGAGACACTTTCCAGGGAGATGTGGTGATTTGTGGGGGGCCTCCAGGATCAGGTAGCAGAAGGGAGTGTTTCTGTGGGGTTTACAGGGCTTCCTCAGCCACGGAGGCTAATGGGGTCAGTGTGTCCCGCAGCTGGTCCCGCAGGAGCCAGGTGGGGGCGCCAACCCGGGTGTGTGTCGTCACAGGTGTCCCCCACCCCTCCGGCCACCCAGGTCCCTCCTGGATGGGTGCTGGGGCCGGGGCAGGCTGGCCCACTGACAGGACGACGGTGTTTATCAGGGCAGGCAGCCAGAGCGGGAGACAGGGAGGATGGTGTTGACCACGATACCATCGATTTAATTATTTCATCAGAGGCTGTGTCTGGAGGCTGTGGGTTGACGTGCTGGCCAGAGGCCGACCCAGACCCAGTGCAGGGGGTCGCAGGCTTTGAGAGACCCGGCTGGCTTGGTCTCTGCTGCCCTTCTGGTCCTAGATCTGGTGGTGACTCCCGTGTCTGTCCAGACCAGTGGGCTCCCAAAGCTGGGCGCAGACCCGGCCTGGAGTCCTTGGCCAGCCCTCCAGCCCTCCCTCTGAAGGTGCCTGCAGTGTAGACGTGAGCTGAGATCCCGCTCCCATCAGTGAATCGGTGGGAGACCGTTGGGGGCTTCAGGGTGTGCTCATGTCCCCTGTTGTTAAAGAAGGACTGGGCAGGGACAGGCCAAGCAGGGGCTCTGTGTGCATCCAGGCACAGCCCTCCATGGTCTCCACTCCCTGCTCATGTGCCTTCATCCAGAAGCTTCCCCAACGCCACCGACCCCCAGGATGGCTTGGTGCCCGGTCTCTGGCCCTCGGTCCTCCATCTGGGGTCCTCGGTCTGAGGCCCCCACCGTGAGCTCTGCAAGGGGCAGACCACGTGGATCTTGCTCTCTGCTCCGTCCCCCGTGACTCTGGCCGCATGCCTGGCATGTCATAGGGGCCCGCTGAATGTTTGTTGCCCGAATGAATAAAGGAACAAACATTTATTGAGGCCTACCCTCGAGCACACCATCCAGAGGGGATAGAGGTCTGCCCTCGCCAAGTCGGGTTCTTTGTTCCTGAGGATACCCCCCCAGTCTGAGCACCTGGGTCTTTTCCTTTAGCCAGAAAGTGTGGGGACTCCCAAGGCCGTGCCAGGGAGCAGCATCCCACCCCTGCTGGTCAGGGATACAGCCAGAGCGTTTCAAGAAACCAGGCGGTTTGCACAGACTCACACCTGTTGGTGGATGTGTTGGGGCCCTCCTCTTCCTCCAACGCCTCCTCCTCCCCCTTTTTCACATTTTAGCAAAGGCAGATAAGGGCTGGGCCTTGGCAGGGCAGGTCCCATGGCCGAGACCAGGAACGAATCAGGCCAGTTCTCACTCCTGGGAGCTTGTCTGAGGTTCAGCAGGTGTGGGAGTGTGCTTGCCACGAACACAAACACGGTTGTGCTTTTGTCCCCAAGCCTGCCACTGCCTGCGAGGCCTCACTTCACAGATCTCTTTCACGGGTCCCGTTCCTGGCTTCTTGAAATCACAGCATCGGGTGCTTTGGCCGGGGAACCCCATGGTGCTTCCTCATTGGCGGCTGGAGCTGCTGTGGGTGAGCACAGGGCTCTTGTCCCGTCTCAGGGGAGGGAACTGTTGATCAGTGAGAGAACTTGGGTGATCTGGCCAGAGTCGGGAGGGGTTGCCAAGGCTGCTCCCCTCCTCTTTCCTCTTTGGCAGACGTCGAGGTCGTGTGTGAGGTTTCCCAGAAGATGGGCCCGGGAGCCTGGGAACCAGAGGAGGCTGTCCTTCCAAACTCAGAGCACTACCTTCTCTGAGTCGTGATCCAGGCTGTTCCCACCAATGCCTGCGGCCCACGTACAGCCAGGTCCCCTCCAGACCCGCCACTAAGCCCCAGCTGAGGCTTTGGGCTTTCTTTTGAGTCCACGCAGAGCCCTGGTCTCATCACAGGTGCCTGGAAAAACACCCAGGAGCTGCATTTTGGGGGTGGAGAGGAGGACAGTTGGAAGAAGCCAACTGTTGAGACTCTGTCCAGAGACACGGTGGTCTGGCATTGACTTAGGACCAAACAGCACATCCATCTGTAGTTATGCCCCGTCAGTGGGATTATCTGTTTGATGACTGTCTCTTCCCCAGATACCGACTAAGCACCCTGGGAGCCAGTTCCCTGGTGCCCAGCATAGCACCTGGCACAGAGCAAGTGAGGGGGAGTGTCTGTTAAATGAATAAGTGAAAGAGGGCCCAGGCCGGGCAGGTGAGCCACCAGGCTGCTGGATGTCAGATGCATGGCCAGGCCAGGCCAGGGCCCTCTCCTTCCATTTCCCCTTGATGTGCTTCACCAGGCCTCTTGCTCTGCCTCTTCCTGAGCGGAAAATGTGAGGCCTGGCCTCCAGAAGGGATGCGGGGGGTGGGGAGTGGACATTACTCACCTTCCGGGCAGACAGGAAGTCACCTCCAGGGCAGAACCGAGGGTCCTGCTTCTGTCTTCCTGCAGGGTCATTGGGGTTTGCTGGGCAGGAGCTGTGGGGCATCTGGGGGGCCTCTTGTTTGTGCCTCTCAGATGAGAGGCTCCTCCAGCCTTGGGCCTCTGGGACCCACTGGACCTCGGAGCTTCCCTCCCTCCAGGGACATGGTGCCAGCGCTTTCTGCCTGCAGACTGGACGTCTGGAGTCTCTCCTCCAGTGGCCATCACCACGTCTTGAGGCTGGACCAAGGCTCTGAGGGTCCTGGCTTAAGCCTTTGGTTCTTTCAGGGCTCTCCACCAGTTTTGTCACATGAATATCAAGCCCTGTGACCTGGGAGGCTGGTAACCCCTCGCCCCTTCAAGGAACCTGCAGGAGAGGGACAGGCACACAGAACGTGGGATCCCCGCCAGGTTGTAAGCTTTCTGAGGGCAGGAGATGTGTCTTTGAAGAAACGTATCTTATTTTTTACCTTAATTCACAAGTATTACATTCATTGTAGAAAACAGAAAAAAAAAAAAAAGGAGCAAAAAAGAAAAAAAGGACAAAGTTACCAGTGTTACCAGTGCTATTTTTCGTAGTCTTTTCTGTGTATATAATCGAAGTCATTTCCTTTTAAAAAAAAAAAAAAAGGTGGGGGGAGGGATCGTGTCATGTTGGACCCACGTTTTTTTCCACGTGGTGCCTCGTCTCTCCCCATCGCTGATATGGCTTTTTTTTTTTTTTTTTTTTTTTTTTTTGGCGGTACGCGGGCCTCTCACTGTTGTGGCCTCTCCCGTTGCGGAGCACAGGCTCCGGACGCG
>NC_041227.1:24385402-24475575 GCF_002837175.3 Physeter macrocephalus
GGACCCAGCCGCTCCGCGGCATGTGGGATCTTCCCGGACCGGGGCACGAACCCGTGTCCCCTGCATCGGCAGGCGGACTCTCAACCACCGCGCCACCAGGGAAGCCCTGATAAGGCATTTTTAAAGGTGGTCTGGTCATCCCAGCGACTGGAGGTCCCATTCCTGAGGCCACTGTTTGCTCAGCTCTGCGCTGGTGGCAGGTTGGCTGCGACCCTGTGAGCTCAGAGCTGTGACTAGGCCTGACCTGCAGAGGGAGAGGTAACTTGCCCAGAGACTCCCAAGTGGCCACGAGGGTATCTCCGACTCCAGAGCCTATGTTTGGGCCACTCATGGGGAAGGACATCCCAGCCCCCCTTTTCTGTTGTCACAAACAGTGCAGCACGGAGCAGCCTCAGGGCCGAGTGTCCTCCTGTGGGCTTTATCCCCAGCCCTCAGCTCAGAGCAGGTGCCCAGCAAACGGCTCTTGAGAAGCTAGCGGCAGAGACGGGGGACCAGCGGAAGCCTCTCGGAGGAGGCTGCGTTGTGATGTCGAAGGCAGGTGTTCAACAGCCTGGGAAGCTTGGGCAGCGTGTCAGGAGGAGGCTGGGAAGGGAGGAAGATGCTGCATGCCAGGGTTGGGGATTTCCTGGGTCACATGTCTCCAGAAGCTCCTTGTGGCCCCCAAGCTTCAGCCAGGAGAGAGGGCCCAGGCCAGGCGAGGGGCTGGCATGCAAGGGTTCCGGGAGGAAGGAGAGAGGTGAAGCCGCCTCTGTGGGCCCAGGGTCTCTCCCGGACACGGCCCCCTGCCGGCAGCCCCTGGCACCTTGCCGTGGCTCTCCCGAGCAGGTCCTGGCCTGCCCTGGTCCTGCAGTGCGGTCTTAAGCAAGTTGTTCACCTCTGATCCCTGGCTGCTGTCTGTAGCGTGGCCTGCGTGACTGCAGCCGTTAATCCTGGCGTGTCTCAGGAGCCCTTTGTGAGAAGACCAAGGCTTCCTGCCTCCTGGCTCTTGCTGCCCTTGGGTGTGGCGCTCCACTACCCAGACACGCAAACTGGGCAACAGCAGGGCCGGTCACCTGGGGAGCAGGTGTGCGACTTGCTTGCCCAGGGCTCGGTATTTACAGCAGTGCCGCCTCCCCTGTCCTCACCCACCTGGGCCTCTCTCCCCCGTCTCCACGGAGGGTGGGTCTGCACGGGGAGTGTGCCCTAACCCCAGCCACGGTGAGCCAGCGCAGGCTAGATTCTGCCTCTGCTCCCTGTCTGCTGTGTGGCCTGGGGCCAATCCCTCCCCGTCACTGGATGGCGGGGTGAGGACTGGACAGTGTGTGGACAGGGGAGGCTGGGTGAACGGAGATGGAATCGTTTCCTCTCAGGTGGCCGGGCAGCTGCCGGAGGCTCTGCTGCAGAGCCGGAGGCTGGGGTCCGTGGCCAGCTGGCCCTGACAGGCTGAGGGGGCTGTAGGTGGGTCAGGAGTCCGCCTCACTTTACCCCATCCGCCCGACCCTTCCCTGCCCCACGCGGTCCAGTCCTGTCTCCTCATCCGTCCAGGTCTTTCTTGATCCCTTCTGCCCACTGCGCCCTGTGGGGTTCTGACCGCGGCTTTCTTTACAAGCTCGCGGCTTAGGCACCCACAGCTTGCTCTAGCATCTCCTGAGTTCCTGTCCCACTCACCACCCACATGGGCCAGGGCCTGTTGGGGGACCTTACGTCTCCCAGGATCCTGCTCCCTGATCTGCAAACCCCAGACCCGTCCCAAGCTCCCTCACTGATGGGCAGCCCCACGGGCAGCTGCATGTTAGCTCTTCTGTGCCAGGAGAAGGCGCCCGGGCAGCAGCTTAGCTCCTGTGTGCTGGCCACTGTGCCGGGCACTGAGGATGCCACGGGAGTGTTCCCGGCCGGGGAGGGGGAAGCTGCTTGTGCAAGGGAAGAGGCAAGAGGCTGTACTGCGAGTGGGGTTGGGGCCAGGCCAGGCAGGCTCGGAGACAGTCGCCCGCAGTTACCCCGGAGCCTCGGCCGCTTCTCGTGTTCTCTGCGCATGGTACCCACCCTCCCACGGGCCCACCCCTGCGGTTGGAGCAGCTGTCTCCCCAGCCGGGGCCCCAGGGCTTCACGGCCTGCTGCAGCCTGCTCACTGTGGACCCAGCCCTCGTTGTTGGGCATCCTCCCTGGTCACTGCCACATGGGGGGGGACTGTGGCCCCTTCACAGTGGCCTCCCTGGGATGGCTTCCTGCAGTGGGCTTTTAAACTGAGCCTCCTCTCCCCCACGCCTGATCTTGGTCCTGACTCCACCTTTCTCAGGTGAGACTGGAAGCTGTGTCTGGGCCTTATTTTCTGGCTACAGGTCACATACTCCCTCCTTCTAGAGCAGTAGCTATTTGCTCCTATTCAAGGCTCCAAACATCCACACCGGATGGAGAGAGGCAGTGGCGGTGGCGGCCTCCTGCCCCCGCCCCCCAACCCCAGAACTAGGGCCCAAGCCCTTCCGGGATTGGCCGTGGGCCACCCTGCCAGGCCCGGGTCACAGGAAAGTGTCCATCATCAGCTGGGCTGCAGGCGGCACAGACAATGCTGGGCTGTCCTGGCCTCCTGCCGCTGCGGGGTAAGGGAGGCTGGGAGACAGCACCGAGAGATCCCTTTATCCCCGGAGCAGGCCAGGCCTGCACAGCCCTGGCCTTGTGCAGGCTGCCAGGGTCTTAGGCCCTCACAGGCCCCCAGACGCCTGGAGGGGGCGTAGGGCAGGACACGCTCCAGGGCCCTAGAGGTAAAGTTCACCTGCTGAGAAAGGGAGAGGGAGATCCCCCCGACACCTGGAAGATTCGCCTAGGCCTGCTGAGCCATCGGGGTGTCAGAGCCCTGCTCCCCGCTTCCCCCCTCCCCAGCCCAGGACACGTGGAAACCCAACTGCCTCTTGCCCCTCTGTGGAGGCAGGCCTGCTGTGCTGGAGAGGAGGCCGGGGGAGGGGTGTGTCGGAGAGGCATCGCCACCCGAGCCTGTCCACAGGCGACGTTCCCAGGAACCAGGAAGTGACCGGGGCCGCGCTGGCGTGATCACTCTGACCTAAGGGCTGGGATGCACCGAACCCAGACGGGCTTCCTGGTCGGCTGGCAGAAGGCCTGCCAGGCCCTCGGAAACCACCCACAAGCACACAGGCTCTGGGGCTAGGGCCCTGCCCCATGAATCATTCACACATGGCTGCCCGAAGTGGCTCTCTTTGCTCTCAGAACACATCATTTGTTTTGGGGTTGGGGTGAGGGGGTGCAGGGGACATCTCAGCTGGAGATTTGCACACTGAATTAGCATTGAAGGCTCACTGCCTGTGTTTGGCCTTGAGGGTGGGGCCAGGGAGACTGTCGGGCCTGGGAAGACATAGACCCAGGCAGTCCATACTGGGAGTGTTTTCCCCCGGGGCACATTGGGCCAGGATATGTTGGGGAGGACAGGCAGAAAGTGGGACAGTGGCAGGGGTGGGGGCTGTCCCATAGTACAGATGGGCAAATCGAGGCCAAGAGAAGAAAGAGCATGAGGGGTGGGTCCTTCGGGGAATCAGGCAGCACTGGGGCTCATCTGTGCTCTTCCATTCACACTGTGTGACAGCCGATGACTTCTCTCTGGGATCCTCTGGTTCCTTCCTGATGTCTTTTCGTGGGGTGGTTGTGCAGATCAGGCACGATGAGTCTGCCCGGCGCCTGCCACATACTTGGTGTCCACCCCCACCGAAGGCGGCTCCTGCCCCCAGTGCCCCGCCGCCAGCCCTGCTCAGGCCACCTGCCCCAAGACCCCAACTCTCATCTGCAACTTGGACACCTCTCTAGGGGCTGAGACCCCAGGGTCCCTGCACTGAGCGAAATGATTTCAGTTTTAGGGGGAAATCACAAAAATCTGGGCCTGCGCTAACGTGGGAGCCACAGACCGCTATCGAAAAGGGCTCGTGCAAATCGAGGTGTACCGTGTAAAATACACACTGAGTTTCAAAGACTTTGTATGAAAAAAGGATGTAAGGTATCTCAGATTTAACACGGTATTAATTGAAATGATAATATTTTGGCTATATTGGGTTAAATAAAGTAGTTTATTAAAATTCATTCCACTTGTTTTTTTTTTTTTTTTTTTTTTTTTTTACATTTTTTAACGTGGCTACTAGAAAACTGACAATTCCGCAGGTGGCTCGCATTACGTTTCTGTTGGACAGCGCCGCTCTGGACTCTGAGGGCCTCAGGTGTTGATACCAGCTTCAGGAATGAGTCATAAAAGGGCAGGAAGGTGGATGCTGTGGAACAGAGGTGCTGGGGGTGTTAGGGGGCAGGAGTGGAGGGGATGGGGAGCAGGGGCTGGGCCAGGCCTCTGGAACCACAGGGATGGAGCACGGTAGCGCTCAGGAGGGGCAGCTAGGTGGGCACCGGGGTCCGAAGGCAGACTGTGGGGCAGATGCCCGGCGTGGCCCCACCGCCCAGGATGGTGGGGTCCCAGTGACACCGCCTCACCCGACTCCTCGGTGTCCCCCGTTTGACCCCAGGGCCCTCTTCCGGGAGGAAGAGCAGGGTAAGCCTGCCAGGAGCCGGGTGCTCCTGGGAACTATGCATCACGTCAGCACAGCCTGGCCACTGGCCTTTGTCAGAGCGGAGGCCAGCCCTGGCGAGGCGTGCACCCCAAATTCAGAGCAGAGTCAGGGCCCCCGGACTGCAGCCCGAAGCCACGTGGCAGGGGGGAGGCGGGGCTGGCTCTTCCACATCCTGGGGGCCGCCGGGCCGCGGTGGGCCTGCAGCTCCAGCGCTCTCCCCTCCCCGCCTCCTCCGGGCCCATGTCCTGTGTGTGTGAATTATCGACGCCCCCTCCCCTCCCCTGCCTGGAAGCCCGCCGAGGAGGGGGCGCTTCCTGCGGCAGCCCAGCCGCACCTCTGGCCACAGCGGGCAGCCTGCAGCGGGCACTCTGGGCTGGTGGGGCCGTGCGCCCGGCCCGTGGTCCCAGGGCCGGCGGACCTTCGCGCTCTTGCCCAGCCCTCCTCGGGAGCCTGCGAGGGTCGCCCCTGGGAGAGGGCGCCACTGGCTGTGGCCCCAGAGCCTGGTGTGGCGATTGGCGGCTCGCACAGAGCTGGGCTTGTGCGGACCGCGGGGCGCTGGCGCCCACATAAGGGCATTGTTTGCCGAGGTAAAAGGGGTTTTTGTCTCCTTCTGGAGACTGGACAGAAGGAAAAACAATTTCCCCCATTCATCGCTAATTCCCCCATTTGAATAGCAGCGCATTGCCCCACGTTCCATAGATGGGCACGCAGTCCTCCCCTGCCCATAGGCATTCCGGGCACAGGTGGTGGGCCCTGTGTCCTGCCCAGACCGGGGAGCTGCCCTTCGCCGGAGCCAGGGAGGCCTGGTTTTGTGGAAATGCTCGGGAGGGGTGCATTCCCGCCGCTTCCCCGTGGCCCCGCACTGCCCTTGTCCCTGTCACTGCAGTCACAGGCTGGGGGCAGTCCTGTCCTGCTGGCATTGTTCGGGGCTCCGGCCAGCCGGCCGTGGGTGGGGTGCCCACCCTGGAGGGGCCTCCTGGCACGGCCGCACAGATAAGGACCAGGTGGAGACAAGAGGGTCGCTTCCAGCTCCGTGTCCCGTGCCTGGAGGCCCGCACCCCCCGGAAGGCCCGACTCCTGCACTCCATATACTGGGCCCTTGGTGCCCATGGGGCCAGCTGGGTTCTTTCACAGGGTCATAAAGTGTCAGAGCCCAAGAGGGCGTCAGCGGCAACTCCCTAGACTGCAGATAAGAGGAGCCAGGGAGGCGGGCTGTGCCCAAGGTCGGGAGACAGCGAGGCCCCGCACCTGCTCCCCCGGCCCTGCTCCTCGGGCATGGGTGTGCGTGCGTGACTCCCTTAAATGACATTTTTTTGGAGAGGGTTGAGAGGAGGAAAGAACTAGGAGTGGATCAGAACCCAGCTTGCCCCAGCCTGGGATGCTGATGTTTCTCCCTCTTCCTCCTTTCCCCACACAGTGACAGGCAGGTCTCTGGGCCAGGGCTGTGCCCGTCGCTGGGGGAGGGCGGGCCCTGCAGCCAGCCCCTCCTGGGGTTGGGGTGGCCCACAGTGAGGAGAGGGCCAGTGGAGGCTCCGTTCCCTCGGGCCCTCCCAGGGGCAGGACCGTGGATTACTCAGAGACCAAACCAGGCACACGTGATGCAACCTGTCTCCGGCCAGCTTTAGCACTTAAGGAAATCATTGGCTCCTATAACCAGAAAGTCTAGGGCCTTCTTTGGCTTTGGGCACGGACGGATTTAGGGGGGATTTGTCTGTGCCAGCTTGTCAGCCCTGCCTTCCGGGTGAGGGCCTCCCTGCTGAGTGAGCTCAGCAGCCCCTGTGGTGAGGGGAGGGTACTTCTCCCCAGTCGTTTCTGCAAAAGCCCCTGGACTGACTTTCCATGGGTCGAGCTTGGTCACATGCCCATCACGGATCGCTGTGATGGGCTGTGCTGACTGGCCGGGCCTGGGGCACATGCTCACCCTGGAAGACTTGGGGTGCCCTCGCCAGAGGAAGGGGTGTGGTTTCTGGAGAGGCAGGAACGATCTGGGGCAACTTACGGGGGCCCTGGGCACAGACCATAGACATAATATGTAAGAAGGTGATAAACTCTCTGAAAAAAACAGGTAAAGGGGTCAGCGTGTCAGAGTGGGGGCAGGGAGGTCTTACTGAGAAGGTGACCTTTCAGCAAAGCCCTGCAGGGAAGGGAGCTCGGAGTGTCCCGAGAAGAGGGAACAAGGGCAGAGGCCAGGGCACACAGCTGGATGGGGTGACAGCGGGGTTGGGGTGCTGCCAGCAGGGCCCAGCGGGCCTGGGGAGAGTTTGGCTTCAGCTTGGGAGTTTGAACTCAGTCCGTGGACCGCGGCCGGGTCATCACCACTGCCTCGGGGGCCTCTGGACAGATACGGCCGCTGCCTCGGGGCCTCTGGACAGATGCAGCCGCTTTTCTTGTCCTCGGCAGCCCTCTGCCCTGCTTTGGTCAGGGGGCTTCAGCCCTTGCCCCAGGGCTTTCTCAGCATTGTCCTTGGAGGCTTCTCCCAGAAAGCCTGCCCTGCCTCCCTCCCTCCCTCCTGCCCAGCACCCACCCTAGTTCCACCCTCCCTGGGGTGAGATCCGCAGCGGGTGGTCCAGAACTGAGGCCTCGATGGGCGCTGCAGTCAGAGAGGGCTTCCCAGAGGAGGAAGGGGTTGCAGGGGGAGGTGCGGGGACAGGAAGGGCGAGAAACTCCAAGGCTCTCTCCAGAGCCCAGTGTCGTCCTAGAACCTTATGTTTGGTTTCTTGCTCCCTAGAGCATTAGCCCCAGGACAGTGACCACCCCCATCTTTTCACCTCAGTGTCCCCAGTGCCCCACACAGGCCTGACACCCAGTAAGTGTTCGAGAAAGGAGGGGACGAGGCAGGAGCAGCATCTTCCCGGCCCTGTCCCTCTCCCACCTCCCCTTACCGTGCCCACCTCAGATTTGGCACCAAGCTGGGCTCCGAGGGGCCCCCGGAAGCCCACAGTCCAGTCTGGAAAAGCCATGCTCGGGAAGCAAGTGCATTATGAAGTGAGAAGGCCTGGGCGGGGGCAGGGAATCACGGTTTTTTTTAAGCACCTATTCTTTGTGCCAGGGATTGTCTACACCTTATAAAACCTATTTTACTGATATGGCACCCATTTTGAAAGGAGGGGAAGGGGTGTCTTCAAGGATACACAGCCCCTCTGCATTCTGCCTAAAGCCCATGGCCTCCCTCGTCGGCAGGAAGTGGACCCCGGGTTGCAGGCAGCCCATGAGCAGGTTAAGGGCGGCATGTTGCGGGGCGGGGGGAGGCACTTGTGACTCACCTATGCCCCAGAGGAGGGCTCTGTGTGTGTCGCTGGGTTTCCCTGACCCCAGATGCAGAGTAGAGGCGGGAGAGGCTTGGCTCGTGGATACGTGCGGTGTCAGCAAATGGAGCTTGTAAACTGGAGCCCACTGGCCTCTTCAAGGATTTTTGTTTTTTTGTTTTGGGGGAATTTTTTGTGGTGAAAAATTTTGTAAAACATAAAATTTGCCATTTAACCATTTTTAAGTGTGCAATGCAGCAGCGTTAAGTACATTGACAATGTTGTGCAACCAGCACACGTTATTTCCAAAACAGAGTTTTCATTACTCTAAACAGAAACTCTGTAACCATTAAGCAATAACTCCCCATTCCACCCTCCCCCAGTCCCTGGGGTCCCCTCATATACTTTCAGTCTCTATGAATATTACTATTCTAGATATTGCACGTAAGTGTCCTCATTCAATATCCGTCCTGTTGCTTCTGACTTATTTCACTTAGGGTAACGTTTCCGCAGTTCATCCATGTTATGGCATGTATCAGAGTTTCGTTGCTTTTTATGGCTGAATAGTATTTCATTGCATAGATAGACCACGTTTTGTTTGTCCGTTTGTCCAGTAAGGTTTTTCAAAATGTGAACAATGTAAGTCAGTCACCAGTATTTAAAAATCTGGATATTTACATAATGGTGCATATTTCCAGTTTCTTCTAAAAACTTGGAATGCATAGCTACATGAGGTCCGGGCTCCTGGCCTCATGGGTCTCATCTGCCCAGCCACTTCCCCTATCAGACTGAGGTGGCATCTGCCTACTTGGAGGGGCCGTGCCACCATTGGAGCCAGCGCCTGAGGTGCACAGCCCTGGGGTGAGGGTGTTGGCAGCTCAAGAGTCTGGGCCAGCACCCTGGGCTCCTGAGCTGGAGGGCCCTGGGAACACACACACACACGCGCGCGCGCGCGCACACACACACACACACACACACACACCCCCCCCCCCCACACACACACACCCATGTGCATGTGTCCTCACAGCACCCGAGCCTCCTTCATGCTCATGCCTGGAGATGCACAGGGCAAGAAGGTCCATCCTCCCTGGAGGGAATCTGGCCGGGAGGCAGGCAGTCGGGGTGCTACCTCTGGGCCCGTTCCTGGTGTGATGCTGCAGGAGGCCGTCGGCCTGACGCCCATGCTGAGCGTAGTGACACTTGGCTCCCTCTGTGCTTGGTGTGGTGCCCATTGACCCTCCTAGCAACCCCTGCTTCCAGAGGAGGAAGACAAGGCCCTCTGAGGTCAAGCAAGTGGCCTTTTGGGGGTGGTGCCAGGATGTGAAGTCACACCTGCAAGGTGAGCTAAGAATGGGCACCGGCCAGAGCTCAGAGGAGCTCAGACAGTTGGCCAGGATGGGTGTCAATCTTTGCCCTCCAGCTCCTTGACCCTGGCAGAGAATTCTGAATCCCGGGTGCTGGGGCTTCTCTGGCAACGGGCCCAGCCCTGGTGGGGAGGTAGGCAGCTCTCAGGACTGACCGTGAGCCGCTGAAGGAGCCATGAAGTATCCCTCGGAAGGATGGGCACCAGGCTAGGCTCGGGGCTCTGCGTACCTCCTTCCTAGGGACAGCGGAGGAGGCCTGCTCTGAGAAGGTAGCGTTGAGCCAGGTCTTGAAGGTGGACTGACATTTACTGAGCTGGAAGCAACATGGCAGGCAGGCAGGCAGCAGAGCCCAAGCAGAGGCCTGGAGGTGTGAGGCTTCAGAAGTGGCCCAGTATAGTGGGACCTGGGCTGGGGGAGGCTGCAGAGATCATGGGACCAAGAACACACCCGGCAAGAGTGCTGACTCTTCTTGGGCAGGCTTGGGGAGCAGGAAGGTAGGGAACAGGGGAGTGATAATTAGACTGGTGCTGGGAAAGGGTGGGGTGACCGAGGGGAGCTGGGGTGCTGAAGGGCGAGGGGAGCTGGGGTGCTGAAGGGCGAGGTTGGCCAAGGAGGCTGGATGGGGTGGGGGTGGGGTGGGGGTGGGGTGGATGTGGTTTGGCAAGTTGGTGGCCCATTCACTCTCTGTGTGTTTCAGTAATGTGCATCTGTCCCCCCAGGAGGGCTGGCATCTTGGTCGTAGTCACTACTTTGTTTCTCAGCCTGGGACACAGCCAGCACGCAGTAGGTGCTCAGTAAATACTACTCATTCCACAAATATCTAGGTTGGTGGCTGGAGACACTGCCAGAAGAAAACCAGACCCATCTGTGATTGAGGAGGAGGGGATGGGCGGTGAGGTTCCAGAGGTAGCAGGGAGGCTAGCCTGGGGACTGTGGGATGTAGCTGAGCAAGGCGGGGGGGTGGGGGGGGGGAGCTTTGGGGTGGCTATCTGTGATTGAGGAGGAGGGGATGGGCGGTGAGGTTCCAGAGGTAGCAGGGAGGCTAGCCTGGGGACTGTGGGATGTAGCTGAGCAAGGCGGGGGGGTGGGGGGGGGGATCTTTGGGGTGGCTTTGAGTAGAGCCTGGAGCTGCCCTGCAGGAGGATGGAGAGAGCAGTGACTGCCCAGAGGAAGAGGGGGAGAAGGAGGGGCATCCTGGCCCAGGGGACCTGCAGCAGCCGAGGGGGAGGGGTGCCATGGCGCGGAGGCCTTTCCCATCCCCCTCTGCCCTGGGCCCGGGCTGCTTGATGGGCAGCCCGGCCCCGCCCCTGGGGAGCCGGGAGGCCAGTGATTGGTTGGCGAGCTAGAGCCGCTTGGTCACCATGGGGACGCTCCGGAGGTGAGCGTGCCCAGTGCCCAGCACCAGGAACTAAATCTTCATAATCTGCCGGCTGGGAGGGTGGGGGTGGGGTCGTGAGCGACCCTGGCCTGGGGGAGGGGGTGGCCTGGGAGGCGGTCAGGGCTCACAGTGGCCGCCCCTCCCCCACCCACTCTGGTTGCAGGTGCAGAGCCGCTTGGGCACCTGGGCGCCACCAGGAACCACGTGGTACTCACCTGACAGTGACCCCGGGAGCTTGAGCGTAGCTTGGGCCTCTGCCTTCTCAGCTGATCAAGCAGGAGGCTGGGGCAGGGTGGGGAAAAGGGGCCTGGAATTTATCTGAAGTGTCTAGCTCCCTAGTTAAAAGTTTGTCCTCCTAGGTCCCCCAGCAATGCCGTGCTGTCTGCAGCAGGGGGCGCCCTCCACAGAGCTTTGTTGGGCTGTCACTTCAGGAAAGCAGGGATGGCCCATGAGGTGCCAGGGATGCACCCGCAGCCCTGGTTCTGGGTGTTCAGTGCCATGTGGCCGTGCACCAAGGGCAGATCGCTGTCTGCACAGGCTGCCAGGATTGGCCTGGGCCTGCTTGATGGAGGGAGTGACTAACTGGGGCAGGGGTGTCACAGTGGAGCCATCCTTCTTCAGGCAGAGGATGGAGAAGTCCGAGGGTCTGCTGTGGGGAGGGGGTCCTGTGGGGAGAGGGTGTAAAGGGGCAAGGCAGTGGTGAGCTGGAGGAAGAGGAGGGCACTGGCCAGGCCCCATGCAGCCCCTGGCATGTCCGAGGACCTCTGGACCTGCGGCAGGCAGGTCAGACTTGAGGCTGCAGCCACTCACTCCCGGGCCCTCCAAGCTGGTTATGGCTTTTGTGGGGTGGAGGGCAGGAGGCACGCTCCATGGCCACTCCGCTCCTGATGGCCCCAGTTTCTGGCAGAGGGACCCTGCCCCCACCTCAGGCTGGGGCAAGGCTAGCCTCTTGGCGGTCCCAGCGGTGACGGCAGCGCTCACCTCCTGCCCAGGGATGCTCGTGAGGACAGCACAGGGCAAGTACCCCCCTGTGGCTGCCGTGGCCACGTACCTGGGGGGAGGGGCGTCTTAGGGGACAGCTGGTGCTGAGGTGGAGCCTCACACCCAGGCCTCTCGTTTCAGACGACTCCTCCTCCGAGAGCGGCAGCGGCAATGGCTCCTCCACCCTGAACCCGTCCACCTCGAGCAGCACACAGGGAGACCCCGCCTTCCCCGAGATGAATGGCAACGGCACCGTGGCCCCCGTGGACTTCACCGCCACCGCCGAGGATCAGCCCATCAACCTGTGCGACAAGCTCCCGCAGGGCTCAGCGCTCGGCACGCCCTCCTACCCCTCCGACGCCGATGGACTGCGGAGCCGCGTCAAGTACGGGGTGAAGACCACCCCCGAGGTGTGTGGGGCTGCGGGCTGCTGGCCCCCCGGAGCTGTGAGCCTCTGCCGCGCCCATACCCGGCAGGGTTGTGCGGGGCTGACGTGAAATCATGCGTACCGGGGTTGTGACACCAAGTCAGGGTGGTAGCCGTGGCTGCTCTGCCATCATTTTCCTGGGGAGGCTCTGGAATGGGAGACCGCTCAGTTGACCTCGAGCAAGGCCCTCACTTCTCTCAGCCTGCACCCCCATCTGTGAAGTGGGGTTGTTGGCCTCTGCCTTGGTGGACGTGGTGGGTGACGTGTGGCCCGGCCCCCTCTGCCTCCAAAACAGAGTCTGCTGTGAGGAACAGCAGCAAGTGGGCTACATTCAGCACAGAGGCCCAAAGCCTCATGTTTTCTGGCTACTCTGCATGCCTGTCCCCATTCTACAGATGGTACAGAAAAAAGGTGAGGCCTTTGTTTGTGGCCCCAGGGATGTGGACGTGTGAAACTCAATAGACCAGGCTGATGGGGGGCAGACAGGTGCCCCACCATTTGGCACTCCCCTCCCCCTCCCCTGTTGCTTCCAAAAGCCATCTCCGGGCCACTGAGGTCTCCGGCAGCAGTGCAGTGCGGCACCGGGGGCGGGAGCTCTCCCGGGGGGTATTTTCTTCTGCCCTGGCTAGGGGGGCCAGAGGTGCCTTCTCAGAGCCCTACACGCTCCTGGGCTGCAGCCACGGGCCCCTGCACAGGTTCCTTCCCCTCCCAGGGCCTGTTTTCTCTTCTGCAGAGGGTGTGGGGTGGGTGCCAGTGCTGGCTTCCAATGACGTGTCTCGTGGGAAGGTTCTGTACAAATGAACGGGTGTTCAGTCGTCGCTGTGTGTCTGAGCCCAGGCTGCGGGGCAGGTACTGGCCAGAGCACTGTCTTCCCTTCTCTGACTGGGTCCCAGGGGCAGGCACAGCTGCTGCCTTGGCAGGCAGAGAGCCAGAGGGGATGAGTTTGCCACCGCGGCCTCAGGCCCCGTGTGTGGACCGTGGAAGTGAGATGGGAGCATGAGTGCCACCGGTAGCTCTTCTGTCTCCTCTGACGCTGGCAGAGGATTGGCCAAAGAGCACCTGGGAATGTGACTTGCCCAAGGCGCCTTTGACCCTCTGTTGTGAGTCTGACACAGCCCAGTGGGAGGCCAGAGGACCTGGGTGTCCTTTCCCCTTCGGAGTCTGTGTGTGGATCAAGAGATGGGCACGAGGCCAGGGACCCTGGGAGGGCCGACCCCGGTGGGTGTGGTCACATGGAGGCTGGTGGTGGCAGCTACCGTGGCACAGGGCACCAATCAGTGTCTGTCTTTATACGTTTGTCAGCAAGAGCTGTGTGCCGTCTGGGCCGCTATGTGGCCGTGTTGCAAGGTGTGATCTGCGGCTGTTTGTTTCCTGGGCCTGACTGCCTCCTAGATGCCCACCTCCTTGAGGGCAGGGGCCGTGTCTCCAGGACACTGCTAGTCAGGGTACCACTGAGTGAAGTCAGGACTCGCCAAAGCCGCCAACTTTCTAAAAGGCCAATGACGGTGGTCCTCGGGGAGCCTTCCCAGAGCACGTGTGGCAGGGGGCAGGAGACCGGATGGGAACTGAGCAGTAAAGGATGAAGAAGATGGAAAAAGCAGAGAGGAGAAGCGGGGAAGTGCATTCCCAGGAGAGCTGGGGAAGGGTCTTGTTCCAGGAGGGGCTCAGGGGGTGGGTCCCTTCTCTACTGCAGGACAAGGCGACCGCGCAGTGGGCTGTGCCTGGTTCCCTCTCCCCTTTCTACACACGCTCTGCGTCGGGGCTCACGGTGACTTCCAGGGGTGGCGGCAGACAGGAGAAGCCCCGCCGGGGAGCTGCAGGGATGCCCTTTGGCCTGATGGGCCTGTCTCTTTGGCTGGTTCTCTCCCAGCCCATCTGTTCCTTATCCCCGACAGACAGCACACTCACCGCTTTTGTGACAGCTCGGTTGTCAACTCAGGGTTGCAGCGCCTTGGGGACCGGGGAGGAAAACCCCGAAGCCGGAACAGATCTTGGCACAAGCAGGAGAGGCTGGCTGGTGGCGGGAAGGAGCCCTTTCTGTGTTTGCCTTTCCCTCGTGTGATGAGGCACGTCCTGGCGTGGGCACTGCTGCCGAGTAAACCGCTCTCCCCTCCACTGAACTCCTCCAGGGCGCCAGGCCTCTGCATGTGTGGTTGTGGGCAGTCCTTCCTCTAGCCGCCCAGGGAGGGGCGGCAGCATCGCTGTCCCCGTGTCACAGGGGACAGGAGCAGAAGGAAAGTGACTTGCTCAGGGCCTTGCGGCGTGGCTCACGTGGCAGCCGGGTGTGCTCACCGCGCCGGCCCCCACGCTCACCGTGGCCTGACCCTCTGCCCCCGCCCCGCCCTCTCTCAGTCCCCGCCCTACAGCTCGGGGAGCTATGACTCCATCAAAACCGAGGCCAGTGGCTGCCCTGAGGACCTGACGGTGGGCCGGGCCCCCACAGCGGATGACGACGACGATGACCACGACGACCATGAGGACAATGACAAGATGAATGACTCCGAGGGCATGGACCCTGAGCGCCTCAAGGCCTTCAACGTGAGCGCCCGCCCGGGACGGCCGGCTGGGGCGGGGGCTCAGCCGGGCCGGCCCTTCCCACAGCCTGTGTCTCCTGCAGATGTTCGTGCGTCTCTTTGTGGACGAGAACCTGGACCGCATGGTGCCCATCTCCAAGCAGCCCAAGGAGAAGATCCAGGCCATCATCGAGTCCTGCAGCCGGCAGTTCCCCGAGTTCCAGGAGCGGGCCCGCAAGCGCATCCGCACGTACCTCAAGTCCTGCCGGCGCATGAAGAAGAACGGCATGGAGATGGTGAGCCCCAGGCCCACCAGTCCCAGGCTCCCCACACCTTCCCGGCCGCCCGGGCGCTTTTCCCACAGCCCTCCCAATACCCGTGGAAGCAGGCATTGTGGCCCCTGGTTCACAGAGGAGCCCAAAGCCCAGTGCTGCCCTGCCCACCTCTAGGGCAGCGTCTCTGCGCCCTAACACCGGCGGCTCCTTCCCCATTCTGCCTGCAGACCAGACCCACACCTCCCCACCTGACCTCGGCCATGGCAGAAAACATCCTGGCAGCTGCCTGTGAGAGCGAGACGAGAAAAGCAGCCAAAAGGATGCGCCTGGAGATCTACCAGTCCTCTCAGGTGCCTGCTCGCTGCCAGCCGCTGGGAGGGTGTCCTCAGATGGGAGATGGAGATGCTGGGGGGAGGGGGCGGTTGCGGGGGAGTCAGAGGAGCCTAGACGCAAAGGCCTTGCGGACCTAGGAAGGGAATCTGGACTTCATCCCGAGCCCTGAGAGTGTCTCCAGCCGGGCAGGAACAGATTACATCTGCCCTGAAGATAGATGAGCAGATGGGGGGCTGGGGGAGGCCCTGGGCAAGGCAGCCAGGGGGAGAGGCAGAGTCCTGCAGGTCCCGCGCCGGGTCCCGGCAAATCTGGGGCCACCACCCACCCCCGTCCAGGAACCGTGGTCAGGGCTTGCTGCCCCTGTGGTTCCCCAGCGCCTCCCTCCCGCTCTGCAGGACGAGCCCATAGCCCTGGACAAGCAGCACTCCCGGGACTCCGCAGCCATCAGCCACTCCACCTACTCACTGCCAGCCTCCTCCTACTCCCAGGACCCTGTGTACGTCAACGGTGGCCTGAACTACAGTTACCGTGGTTACGGGGCCTTGGGCAGCAACCTGCAGCCCCCTGCCTCCCTCCAAACAGGAAATCACAGTAATGGTGAGTGCGGGACACCAGGCTCTGCGGCTCCCTGACCAGCCGCCTTGGGAAGGGGGCGGGGCAGGCGGGGAAGCAGCAGTGGCAGGCCGGGAAAGTGACTCCTTCTTGGCACAGGGACCCTCCCCATCTCATAGTCTTAGCCAGTCCTCAGCTTGGAAGGCAAGGTTAACACGAACAGCGTTCCACTCCTTTCTTGCCTCCCCGGAGGCTTGCTGGGCCTCTCCCTGGTCCCCTGCCGCTGCCCCACCCACCTCCACGGGCCACTGTGAGCAGAGTCCCAGCCAAGGCCCTGCTCTTCACCTGAGTTGAGCCCCTCCACACCCTCGTCTCACCCAAAAGGACCAAGTCTCAGTGAGACGGTCGCTGGCCCAGGTCTTGCAGAGTTGATGGCGGAGCCAGGATTTGGTCCCAGGCAGGTCACCTCCCTCTCCAGGCCACTGCTTAGGACCTCACTTGTGAGGTGAAGGTTCTTCTTTTTAAAAGCATTTCTTAATTTTAAAAAAAATTTATTTATTTTATTTATTTTTGGCTGCATTGGGTCTTTGTTGCTGTGCGCGGGCTTTCCCTAGTTGCGGCGAGCGGGGGCTACTCTTCTTTGCGGTGCGGTGCGCGGGCTTCTCATTGCATTGGCTTCTCTTGTTGCGGAGCGCGGGCTCTAGGCGCGTGGGCTTAGTAGTTGTGGCTCACGGCTCTAGAGCGCAGGCTCAGTAGTTGTGGCACACGGGCCTAGTTGCTCCGGGGCATGCGGGATCTTCCCGGACCAGGGCTCAAACCCGTGTCCCCTGCATTGGCAGGCGGATTCTCAACCACTGCGCCACCAGGGAAGCCCCGAGATGAAGGTTCTTTCACCTGGGAGCAGGGCCCCAGCCCTTTCTGCTGCACTGTGGGGCCCCATCTAGGTCACCTGGGGCAGTGGTTAGCCGTCTGTCCCCCGACTCTAACCCCAGGAGCTGGTGATTCCCTGGGTGCCCCCTGTAACTCTGCCCAGGTGACTCTGATGCAGACGGAACACAGGCCAATATTGGAGAAACAGTCCCCAAAAGATACAAACCTCCCCATGGAGCTAGGTGCTGCCCTGAGTGCGGACCTCAGGCCCTTTCACACTGAGGCCTGGGTGGGTGGCAGGTGCGGCAGGGGAAGAGCGGGTTCCCCCGGTGGAGGGCAGCCTGGCGGCCTCCGGGAGCTGGCGGGGTCAGGTAGGGGTGATCCCAGGGCCTCTTGAGCCAGGCAGCTGGATTTAGTTCTGTGTGCAGCGGGAGAGCCACAGATAGGCTTTAACCAAAGGAGGCTATGAATTGTGCTGTCTGCCCTTGTGGTGAGATTTTAATGGGGAGGACAGGAGGCAGAAGCAGTGTGCTTTGGGGGTCATTCAGAGGCAAGAGGAAAGGCTGGGGGTGACAGCAAGTTGCCGCTTGACGAGTAGGGTAGAGGAAGGTGCCGCCCGCAGGCCAGGGAATTCTGGTTCTAGGTCTTGGCTGAACGTGCCTGAGAATTCCTCTCAGGCCCTTGTCCTTGGCCGCGGGAGACCCCTTACTCTTCCTGGGCAGCAATGGAGGCGGCTGATCCCTACCCGTGGCAGAAAGCCCAGACACCCTCGCTCACCTTGCCCCCCACCACCGGCAAGTACGTGCGGGTCCCTGGAAGATTCCTGCCTGGGCTTAACTTCTCATCCTTTCCTAATGCCTCTTAACCTAAAATAAGAGGCTGCCTGGCCCTAATCCCTGAGGCTGAGGCCAGAGTGGCCAGCTGCAGCAGGGGTGAAATGGCTGTCCCAGGCGGGCTGCTTTTCTTCCAGGAAGGAGCACTGTCTGACAGCCCTGCTGAGTGGGGACCCTGGTAGAGTGTGTCTGGAGACAGGTGCAGGGCGGGAAGTTAGAGCCACCCCTGTTGCGCATGGGGAGTGTCCTTCCCGGGGGCAGGCGATGGTGATAGGCCCCCACCTGGCACCACACAGCAGGGCCTGTCTCGGGCCGCAGCTGCCAGGGCTGCTCCGGCCTCTCTTGAGGGCCAGGCCTGCCGCCCTCCCGCCCTGTTCACACTTGCCCGAGAGGCTTCAAGAAAGGCCACTAGTGGGCTTCCCTGGTGGCACAGTGGTTGAGAGTCCGCCTGCCGATTCAGGGGACACGGGTTCGTGCCCCGGTCCGGGAAGATCCCACGTGACGCAGAGCGGCTGGGCCCGTGAGCCATGGCCGCTGAGCCTGTGCGTCCGGAGCCTGTGCTCCGCAATGGGAGAGGCCACAGCAGTGAGAGGCCCGCGTACTGCAAAAAAAAAAAAAAAAAAAAAAAAAAAAGGCCACTAGCTCTGCCCCTGTATGTACCTCAGTCTCCCTGGTTCCTTAGAAGAGGGTGGTGAGGTCACGGAGGCCGAGATCTGCTTGCTGACCTCCTGCCTGGGGCAGTGGCGTCCTGTGAGCACTGGGTTTGGGTCCAGCAGTTGGAAGAACACCACGGGCAGTCATGTTGGTGGCTCAGAGCTCCTCACGTAGATCATGGGTGGATCTGGAAATCCACGTCAGCCCAGATAGACTCAGGCTCTGCCTGTCTTACCTGGGGTGCTGGGCAACTTGCACCCGCTCCGGCCCCTCTAGCAACCACCTGGCCACCTGAGTGTCTGCCTGTAACCAGAGCCCTGGGGGAAGAGACGGAAGGCCTGCTCTGAGCATAGGAGTGAAGAGGACAAGGCTTGGGGGTGGAGGGAGGAAAGAGAGGAAGCCCAGGGCCAGCTCACACCCATGTGGCAGGCGGCTCCTGCCTTCCTCTGCCATCCCCAGCCAGTGTCTGGAGGGGACCAAACCCTGCAGCAGCCGGGAGCCAGCGCAGGCACCCCTGCCCGCTCCCAGACTATCCCAGCAGCCACCCATGCAGGAGTCAGCCACCTGCTTGGCTGCTGTTCACAGCCCCAGTCCTTCCTCCTGTGTCTCATTTCAACGGACTTCCCTTGACCCTCAATTCCAAGGGTGTTCCTTAGCAGGCCAGTTCCCAGGACCTCCTGATTGACGTCCCTGTTCTCTGATTAGAGAAGAAATAACCCCATGTGACACGACTGTCCCAGCTTAGATTCCAACTTCCTTCCCCATTTGGGGGCTGCACCAGCTTCCTTTTAGCAGTAGTCGAGTTTCCATAATTTCTCCCAAGATGTTACTTCTGGTCTATATGTCTCCAGTGACAAGGGCTTGTCCATCTCTGTAGCAGCATAAAAACTGCCACTATAGGGAGTTCCCTGGTTGCCTAGTGGTTAGGATTCCGGGCTCTCACTGCCGTGGCCCAGGTTCAGCGCCTGGTCAGGGAACTGAGATCCTGCGAGACTCATGGTGCGGCCGAAAAAAAAAAAAAGAAAGAAAGAAGGCTGCCACTGTAGGTGCAATAATGATTCAAACTGGCTTGAATCAGAACCAGTGGGGAGCTGGCTGGGAACTGAGAACTGCCTCACACACCCATGCACGATGATCTCTGCTTCTGGGGGTTGGGGGCTGGGCAGGGCACAGGGAGACGGACCTAGCTGGGTCACAGAAGGCCTCCCAAGCAAGCTTCCACTCCCACACCGCCAGATCCTCTCCTTTGGCGGTTTTCTTGCCGAACACCTCGAAAGAATGCTCAAACTCCAGGAGCTTCTGTGTCTCCTGGAAGCCCTTTCCCAGTGGGCCTCCCGTAGGCTGAGCATCCCGAGCCGCACCGAGGGGTTCACCGGCGTGGCTCAGCCCCAGAACAGTCTCCTCGTGCTGTAGCTGAGGGCCAGGGGCCCAGGGAAGTTAGGAATCGCCCATGGCGGGGCCGAGCAGGCCGCCAGTCCGGGCTCGCTCGCTGACTCCAGAGCCACGGCGCACCCCACAGAGCCGTTTGGGAAAGGTGGAGAGGAGACCAGGCCTGGTGGCCCCAGCACACCCCCCCAGTGTGTTTCGGTAAGACTGCAGGCTCCCTCTTTGTTGCCACCGTTCAAGGGCAAAGGGGAGGTGATTTCTCTAGAGGGCCCCTCTGGGTCCTGTCTGACCTTCCGACCTTCACACACCCACCCCACGCTCCCCGGTCCCAGCAGCATTAATCTTCCACCTCGCTTGGGCACAAGAGAACCTCTCAAAGGCAAGGGGCTTCGAGGTGCTGCAGCCCATCAGGAGGAGGCTCAGCCCCCAGCGCCTCTCTCCACCTGCCCCTCTAGCCGCTCCAGCCCCGGCGTCTTTCCCAGGCCCAAGCAGGAGGGCAGCGCAGGGCAGCCAGCCTCTTTCTTGCTCTTCCCTGGCAGCAGTGGCGGTTGAGAAGCCCCTTCCTTGTCTCATGAGGCGCACACATGGGTGCTTCTTTTCCTGGCCTTCTGGGGCTCCACTCTGGACTCTGTCCGGGGCTTTCCACACCCTGTCCCCCTCGGGGGTGTCGGACCCCCACCTACCGGCAGTGTCTTAGCCGCCCCCTCCCCAGCCAGCTCGAGGCCGCCAGAGCCCAGAGCGTGGAGGCCTGCCTGACAGTCCTCAGAGAGCAGCCGAGGTGCGACGAGTGCCAGGGAGCTGGTGTCAGAGTCCTGCCCGGCCCGAGGCCAAAGCCTCCCCCACCCCGACCCCAACGCAGGATCACCCTCGGGCTTAACAGAGAAGCCCACGTCTTGTCTGCAGGCCCCCTTCTAAGCACTAGGGGTACAACCGTGGAGACAGACGAGGGCCTCGGGCCCCCAGGATAGGGGAAAAGGTGCCCCTCCTCACCCTGGCTCCCCTCCTCGCAGGGCCCACGGACCTCAGCATGAAAGGCGGGGCCTCCACCACCTCCACCACGCCCACGCCCACGCCCTCCAGCAACAGCACCAGCCGGACCATGCCCACTGCCCAGCTCAGCCCCACCGAGATCAGTGCCGTGCGGCAGCTCATCGCCGGCTACCGGGAGTCCGCCGCCTTCCTGCTGCGCTCAGCAGATGAACTGGAAAACCTCATTTTACAGCAGAACTGACCCAGCAGCACGTGGAGTGCACTACCCTAGGGAAGGAGGCTCTCCCAGCCCCGGACCGGCTTCCCGCCTCACCAGTTGGTACCTTTTGTTATTTGAAAGAGGCGGATGCAGAAGAGCTGCTTCTAGCCACACTCCAAGCGCCTGAGACTCTGGGCACAAGGACACTTTGTTTTGGAACCTCACCACACGGGTGCTCCGACCTGCTTGGAAGAGGCCAGCGGGGCAGCTTTGCAAGGGCTGGGGCTCCCCCTGACAAGGCGCTGGGGCCGCAGCTCTATTTAGAATCATCTTCGTGGACCCTGATGTTAGAATCCCACCCCCAGATAATTACCTTTCAAGTCTTAGGTGAGCAGAATTGCATATTTATTGAGAAAAACAAAGTGGACCCTTTCTTCCTCTCCCCTTAGTAATTTATTTTTCTGAAAATGGATTCTTTTGTGTTTGTACAGATTGCCAGTCTGTGTCTGTCTGATCAGAAGGATGTATCCCTGTGACCTAACATTCCATATCACTACACTGGCACGGGCTGGGGGCCGGCAGGGCTGGGGGCAGCGGGGGCGCCGGGCTGGCTGTCCCTCTGAGCCCCCAGCCCCGCCAAGCAGGAGGACCTCACCCACACCCACTGCAGAGCAAAGACAAACAAAAGCGGCTCCCCCTCCCCCATCCCACAGGCGCCCCAGTCACACGGTCACCCGGTCACCCGTATTCTACCTCACACTCCAGCGTGGGCTTTTCCAGGATGTGCCCTGAGCCTGTTCTGAATGGCTGTCTCCCACCTCCCCCACCCAGTGTGTCTGCCTGGGAGGTAAGTCCAGAGGGGAGGCCAGGAGCTGGAGCCCAGGGAGGAGCCCCTGGCCCCGGCGCTTGACAGGACAGAGTGCTGGGGCACGGACAGCCGGTCAGCTGGGCCCTTGCGCTCACCCTGCCCCCAGGGAGCCAGGTCTGAACACTTCTCCGCACAGGCCCTGGCCCCTCGGACACCGGCCGGGAAGGGCCCCCCGACCCCACCCGCCCCTCGTTGCTGCAGGGTGCGCCCCTGGCTGTCAGGAAAGGCAGCTTCGAGCTCCCGGGTGGACCGCAGCTCCTGTCCCCTGCCCCCGTGGCTGGAGTAAAGGGACCATCAGCAGAAGTGGAGAAGCCACCTGGGTTCTCCTAGGACCAGCCCTTCTGCAGGGGCCAGTCCTGGAAGAAACCCATAATCCCTGGAGTGTGAAAAAGGGCAAAAAGAAAAGGCTGGCCTGGTTTCCTTCCTCCCCGATAGGCACTTCCTCTTGCTCAGTGCAATACCTACCAGTGCTGCTAAAACCAGGGATTTGCCCAGACCTCACAAGGCCCACAGGGCCTCTCCATGCAACACTCCGTAGCCATGACAGCAGCCCTCTGCTGCCCGGAGCTGGCAGAAGCCCTCTGTTGCCTTTCCGCCCTCAGAGCAAAGAGGTCCCAGGGGAGCCGGGGCCGAGGGGACCCTAGGGTCGAGGGCCACTCGACCCCAAAGCAGGCACCCCCTTCCCAAACCAGCTTTTCTGCAGCCAACTGCCTCCCGGCACTGTGGCAGACCACCCTCAAGAGGGGTGGTGAGGGGGCTCCAGTGTGGATGCCTCCTCCTCCTCGGATCCGCGACTGAGCTACGGGCCCCGGATCCAGAAAGTCGGAAGGGCAGGGGGGTCCTGCCCCCTGCTTGCTTCCAGCCCCGAGAGGTTGAGGGTGGCCTTTGCTGTCCCAAGTGGCCTCCAGCACCGCACGCAGCCACACCACCTCTGCCTTCCATCTGACCAGTCCCCAGGCTCCAGCCAGGGCCGGGACGCTGAGACCCGCCGTCAGCACAGCACAAGCTCCAGTGCCCGAGGCCGCTCCCACCCCCCCCACAGCGTCCACACGTCCCGCCCCCATCTGCTCAGTACTACTCACGGACATTTGAATTTGTGTAAATATTTATTTTTGTGTGTGAACAATACTACAAAAAGTAATCAGTAGATCTTTTGCAAAATGTTACCCCAGGCAATTTGTGAAAATCTAATGTTGAAAACTGGCACAGACAATCGCCGCCTTAGAATTCTTGACATCAACTGCTTCACATGTCATTTCTCCTCCCGGAGGCAGTACCCAAGCCAGGCACAAACGGTTAGCTTTTCTGAACACACAGGAGTGAGAAAGACTGGGGAAGGGGCTTCCGCCACTACCCGCACAAGGGATTAGATCTGAAGCTCAGTATAAGCTACAGTGTGAAGTCGTGTTTTTCTGAGTCAAGCTTGTCCTAACTGACCACCTTCAGCGGCCTTAGTACCGCGATAAGAGTGTAGGTTCAGTGTGCTTCAAAGAGAAAGGAAGCAAATGATGATAGTGGTCAAGGTCCACTGGGGCTCCCAGAGCCCCTCCAGGACAGTGGATCCCGTCACGTTGACCCCACCTCTTGGGTGGGCTCCTTCCTAGTGAAGCTGCACGTGAAGCCCTCGTGACGGCAGAATCAGGAGCAAGTTACTGTGTGGAAACAGGATTCCATTAGCTAGTCCAGTCAGGGAACTTGTTCAGTTTTGCTTTTGTTTTAAAAGATGCAGCGTCAACCCCATCCCTCTCCTCCTCACTTGGAGAAGCACCAAAGAGCTGGTGGCTCTGCTGAACCCAGCTCGCTGCTGTCCCCCCTCACCCCAGGGACTGCCTTCTCCTAAAGGGAGCGTCTAAAGCCCTGCCCCACAGCCAGTTCTTACGGAGGGCCTCAGGGCACAAATTGATCATTTGGGATCCTACGTTTAAGAGGTAATGCAAGAATAGAATATACCAGTTCCAGAGTCTTTGCAGGGGGCTAAATCCCACAAGGTTGGAATCAGAGGAGAAATGGGAATTTGGTCTTAGTGGTGGGTCATCTGGTAGACCAGTGAGAGTACAACCCATCTAAAACTCATTTTACCGTCACCACTCAGTTTATACCCAAGGACAGTGTTGAGGGGGAGGGGGACCGGCAGGGGGTTGGAAGGTTTTAGAAGATTTCAAACAAACAGGTGGAACCCAGCCATCCCTATTCCCAAGGGCCACTTATGACTCCAGGGGTGGTTACAGGATTAATTACCAGTTCATTTTCAAAATGCTGCTTTGAACTCAGAGGGTTGATACTTTTAATTTGTAATTTTTTGTAAAACTTTTTACAAGATAGTAAAGTATTTCACCAGAATACCAGTTTCAATCCGTCCATGGTCTGATTTTTATATAATTTAGTGGTGCTTTAGAAACTTTGTTTTTGTTGTTTATGAGCTAAACAGCTCAGTCCTTTTTCGCCTGTATCTACCTAAGACCAATGTGAACCTTTGTATTTTT
The DNA here is from genome assembly GCF_002837175.3 of Physeter macrocephalus. Classification (NCBI taxonomy): domain Eukaryota; kingdom Metazoa; phylum Chordata; class Mammalia; order Artiodactyla; family Physeteridae; genus Physeter; species Physeter macrocephalus. The sequence continues at coordinate 24,409,289 of NC_041227.1, forward strand.
GCTCCTAATTTTGGACTCAGTGAAAGTGTACTGTTTACATGTACAGATGCCCCGGTCCCTGTGTGTCCTGCAAGACTCGCTCCTGAGGAGGAAGGTGCACCTCAAAGCTCATCTGCTTAGCAAAGCCACAAAACAAAAACCTCTCACTTTTTACCTATGTTTCCACCTAAAAACAAAAACAAAAAACCTACACCACACAGAACTCAGATTTGCTGAAAAATACTTTTCTAAGCTCAGAAAAATCTCCATGCGGCAGATGGCCCATATGCCTCTGTCATATGGTCCATTTAGGAGCAGGGCTCAGAAGGGAGACTTCCTACCGGCTGCAGGTGGGACACTGCGTGGACTCATGAAAAGTGAAAGTAGGACTTGGCTGCAGCGCCCAGAGCCGGGGGTGGATATAGCTCTTCTCCTGACAGCCTGGGAATGGGAAGGTCACGTTGACTCATGGGAGCTTCAGGGTCAAGCCACCCAAGATTTAGGAACAACCCGAGAGCGAGAGGTTTCCAATACCCTGGCATAATTTAGATGCGCTGGGGAAGAGCGCAAGTTCCCTACCTGACATGAGTTTTGAGACTTTCCAATGCAGATGGTATAAGCATTTCTTCAGGGTCCCCTGGAGGCAGCTCATTCATGAGGCATCACCTCTGGGGAGGGGCAGGGGGCTCCAGACAGTAAGCATATGGCACTTAAGACAAACAGCAGATGGCACCAACTTTTAAAGATGACTCTTTATTACTTAATCAATGGCTTCACCTCTAAATTATATTTTTACAGATATGCACCTATGCAACTTAACGTGGCTCTTCTAAGCAGGTGAGGACTTCCTCCTTAATGCTCTATAAAAATTATTTGTGTTCTATATAGTGAGTTTTTCCAGTAAATGTGGCTTAATATTTTAATTCTTAGAATGTGTCTTCTCTATGTGATGCAACTAAATTCTGTTTTGTTTGTGGAATGACTAGCACAGGCCAACTCCCTCTCCCCTCACTTAACAAAAGACCAATGAGCTGTTAATCGAGCTGTTATCTCCATGGTATTACTTGCTAAATGCACTGATTTCATAAGTATGTGGAATCCTTTTTCTTTTGAATCTGTATATCATATATAAGACTGAATCTACTTAATAAACACTGAATAACAAACTGAATGCTTTATTTCCACTGTGTCCTCTCAACAGCAGCACTGCCAGTCAGTTCTGTTCCCTCCAACTCTAGTCTGGCACTGAAACACCATTCTACCAGTAGATTCCACGTTTTTAAAAAAAAAAAAATTTTATTTATTTATATACTTATTATTTTTGGCTGCGTTGGGTCTTCGTTGCTGCCCACGGGCTTTCTCTGGTTGCGGCGAGCGGGGGCTGCTCTTCGTTGTGGTGCACGGGCTTCTCACTGTGGTGGCTTCTCTCGTCGCGGAGCACGGGCTCTAGGCACGCGGGCTTCAGTAGTTGTGGCTCGCGGGCTCTAGAGCGCAGGCTCAGTGGTCGTGGCGCATGGGCTTAGTTGCTCTGTGGCATGTGGGATCTTCCCGGACCAGGGATCGAACCCCATGTCCCCTGCATTGGCAGGCAGATTCTTAACCACTGCGCCACCAGGGAAGTCCCAGATTCCACCTTTTCCTAGCCAATAAGCTAGCACACAGAAGGTCCTTGGTAGATTTTCTTGAACAAACGAACTTGTTACTTTTTTTGGCGCCTCACCCTTCAGAAAGGGAAGGAAATGGATCTTTCCTGGTCCTCATCAGGTGCCCAGCACAGGTGCACATCATTTTGGAATCTCACCGTTGCCTTCCCAGGGAGGTGCTCTAGCCCCGCTTACAGATGAGAAAGAGGGCACGCCGGGTGCACACCTCGCCTGGATTCAGCCAGCGCCCAAGCAAGGTCTTAAATGCAGCTGTTTCCCTGCAAATCGCCCTCTTTCCACTCCCGGTCCCGTCCGCCCAGGGCGCAGCTCTTCTGAGACTGAAACCAAACTCAGGCGGCTGGGAAAACCGAGGAAACACCATCCCTGGTCCTGAACCCTCAGGACTTGACACTCCATTCGATCCAACACCTGGGATCCCCTTGAAGGAAACAAAAGGGCTGCTTTTTTTTTTTTTCAAAGACGTTTACTTGTGTGCAGACTTTTTTTCATCCTGCATTCAATTTAGGTTAAACTTTGAGGAAAACTTTCAGGAATGTGACTGGGGCCAAACCTGATTATCAGGAGTTTAAAAACAATTCTGTGTGAGTTAAAAGCATAAATGTAACTGTTAACAATTGCTTGTATATACACCCCCCCCACACACACTATGTGGCAGTCATTAAACGTTTATTTTTTTTGTAATGGCAGAAGAATCTCTTTCTTTTTTAAATGAAATTCTGTGCAGTAGCCAAATATATACAACAGGTAAAGGGAGAGGGGCCAACAGTTTGAAAGTGCTGCCCCGAGGGAGTCTATATACCCTGGGGCTGAGATTCGTAAGAAGAGGAGCAGGTACCTTCAAAGCAGAAGGTGGCACTTCATCTCAGATGCAGGTAGGGACCCAGAGCAGCAAATCCTCAGTGATGCCAGGACAGTGCCTGTCCCACCAAAACTATCACTGCTGAGAACCACCAAGGGACCACGAACTCCCCCACCTGGGACAACACAGCCAGAGCCCGGGCCCACGGCACATGGTCCGCGCTGGCCCAATGGAAAGCACTCACCTCCAGCCGAAGCTGCAGCCAGCCGCTGGGACACTGGGATCCAAGGAGGAAGCGCTTGTGGACAGAGAAGGGCTGCTTGGTACCGGACCGGCTTCTTTAAATGGAGCTCCAGACCACCGGTGTTAAGCGCAGAGGACGACATCAAAGGGGACGCCCCCATGGAACGGTGAGATCAAAGCTACTCAGTGACCGAGCAGGCGAAGCCCAGCTTACTTGGTGAGGAGGAGGCGAGACCGTGCCTGTAACGCACTTTTAAATCTAAATGCACTAGTGAAGGTCAGTAGCTACAGACTGAAGGATAATCCTTTGCAAAGTCCTCTCTCCCCTCTTTTGTATAAACCCAGATTTTATTAGGTTTATTATCAGTCAGGGGGTTCTTCAGTGAGGGGCTCCAGCTGCCGGCGAGGCGGAGGGGAGGCTCTTAAACCATCTGAAATAATACAACTTTGTGTGTGTGTACGTTCCTGCGCGGAGAGGGTCCAGAGCTCCCACTGGACTCTCAGAGGAGGCCGTGTTCCCAGAAAAGTTAAGAATCACTGCACTGACGGCTGTATTTTTGTTACTGTCATCCTTACAGAGCTTCCATCTACACCTTTTGGTTGTTAGAGATGTTCATTCCAGGCTTTCAAAATGATGCACAAAGAGGAAGCACAGGGCGCTGTCACCATTTGGTTTCAAGTATTAACCTCCAGGGTCACAGAGCCTACCCTCTCCATCACTTTAAACGGCATACACACACACACACACGGGCAACACATACACACGGGCAACACACACACACACACGGGCAACATGGCCCGTGCAGCCTCCTCTCAGGGCACAGAGCAGGCAGACGCTTTGGGCTTTGGTCCCCGAGGCCGGAGGGATGCGGTTACTCTATTGAGTGTAAACACACACACACACACACACACACACACACGCACGCACACGCACGCACCCTCTCAAGCAGGGTCTGACTTCCTCATGAGCAGGTCGAACATGAAACAAACGGGTGACACTGTGCCTGGCCAGTAAGACAGCACTCTTTCCAGATTCTGAAACAGTAGATTTCCTTGTCCTTTGGACCATGAGTAAAATAAGCCTCTCCTGCCAAGTACTCAGTCTCTAAACCCAGGACTATGCACTCAGCTGTAGTGAGATGCTGAAAGTCAGACATCCACTCAGCTCGCACCAGCCCTCAGCGCGCCACATGGGCCCCCCTCTCCATGGCTCCTCCCTGGGGTGAGGGTCAAGCAGACGACAGGAGCCATGATCTCTCCTGTCTCGCGAGGTCCCACACGAGCTAACACGATGGGGTACTTCCTATGCGCCACACACTATGACTTTATGCAGTAGCAACTCTCAGCCCAAATGAGCGATGAGAAAGTTGCCAGGGGCTTAGTGACTTTACCCCAACCACTGAGCTGGCAAGTAGCCAGGCCCCCACTCTAACCCAGCGCACGTTCCACCTCCCTGCTGAGATGCAGTTGGCAACCTCAGGTCCCTGCCCCGGCTTCCAGCGCATTCTAAGCTCCTGCAGAAGTAACTGGGCAAACAGACTCCATGACATGAAGGCCCATGTACACATCACCACCACCGGGCAGTTACCCAGGCACCACAAAGCCACCCGACTACGACTTCTCTACCCGCACCTCGATCAAATCGCAGCACCGCCAAGACTACAGCTCGCACTGCCCCCAAAACATGTTCCGACGCGCGTAAAATCTACTTTCTCCAGTTCACGGGGAGCAAATTAATGGATACGTACTTTAATTAATCTTTCGAGTCAACCCCTGCAGTCTGCCATCCACTCGGGCTCGTCAACCAGCGTCAGACCCCATTTCGGGCAGGCCCCTCCCTCACTGCTGCTGGTCACCCTCCCCCAAGATCGTCGGCCAGGAGGAGTCCCTCAGGCAACCTCCGTCTCAGCAAGGCGGTTGGGGTGAGCAGCTGTGGAGGGACGTCCCAGTTCACGGCTTCGATCCACAGGCGAAAAGGACCCCCATCGGTTTCATTCGATTTTGCTTCCAGTCCACACGGTGGATAAATGGGTAAGTCCGCCGTGTCACGCTCAGTCTGATGAAGACCAGCAACACTGACAAGTCGCACCTTTGGGACCAACGTCTCAGAAGAACTCCACACACGAGGGACTTCCCTGGCGGTGCAGTGGTTAAGACCCCAGGGGGTGTGGGTTCGATCCCTGGTCAGGGAGTTAGGGTCCCATAGGCCTTGCGGCCAAAAAACCAAACCATGAAACAGAAGCAATACCGTAACAAAATTCAATAAAGACTTTTAACAATGGTCTATATCAAACAAAACAAAAAACCCCACACACTAGAAAATCGGCTCCAGCGCCGAGGTGAAGTGAGCCGGGGTCTGCCTCCCAACCCAACCTTCCTCCCAGCCCAGCCAGCAGGGCAGCCGCAGAAGATGACCGAGACCACGCGTACAGGTTGTACAGGTTTATTTTTCCAAGACCACAGAGACATACAAGAGCAGTGCTTTCCCTGGCGGACCAGTTTCCAACCGTCCCCTAGGGTGGCCCCAAAGGTCACAGCAGAAGGAAGAGGAGGATCCAACACGCTTGCGTCTCTGCTCCCTGTCTTTGGTAAACAGACTCTTGAAGCTGACAACCTGGACTTGGCCAATACTGCATTTAAATCACCACCACATCTTTGCCAACTTCCCACTCATGCTTCAGATGACAGAAATGCCACAATGGATGAAAAGTGGGGGAAAGAAAAGACCTTTCAGATGAAATGGGACTTGCTGAAGTCATACCAATTTTACAGCTCACACAGACGCACTCACACAGGGAGACCTAAGTTCAACAAGGAAGATGCTCAACTCACAAGTCGAGGTACAAGAAATAAGGCAGGAAGCAGGGTGAGGTGACACGGCTACGGAGACATCTGCTTGCTGGAAACGTGCTGGGAGAGAGGCTGGCAGCTGGCATAGCTGTTTCTTCCTTAACCTGCTGTCAAAAGTATGTCCAGTGGAGCCCTGTGGCCCCAGGAAAGCGTGGTCCCAGGTACTGCTGACAGGTGGGGAGCCCAGAGCCAGGTCCAGAAGGCCCACCTGGCGGCTGCCCAGGGCACTCACCCTTGAATCCAGAAGCACTTGACACTGGTGGTGATTTGTCACACATGGCAGCGAGCCGCTAGTGAAGGTCGGAGGAGAAGAGATGAGGAACAAGACGCATTCGCCCAGCAGCGAGCAGCCGGGCTGCCCGTGGCTCTGCAACTGTAGCAGGTCCACCGGCTGACCGGTGACAGGGCACCGGGCCAGCTGGCAGGTCCCAAGTCAATCACTCCACCCCTCACGTCGGGCAGCACAGCACGCAGTGGCTCTGACACAGGTGGAGAGAAGTCAATTACACCACTTTAATGCAATGATGCCGAAGACGTAAAATAAGGGAGAGTCGTTCGTGTTCTCTGTACAATACATCCATTTACAGAATCGCCCAGTACTGTGTACAACATATAAATACATGATAAAACATTAGAGGTGCAGAGAGCATACTTACAGAAGCCAGAAGTTCACTTTATACATCCAAGGATAAAGAGTTAAAAATATAAAAATAAGAAAAACACACTGCTTTGAAATGTAAAATGACTTTCACATACACAGGTGCGTGGAGATGCCCACTCCCACAGAGTCCAAAGTGACGGAGAGGGTGTCAAGCAGACAAATTCACCTGCCAAACGTCTGGACACCTGACTTACAAGGAGGAAAGACAATCCTATGCCCGACCCATTGTCCAAGAAGGTCTATTCAAGGTTCCGAAAGCTCCTGTGGGCCAGTGGATTTATTCGGAGACAGGTAAGTCCCAAACTGGTTTCAGCAACAGAACCAGAGGTCAAACTGGCTCCATCAACTGGCAAATGACTGTGACCCTGAGGTCAGCAGGTTCTTAAGCCCCCTGGTGGGCACTGCTGGGAGTTGCTTTAACCCTGTGCTGGCTTCTTCCCCATCAACTCCCAGAGCAGCAGCCAGAGGAAAGTCGGCAGGGAGGGGGCAGTGGAAGACTGACATTTCTACTCAGTTCGGGTAGGTTAGTCCCCTTGGTGGAGAACACAACCTTCTTGCTTCAGCTTCAAGTTCCTCTGAGTCTCAAGGAGGCTGCCCACGCCGCACCAGGCTCTGTCTGTGTGACAAGAGCTCGGGCTGGCCGGCCAGCCTTGGGCAGCCCAGCAACCTGCCCTGCAGGAAACCCTTCCAGCAAAACCAGAAGGCCGACAAGTGGCCGAGGGGCTTTAGCACTACAGATTTTAGGGAGAGGCAAGAGAACTCTTGCCTAGAGAGACAGAGTCTATTTTATCAATGATATTCTGTATACAGATTTAAGATCCGTCATTATCAAAATACACACACTAAATATACAACTTTTCCCATGGCCATAATTTATTATCTCACCACAAGGCACAATACACAGAGCTTTGAGGGTCCAATACAGTCATCGTGACAGAACGCACCACAGCCCTGGCACATGATCATGGCTTTCAGGCTGCACGCACACTGGAGTGAGATGCTTTCCACCGTGCTGCTGTCGGTGAACATCTGCAAGGAAAGTGATGCGCTGTGGCTTGCACCAAAGTTTGCTTTGTGGCTCAGCTGCACCACACTTCCGGCAAGGCCTTTGGCAAAGGTGGGGGAGCCGGAGGAATAATTAAAGCTGGTGGAACTTAGCTGGAGTTTGGAAAGCTTCCCATAAAATGCCTGCTTGATGTTGAGCTGGGAGGGGATGGAAGAAGGCTCCAGAGGCTGACTGAGCCCTTTCCCAGGCTCTCGGGGTAATTTCCAGAAGGGCAAATCAAGGACAAAGGGCATCCCTTGCAAGTGATCCACCAGCTCCCGAGGACTAGGCCCCGCTACATTTCTGTTCTCTGCATTCGCCTTGAGAGGCCCCCCATCAAAAGTCTTCTCGCTCTTGATGCTGCCAACAGAGGCAGGCGGTGGCTTTGGGGCCCAGTCTTCCCTGGCAGTCTGTACCCCACCAGACACAGAGTTTTTGCTTGGCCCCGACTTCCTGCTGGGAAAATCGGGAGGGGCATCAGCAGGCAGAGGTGTTGGCTCCACAGGCCGGGGGCACTGAAGGGCTGCAGCCTCGTTTTTGGAGCCAAAGAGCTTCTTCCCTTGGCCTCCAGCACTGTTCTGAACACCCAGGGCCCGACCTGCCTGATCGGGACCCGAGGAGACCACATTTGGAGATGAGAAACAAGGGGCTCTCGAGGTAGTGAGATTTCCCGGACTCGCGCCTGGGGCAGCACTTGAATTACTGCACTGGGACAGGTCACCAGCTTCCTCCTGATCTTCAAAACTAAAGGGAGAGAACTGCTCTTTGGAATCCACTTCTTCTACTTTCCCAGAGGCAGCCATTGGATTTGTCACTGGATATAGGGAGTCTAAATTCAGGGCGTGTTTGGAAATCTTTGGGGGCGCTCCAGGAGCCTGGGCGGCCTCCAGCCTGGCGAGGTCGGTGCTTGCTTCACGGCTCTCAGGTAGAAGAGACTCCTTCAAAGCTCTTAAAGAACTGGGACTGCTACTGCCAACCTCACAACTGCTTTCCCCAGGGTCTTGCCAAGATCCCACACGCAGGGAGCCGCCACGGCTCTGCTCTGTCGTAAGTGGGAGTCGTGGGGATTCAGGTTTGCTGCCACTGTGGGCTGGACGAAGAACCTTCTCTAGGGGCAAGCTGCCCTGCAGCAACTGCATCACGAGGGGCTTAGTGGCCTCCACCGAGGACGCGAGCCTGCCCAGGGACACAGGCCTCGGCTGGTACTCGGTACTGGCCAGTAACAGGGAGTCCGGGATCTTTTGGGGAACCGCACATACTCGAGACACCCAGCTCTGTGGAGCAACCATCCCGTCTGTCCTTGTGACCAGACTCAGGTCACCGTTCACCTTGGAGAGTGAGGTGGAGCGGTTCCAAATGTGTTTCTCACGCTGCTCCACCGCTGAGGACTGCTTCGGCACTGCAGCTTCACTAGGCTCAGCCTCAATGCTGTCCTCAGAGAAGTGGCCTTCAAAGTCAGAGGCTGTGTCTGTGGACTCGCTGTGAGGACTCAGCGCTTCAGAGCCTCCACTGATTTTCAGCTCTTCACCTTCCAGCTGTCTGCAGTCATGGCCGGTGCTGGCAACGCACCCTGGAGATGGCACTGTCCAGAGTGAAGCCAAGTTGTCGGGTGGATCCAGACCCTCCTCAGCTGTCAACCCCCCAGGTGACGCTGGAATGAGGGGAGCAGCTTTCTCCCACTCCTCTCCAACCTGCGGCTTAACAGATGGGACGTCTTCTCTGGAGTCGGGTTCAGGCTGTCCCACTGCCTTGTCATTTGACAGGCCAGGCATCCAAGGAGCAGCACCAGCGGAGACGGGAGCCTCGGTTTTCAAGTTTTCTTGTCTAGTAGCACTTTCCCTCGCGGGTGGGCCCGAGTCACCAAGTCCTGATTCGTCATCAAATGGTCTGTCCTGCAGGGAACCGGCCATTGATGGTTCAGGGATGGGACTGGGGGTCACATTCACAGGATCCTTCACGGTGGGATTACTGTCACTGTCTAGAGCCTGGCCAGTTCCTTCTTCCAATCCAACATCCCCTGCTAGAGCCTGAACAGGACTTTTCTCCAGGGGGATGGTGGGTCCTTGCTCCTCATTACCCCTTTCCCAGGAAGTGGTACCAGACCCACATTCAGTTCTACCTCCCAGATGCAACGCAGCCTGCTCAACTAATCGCTCAGGTGCCGGGATTTTGGAGGGCGGTGGGGGTAAAGCCTGGCGTGGCTGGTCCCCAGTGGGAGCAATGGGGAGTCGGGAAGCATCTTCCAGCCCGCTTCTGAGGCCATCTGGAACCCTCTGTCGTGGGTAGCTCTTCTCCTTTCTGGGAGAAGCCAGGTCCTCTCTCCTGGCTCTGTACACGGCAGTTCCAGGACGGACACGCTCCCCATTTAGAGGACAAGGCGGCAGTAGTTGTGTTCGCTGTAGATCTGACGCACACTCTCCAGGGGTACCTGGGGCTCCCCTGGGATCAGGGTGGCCACAGGCCTCACCACCATCACCACTGCCGATGCCTCTGCCACCTCCCTCATCGGTGGCCCCGCCGCCACCTCCACCCGGGCCACCCCCCCCTCCGATGGCAGTGGTGGCCGCCTCTCGATGGCAGTGGTGGCCTCTCGCCCCTCGGACCTGCAGAGCACGGGCTTTAATGTCTGCAAGGGTCCTGGTGCCAGTCCAGCCCCGGCAGGAGGACTCCGTGATGGGGACGATGCGGGGGCATATCTGGTAAGTGGGCTGACCTTTAACCACCCAGGGTGGTTTGATACGTGAAAGTTGAATCTGCAAGAGAAAAATAAGAAAACAGTTTTAATTGACTGAGCACTCTGACCTAGGAACTGTAAAGCTAAATTGTGACCCTAGTAGCTTAGAGGTCATGGCCTAGAGAATCAAATCATTTTCCTTAAAAATGAAATAACCATGGTAAAATGGCTGTCCAAGACACCACACCATTCTGAGAAGATTCTGCTCAAGGGCTGTTATATGCCACACTTCTAAATTTAATTTCTGGTGGGACTGTGTGAGTCACTACACAAAAAATCTAACACCACCTAATAAAAGATTTTAAAACCCCAAAGGATTCTGACCTCTAGAGATAACTTCAACAGAGTGAACAACCAAGTGAGGAAGAAAAGAACCTTATCCCCTCCCCCTGATACTCAAGTCAGTCTCAAGAACGCCTCTCATACAGAGAGCTCTACACTCCCACATAATTAACACAAGGGCCCAGGGGGCCTTCTGTCCCTGCAAAGGAGCCCCACTAATCTCCCATCGCTCAAAGGGGCCTGGGCTCAGGGCAGCCAGGATCAAACAGCCTCCTACCCGGATGGGCGGGACTTTGGGCTCCTCTTTGGTGGGCTGTGGCTTTTCGGTGTGAACACTTTCAATTGTGTTACGAAAGGACTGACGATCTTCAAGCCGGGGCTTCTTTTCGGGAAAGGATGCAGAGGCCGCCTGCTCAAAGGATTTCCTCTTCTGATCCTTGGGTTCCTGATCCACTGTCTCCTGAGGCAAGCTGGGAATTCTGTCTGGAGACGTGGAGACACGTGCCAGGTTGTCTTGATTGGGCTGGATCCGGGAAGCCACAGTTTCCACCGGGAATTCGGAACTCTCTGGGTTGGGTGCTGCGGAGGATGTGCCAGGCAGGTGGGAACCGCCCACCCCTGCTGCATCGGTCTTAGCCTCCCCATCCTTGTACAGGGGGATGTCTGGTGCCACAGACTGTGTGTCTTTAGCAACCTCTGCTTGTTCTGGCTCCTGTTTTTTGTACAGATTCCTTCGGGCTCTGGTTCGGAGATCTGGCCGAGAGCGTTTCTTGAAATGCCCATCTCGCTGCCGCGTGGCCGGGCCACGCTGCGGTCGTGTTGATTCTCCCGACACACGCAAGTCACTCTTGATTTCAACCTCCTCCTGGCCCACATTCTGCTGCAATGACTCTTCTTTGCTTAAACCCAATCTGCAAACCAAACTCACATTATCAGTTACAGGGCAGAGAGGGCACATACACTATGAATAATATACACCCAAATATTAGATCTCTCAGAACAAAATAAATCTGCATGGTATGTAACACTAACCATAAAAAAACCTATGTTAGCTTCCCCATGAATGGCATTAAGCTAAATGAGAGTCACTGCAATCTCCACATTCCTGGGTGACATAGCAGTATGCATGGCTTTGAGAACACCTGCCTCTGTCCCCCCAGAAACCACACTAGGACTCACAGCACCAAGGGCCTTACTTCTGTCCATAGTAGTCTTCGAAGAACTTTTCTTTCCATTGTTCCACCTTCTTTTCCTTCTCCATTTCCTGTCGTATCCTGACTTGCATCTCATGAGTGAATTCGCCTAGAGAGAAACAAAACTCTTCAAGTGGTGCATTAAGGATATTAAGGTCTGTCTTAGGAAAAGCCAAATCTTGCAGTTCTACCATGTCAAGAGTTTTCAAAATAACACGTAACTTTGGTGAGCTTGGAAATCATTTTTTTAACCCTCACTATCTTCCTCACGCTGGCTCCTGTCTCCCCCAGAGGATCTCTCACATCCTGCTCTTATTCAGGACAGAACTAACACACCTATTATAAGGGAAATTTACCCTCCCCTCGGGCAATCAGTCCTTCAACAGCAAACAACACACTGATCAAAAAAGCAGAACAAAAACAAACAAGAGAATCGTTCTTACTCCAAGCACAGAAAAAAAGTTAACATAGCAGGCTCAGACAGGCCTGCTGACAAGGTGGGCCTCTGGCTGACATCTGGGACCTTGGATTTCAGGAGGGTCCCCACCCCATAACTGACAGGGAATGGCTCACTGTGCCTGAACAGTTGAAGCAAACCAGATGGTTTATGGTGAGCACCTGCTTTCCTTTGGGGAATCTGGCATTTGGGTTTGGGTCACAGAGGCTTCCTACATGATCAGCTCCCGATAAAAACCATAGGCACCAAGTCCTTGACGAGCTTCCCGGAAGACTACACTTGTGACTACGTGCGGTCACAACTCCTTGCTGAGGGAACTGAGCATATCCTGTGGGACGCCACCGGGAGAGGATCTCGGAAGTGTACACCTGGTTTCCCTGGACTACACCCCAGACGTCTTTTCGCTTTTTGCCAATTTTGCTCTGTATTCTTTCACTGAAATAAACTACAGCCATGAGTACAACTACATGCTGAGTCCTGTGAGTCCTCCTAGCAAATCATCAAACCTGGAGGGGAGTCTGGGGACCTCCCAGTGCACTTCCCACGGAGCTTCCCCACAAAATTGAATTACGAGAAGCTAACAATCACTCCAAGTGGCAACATCTAAAAAGACAGAGCACCTGGTGGAACTTACCGAGTAGGTCAATGCCATGCTTACTGGAAAGAATAGGAGTTTATAGTTTTAATGATGAAGAGGCAATGCAGATGAATATATACACACAAAATAGTGAAAGCCCAAACACTCTTGTACCTTCTTTAGAGCTATGGGGCACAATAACATCCACCACGTCTATTAGAGGAAAGCCTGCCTTATACTAAATAATACCCCTTGGAAAAAAAAAGAAAAAGACTGTTGAAAAGTGAGTGTTGGGGTTTTGGGTTTTAAATACCAGGAGGCAAGTGACACCACACATGGCAGGCACCTTTCAAGCCGCTGGGACGAGAATGTTTACTCACCATCAGCCAGGCGTTCCCGCCAGCTCTGAGCCGCGTGGGTGAAAAACTCATTGTTCAGTGCACTGCTGCTGAGACGCAACAGGCCATCAGTCCCCACCTGGAAGGATCAAGGCAAAAAAAAACAATAAAGAAACTCAGAAAGAGAACAGAAGCTAGCCCAGAGAAAGCAAAGAGGAAGCCACCGATATGTACCTGTCTGTCCACTTCGGGCAGGAGGAAGAGGAGCTGCTGCTGGAAGTGGGACGGCAGGGCATGGAAGGTCCGAGAGTTGATCAGGGCCCGGAGGTTGGTGTTGACGAGAATGGACCCAGGCGTCTCAAAATCTATCTCTTCCCCTCTGTTGCGCTTCATTTGACCTGTGATTTTTCAAGCAGTAGGAAGCAAAATGTAGATTTTCAGCTTCTTAAACCAAAAAAGCAAATGCCAACTGAGGGAAAACTTTGGTGGCAGCACCCAAGTTACCCAAAAGTTATCTGCACCCAATGAGCTCAATCATCCAGCCTACCCTAACCTATCGGCTACCGTCAAACCTCAGAGAACACTTGGGCTTGCATCGTCTCAGACAAGACTCAGTAGCACGCTGTGTCACAGCCTGAAGGGCTGTTCTCTTCCCACAGAAAACCAGGCAAGGGGAAGGCTCTGAGCTTCCCTCCAAAGCTGGAGAACAGGCTCCACAAAGCCAATGGGAGAAACGATGGAAGTCTAAAAGTGAATCCGGTCAGCGTCCTACAGAAAAATCTGCAGAAGTCTTCTGTGAATGGGCTGGAGAGGTCTGACCTCCAGGCAGAAAGGTGCTAAGGGTTGTTTAAAGCCCACTGAAATGTCAATACCTCTCACAAAAGCCTCAGCAAATGGAATAGAGACCTGTGAGGCTTTAAGATTGAGCAAGGCTGATGAGCTGGAGAGGCTACAAGACAGCAAACCTAGCTGCCACTTGGGTGACGGTTTATTCTAATTTTCAGAAGCCAAGGTTAGTCTTCTTAATGATTTCATGTGGCCCATCTACAAAACCCAGCATGGGGGCTTTGAGAAATAAATCCAGAAATAGCAAATGGCTTACTAGCCTTGCAAATAGCCCTACTGCTGGTGGGAGGTGCACACGACTGAACTTGTCTGCATAACCCAAATTCAACATAGGCTTCCACTCCATATACTAACTAGGTTATAAAAAAGGACGTCTGACAGAGACTGCAGACGTTGAGAACAAACTTGGCAGGATGCTACCGAAGAAAACAAATGTTGGAATTCTTCACTGAGACACTCAGAAGCAATTTTCACTCACTTGAGCACTCACTAAGCAGTATCAAGGCAGGCACAGGCTACGCCCTTACAGGGACATACAAGGAGCAATATGGCACCATCTCTGCCCACAGGGAGTTCTCTCAGTCTAGCAGAGAAAAATCTCTATGTGACATAACCAAAATACAAGGTAAAAACCAACAAAAAATAGAGGGCCACCTGAGAAGTAAAAATAAACTGTAAAGGAGTGGAGTAGAAGACATTATCTTCTCTCTAGGCCTGCAGGGGCCCCCTTACAGGCAGAGAAATGAGTGCCAAGCCACCTACCTGTGGCCGGCTTCCGGAAGCCTCTCAGGAGCGGGGCAGGGTCCCGGGCGACCTCGGCCTGGCCACGAATAGCAGCGCTGCCCAGGGCCAGAGAGCCACTGCTGCTGCTGGACGGGCTGCCGCTCTCGCCATCGGCGTGGCGGCCTGAGAACCCTGAAGGCACAGCATTCCACCGGTCAAAAGCATCACACGCCGCGCCCACGGCTCTCAGACAAGCTTACTTCTCCCAGCTCTCCCTGAGATGCTGCCAGCAATACCGGTGCTTCCATGGCCCAGCCTTGGGCCATCAGAGATCACCACCTCCTGGTCTGGCTTTAAATTATCACGTAAGAATGCCAAACCGCCATCTTAGTTTGCACTGTATCTTTTACAAAGCACCTGCACACGCCTTCACGGGACCCTCACAACTGCCCGGTGAGGCCAGGGGAAAGGCGCCCAGCAGAGCCCATGCCGGAAGCTAGGTCGGGTCTCACCGCCACGGCGTGCTGCCTGCCAGAGAAGGGCTCCTGACTCTACTGGCACGGCACTACCTAGGCCAAGAGCTGCTGCCAGAGGGAGGCAGGTCCCCAGGACCTGAGGAAGAAGCATCACAATCACGGGTTTACACATACCTGATGCAGATTCCACGTGGGCCCCGTTTACCTTCAGAGGAGTCAGGACAACTCGAGGCAGCATCACCCCGGTCTTCTTCTTCTGCTTGTTTGCCTATTTTCCCAGAGGGGATACAAAAGGAGCCTGAGTCACCCGCAGGCCACAACAGCTGTCCTTCTCCACCACGTCTCCCTCGCTGTCTTGTAAAACAGAGTTAGTGTTCAACCAGCACGGGCAGGTAATGCCAATAACAGCAATGACTCATTCTACTGAGCCAGGTGCCGGCCACTGTGCCAAGCATCACCCCACACTGAAAAGAATGTGTTGCTCTCCCCACTTTACAGGTAAGGAATTTGCCCAAAGCTAGTGAGTGGTGGGGCTGCAATTCAAACTGATGACTCCCAAGCTCATGTTCTCCCCACTCTGTTATACTTCTCCCTGAATGTTCCCAGGTTTTTCATAAATACAAACAAAAGTATCCATCCATGGTAAAGAGAGAAAACAAACTGCTCTGCTCTCAGATCTACTACCCACTTTTCCTATGGCCCACTTTTAAATGGTACTAACAGGTGGAGACCAAAGTGATTTTCTCCACTCTTCAACATGCTCAGTTAACTACAGGAGGAAGAGTCCTGTCTTGTGCCTGCCTCACTTATCCATCCAGGCTAGTCACCGACTCTCCCCCCACCTGTGAGGAAGCTCTGTAGCTGTCCCTGGGATTGGAATGAGGCCGACTCTGAGATTCAGTAGAACAGGAAGCATTAGAAGATGTTTCATCGAGAGAAACTGGAAGAGAGGGAAATAAAGGTTAGACCCTAGCGACTGCTTGTGGCTCTTCACCCATCTTGTCAAGGGCACTTACCATCATTTTCACCACTCACAGTGCTGGCTTCATTAGACTCACAGCTCTCCACATCAGCTGTGTCCTCTGGCTCCTCTCCCTCCACTGCAGCCGGACTGCGAGACCACTGTAGGGCATCCTTCTGTGACAGCAAGGCACAACTCAGGTGAGCAAAACCCTACAAATCCTACAAGCACAGTAGTCATTCCTAAATGTGTATTGCTTTTGGAGAAGAGGGATTTAGAATATTGATTAAATTCCTATCCCTTTCTAATTGACCTCTTTTTCTCAGAAAGTTCTTCTCATACGTACATTAAGAAAGTTAGAAGGACTTCCCTGGTGGTGCAGTGGTTCAGAATCCACCTGCCAATGCAGGGGACACGGGTTTGATCCCTGGTCCAGGAGGACCCCACATGCCGCGAAGCGACTGAGCCCGTGCACCACAACTACTGAGCCCACGTGCCTAGAGCCTGTGCTCCACAACAAGAGAAGGCACCGCAAAATGAGAAGCCCGTGCACCGCAACGAAGAGTAGCCACCGCTCGCCGCAACTAGAGAAAGCCCATGTGCAGCAATGAAGACTCAATGCAGCCAAAAATAAATTTTAAGAAAGTTAGATATAATTTTGCATCTAATCATTCATTAAACATTTATGGGGTGCCTCCTATAAACTACACCATGCTAGTTCCAGGCGGTGGGTGGGGTGGGAATAAGGAGGGGAATCAGGGCCCTGCCTTCAAGGAGCTCAAATGAGTAGAGGACAAAGTCAAATCTATAACAATACAAAGCACAGTGATAGAAGGATACAGAGAGAACTGTAGCAGCCCAGAACAGGGAACATCTAACTCACTGAGCTGGAGAAGAGGGCATGGAGGTACAGAAGGGAAATAAAGATCAGGGAGGTAAGGTTTCCAAGGAGATGTGTTGCTTGAGCTCAGTTTTAAAAGAAGTCAGTTAATAGACAGATGGGTTGCCAGTGGGGAGGGAGAGGGAGTCCTAGGTAATGTGATGAGCCAATGTGGAAGAACATTCCAAATTCAAAGAAACCACAGACTTCAGTAGATGTGTGGGAAACTGGATACGTGAGGAGGATAGAGAGACAGCAAGAGGGCTGATGATAATCATGGCACTGTGCTGAGGGATTAAGACTGGTTTTTTTGAGTCTGAAGGATATTAATCAGGAGAATGATCTGAGTTTTAGGAATTTCATTCTGTTAACCATGGGAAGTCTAGAGGCAGAAGAAGAGTTAGATTATGACAGAAATCTACTGAAAAGGATAAAGATCTAAACTAAAGTAAGATAGTGGGAACGAGGCCAGAGTGTAGAGGAGAGTTCCACTCCAAATTTCATCTCCTAACAAATACTTCTTCCAACAGTCTCTGTCGTGGAGTCTCAAAATGAAACTCTACCCATCCCCAAGGAAAACTTAGGAGCTACCTCGAAACCAGGAAGGAGTATGAATGAATATTGGGAGATGGAGAGAGGAGGAGCAGATACAGATTGGGGTGGGGATATCTTCTTTGAGTAAAAGTGTGTGAAAAAGAGTAGGTAAAATCATGATTCCATCACTTAAAAATATGCCAGAAATTTACAAGGAAAATCCACAAAATTCTAACTCATCAATTCCATGAATTCCTTGATCCACCACATAGTAGCCTCCCCTTATCTGAGGGGTTTTTTCACTTTCCACAATCAACCATGGTTGAAAAATATTAAATGAAAAGTAGCAGAAATAAACAACCCATTGGTTTCAAATTGCACGCTGTTCTGAGTAGTGTGCTAGAATCTCACACTGTCCAGCTCCGACCTACCTGGGATGTGGATCATTTGTCCGGCGTAGCCCACCCATTAGTCACTAAGTGGCCATCTCAGTTATCAGATCGACTGTCATGGTATCACAGCACTTGTGTTCAAGAAACTCTTCACTTTACTTAATAATGGCCCCAAAGGCAAGCGTAGTGTGCTGGCACTTATTGCTCTGCCTGATTTGTACTTTCTTAGTGTACCTAATATATAAATTAAACTTTATCATAGGTATGTATGTATAGGTAAAAACATAGTATATATAGAGTTAGGTACTATCCACAGTTTCAGGCATCCACTTGGGGTCCTGGAACATATTCCCCCACAGACAACGGGGGACTACTGTATTAAGTCTTCATCAGTTTATTTGCATTAATTTAAGCCAACATCAGGCTGACTTAAGTTAATAAAAAAGAAAATGGCTTTTTATATCTTTCTCTCTTTTCCCTACCAACCATAAATGCTCCTCACAGGATCAAAAGCTAAAGAATATTTTTAGTATTAATCTTGCAATTAGGCTTACTTGGAATGATGCAACAAATTATTTATTCCCTGAATCAAACTAAGACAGGCAAACTAAGACAAAATACTCATTTAATGAAGAAAAGGGGTCTATTACATTGTCAAAACTGACCCCAAAACTCCAGTTCTGGCAAGAGTGTGGGAAAATCACATATACACTGTTGGTGAGAGTGCAAATGGTATAAAAAGGTTTATACACAGCCAGTGGGAAAGTAAACTGTAAGCAAAAATCTAAAAACTGTATATACCTTTTAACCCAACACTTGTAAGACTCACCCAGGACATTATCTTAAAAAGGAGAAAATCAATCGATTGAACTACATTAAAATTAATACCCTCTGTTCAGCAAATGATACCATTAATAGAGTAAAAAGGGCAAGCTACCTACAGAGTTGAAGAATGGATCTGCAATTCATATAACCAATAAAGAACTTGTATCTAGACTGCATAAGTCAATAAGAAAAAGGCAACCCAGGGACTTCCTGGCAGTCCAGTGGTTAGGACTCTGCTTCCACTGAAGGGGGCACGGGTTTGATCCCTAGCCCAGGAACTAAGATCCCGCATACCACGCGGCACGGCCAAAAAAAAAAAAGAGAGAGAGAGAGAAAAAGGCAACCAGTAAGAAAAATAGGCAGACCTGTATTAGGCACTGTACCAAAGAGGATATCCAAATGGCCAACATTCACACAGAAAGGTATTTAACCTCAATAAAGTAAGGAAGACGCAAAACAATGCAAATTAAAACCACAATGAGATGACATCACATCCACAAGAATGGCTAAAATTAAAGTTTAACAATACCAAGTAGTTCTAATGAGGATGTGGAACAGGGAACAGGTACACTGAAAATGGATCCAGGCATTTAAGAATGTGGTTTGGCATTATCTGCTACACTTGAAGATACAAACATCCTATAACCCAGCAATGTCAGTCCTAGGTTTGGATTCCCTAGGGAAATACATGCATGTACACATCCAGATGTTCATGACAGCGTCATTTGTAACTTCGGCTATAAACAAAAGTGCCCATCAGTAGAATCATTACATGGATTGATTGATGTATTGATCAATATTCAATAAATAGATATTATACAATAAAAAAAAACGAACTACAGCTACTCACAACAACATGGATGAACTGTATTGTGCTTATGCAGGAGAATGTCCTTGGATCAATGTATACCCCTTGTGTCCTTTCCCTTATTTTTTTAAATTGAGGTACAATTTACAAAGAGTGAAATGTATACTATCTGATTAGTTTTGACAAATGCGTATCAAGGGACTTCCCTGGTGGTGCAGTGGTTAAGAATCCGCCTGCCAACTCACGGGACACGGGTTCGAGCCCTGGTCCAGGAAGATCCCACATGCTGCAGAGCAACTAAGCCCGTGCGCCACAACTACTGAGCCTGTGCTCTAGAGCCCGCAAGTCACAACTACTGAGCCCACATGCCACAACTACTGAAGCCCACGCGCCTTGAGCCCGTGCTCCACAACAAGAGAAGCCACCGCAATGAGAAGCCCGTGTACCGCAACAAAGAGTAGCCCCCACTCGCTGCAACTAGAGAAAGCCCACACACAACAACAAAGACCCAACGCAGTCAAAAATAAACAAATTTATTTTATTTTATTTTTAAATTTAATTTTATTTATTTATTTTTGGCTGCATTGGGTCTTCGTTGCTACGCACAGGCGTTCCCTAGTTGTGGCGAGCGGGGGCTACTCTGTTGCAATGTGCGTGGGCTTCTCATTGCAGTGGCTTCTCTTGTTGCGGAGCATGGGCTGTACGTATGTGGGCTTCAGTAGTTGTGGCGTGCGGGCTCAGTAGTTGTGGCTTGTGGGCTCTAGAGTGTAGGCTCAGTACTGTGGCACACAGGCTTAGTTGCTCCGCGGCATGTGGGATCTTCCCAGACGAGGTTAAACCCGTGTCGCCTGCATTGGCAGGCAGATTCTTAACCACTGCGCCACCAGGGAAGCCCAATAAATTTATTTCTAAAAATGCATACCAAGATCTAGAACACACCCAACACTCCTAAAAGTTCCCCTGTGCCCCTTTCTAGTCAATCCCCACTCTACACTGCCCCTCCTACCCCACAGAGACAATGGTTGTTCCAATTTCTACCACCAAAAATTAGTTTTGCCTATTTTTGTTCTACATGTAAATGCAATCATACAGTAGGTACTCTCTTTTGTCTGGCTTCTTTCACTCAGTCTCATGTCTATGAGAGTCATCCATGCTGCTGCATACATCAGTAGTTCATTACTTGTTATTACAGAGTAGCATTCATATGCAACCACTTGTTTATCTATTCTCCTGTTGAAGGCATTTGGGTTATTTCCAAATTTGGGCTATTATGAACAAAGCGACTCTGAACATTCTTGTACACAGCTTTTATCGACATGTTTTCATTTTTCCTGAGTAAATATCTAAGAATAGAACAGTGGGGGTATAGGATGGATGAATGTTCAACTTTATTTAAAAAAAAAAAAAAGCCAAAGATCTACACTCCCAACAACACTGTATGACAGTTCTAGGTGCTCCACATCCTCACCAACATTTGGTGGTATCAGTCTTATTTTAGCCATTCTTATGCAGTGAGTACCTCACTGTGGCTTTAATTTTCATTTTCCTTATGACTAAAGATATTGAGTGCATTTTTATGTGCTTACTGGCCATTCTCATATCTTCCTTTTTGAAGTTGGTTGTTCAAGTGTTTTTATTTGTTAAAAAAAAAAAAAAAAAAAAGGGGGGGAATTCCCTGGCAGTCCAGTGGTTAGGACTCGGCACTCCACTGCAGGGGTCACAGATTCGATCCCTGGTTGGAGAACTAAGATTCTGAAAGCTGCATGGCCAAAAAACCCCCCCAAAAACAAAAAGAGTTACTTGCCTTTTTTTTATTATAGCTATTCTGAATCATTTTTTATTTTGATAATGGGCATGTATTACCTTTACAAATACATTTTGAACACCTTTATTTGGAAATAATTTCAAATTTAAAGAAAAGCTGTAAGAATAAAAATAGTACAAAGAACACCTGCCATATAATTTTTACCTGTATTCACCTATTAACACAAATAAATGTTTTTAAAATACATAAAATATATTAGTTTGGCAAGGCAACTGGCAAAGAGGCTAGAGATGGGGAAAAAAAGCAACCAGCATTAATAAATAAACCCAGATACAATATTTTCCCGTAAGTCAAATGTTTTAAAAAATAAAATGCACTGTAAATACAAGAAGCCCCAAACATGAATAAAATGGAACGCTAAAATTTAAACGGATGAAGTTTTAAACCACCCAGGATTAGGTTCACAACTAAAAAACGATAAGCAAATTTCAGTTATGCCTTTGCTTTCTTTATGGGTCTGACAAACCTGTCCTCAACAAGAAATCTGTACTCTCTTAGAGAAGACTGATCTGAGGGTTGTTTAATGTATAGTATTAAAAACTAAGGTACTGACCATTCAACAGTATATTAGAGTTCCTAACCAATGCATAAGACAAAGAAACAAGAAGGAATTAGAAGAAACCAGAGGGTCGTTATTCCAGATAAGTATAATTATCCACATTGAAGATGCAAGGGATTCCGACCTAGCAAGAAATGCAGCAAGGCTGTAAGATTCAAAATCACATCAAAAACGCAAGCGATCCTAACATCAGCAATAATACCAGCAATTAGAAAATGTAATTTATAACAAAGAATATGTTACTCTGAGATAAAGCTCACAAAAGAAACAATCATTTTATGAAGAAAACAAAACTTTATCAAGAAAGGTTTAAAACTTAGTAAACAGAGAGCTACACCACGTTCTTGATTAAGAAGACTCAACACTATAAAGATGTCAACTCTTCTCAAATTGACTTGTAGGTTCAATGAAATTGCAATAAAACTCTCAACCAGATTTTTTTTTTTTTTTGGTAGAACTTGACTGTACAGGGACAAGCAATGGGCCACAAATAAGCCAAGACACTCCTGAAGAAGAACAAGATGAGAGGCTCTGCTTTTTTTTTTTTTTTTTTAAATAAAGCTCTAGTAATGAAGTGAGTAGATTAGCAGTTGCTAGGGGCTAGGGGGAGGGGAGAATAGGAAATGACTGCTAAAGGGTATGGGGTTTCTTTTAAGGGTAATGAAAATGTTCTGGAATTATATAATGGTGATAGTTGCATAAGTTTATGAATATACTAAAAGCCACTGAATTGTACACTTTAAATAGGTAAACTATATGGTCTGTGAGTTACATCCCAAAAAACCTGTATAAAAATTTGCTTACTAAATTTGACAGCTCTGAAACATGAAAGAATCTAATCAAAATTTATAAAAACCACATTAAAAACATTAAGTGTATAGAAAGTTTATAGATCGAAAGTTAAAATTCATTTTTAGACACTGGTCTCTTATTATGTTTTAACTTTGTTATGTGAATCCTAAAGAAAGATTAAAACTTGTAAAGCAACCTCTGTATATGCTTGAGAAAAGGCTTTATCCTTTTTAAAAATACTTAATGTAAAAAAAGTTCTTTGAATTTGAAATCCATTTGCATTATCAGAAGCAATTTCAATATTACAGCTGTCAAAGAAAAGAACTGTTATTTAAAAAATGAACACATTCTTGGAATACAGTTTAAAGACAAGAAATTGTCTGAGATCTCATTAATGACAAAAAAGTAGATTTCATCAACCAGAAAAATTCTCATTTGTGATGTGCCACCCACATCTGCAAACAAAGTTCCTAGCTGATGGTGACCATAGGCCCATGATTACTCCTCTGAAACCCCTGGGTCTAGATGTGCTTTAGAACTTAGGATTTCTTGAATTTTACAATGGCAATATATCATATTAACACCACCAACAACCCATAATCAAACACAGTAATATTTTTTGAATTAACATATATGCACACACCAGGTAAAATAAATAGGTTTAAAGTGTCCTTGTCAGTCTAGATCAGAGATTTGCCACCAAATGAGTTTAAGCAAGTCAGGTTTTACTGCCAAGTGAGTCAGGAATAAATTTTGTCAGTTCTCAAAATATTTCAGATTTCCGTATTGTTAATAAGGGGTTACTAGACCATTAAAAAAGCACATGCCTCTTGATAAAATTTTTGAAAAGATTTGGAAGTTTTATAATTCAACTTGTCTCATCACAGGTGTAACACATAAAGAAAATGTAATAAAATATTTTTGAGTCCCACACAGCACCTCCAAATCACCTCCATTTTTCCCATTAAAAGATAGGGAAGTACCTCCTAGAAAAATTTCACACATTTGCATATGAAGACTACTAAAGTAAAAGGATGATTATTGCAGCAATTTTACTATTATAGTTTGTAATAATGAAAAACTGGAAAAATTGTGAAAAACCTAAATGTCCACAATAGGGGACTGGATAAATAAAAAGATATATTGATATGATGCACTATTAAACGGTAGGTGAAAGGAATAAAAAAATACATCTATATAAACAAACCACACGTTTTTCATGGACACGTATGAGTAAGAAGGATGCACATTAAATTGATGACAGTAGTTGGTTGCTACTGGTAGGAACAAGGGCCACAGGCCTGGATGGCATATACAAGGGGTTGGGTTTGGTGTGGAAGTCAAAGGCATTTCTCACTTTCTCTGCACAAAGGCTGCAGCTTCCATTTAAACATGGCGAAATGAACACACACAGCTCTCTGCAAACTCCTGAAGCCTCATTTAGAATGGCTGCATTTTCAAAGTACAAATGCACAAAGAGAAAGAGGGAAGAAAAGGCAGTAGATGAGAACTATCAATAAAATTCTAGAAGATGAATAACAGGAAGACAAGAAGTGATGACTCAGCAGGGGAAAGAAAACCGAAGTCTAAGACTGCAGAGGGAAATGCCACAAAGAGCAAGCCAGTTCTACTGTAAAACCCCCAAGGGGGCAGGGATTAAGAGGTACCAGGAACCACTGCAGACAGAGGTGAGGCATGGGAATGAAAATAGGAGAAGTGGTTGTAAGTCCGAACAAGAAGTCAGACCCCTCAGTTCTCCTCTCTGTCCCCAAACAGTCAAGCAATACCCTTCTCCAGCTCCAGAAGAAAACAGATTTATATTGTGACTGGACTAAACCAGAAAGGTTCTGGAATAGAAGACACCAGTTCAAGGAGTGGGGAGAGACTGAGGTGCCACACTCCATAAACAGAAGCATTAAGTCAAAGACCATATACAAAACGGTGACACCATTAGCCCTCTCCCCCAACTACGGCTCCCAAAGCTCCCCAAATAGTGGCAGCCCTACAGCCCCAGCCTACTCTTGGCTACCTGACAAGAGATGGGAGAATCTCTCCTCTTGCAAAAAGTGCCCAGCCTGAAACAGTACACCTTCAAAGTACAGATAATTGGGGGATTCCAAAAAAACATCCAGGTCCTCACTCTACCACAGTCAACAAGCAGTGCCCACGAGCACAGAATCTGTCAGTTCTCACTGTAAATGACCTATCAACAACCACCAGATAAGTAAGCACTACTGTTATATGAAGGATAGCAACCAAAATAAACAAAGGAGGAACTGAAAGGAAACAGAGATAATGAAGACCTCACAGCAAATGTCCTCTAAGAGATAGTCCAAAAACAAGTACAAAATACTATTTTTAAAAAATAAAGGAACATCAGAGAACATGAGCAATGTGCTAGTAATTAAAAATAATACCCCCCCAAAAAATCAGCAATAACAACCAATAGGCTATTTCTCAGAGAAGTGACTCAAAAGAAAAAAAGAACAGGCTGCTCCATCAAGAAAAGTCCCACATACAACAAACGGAAGTTCCAGAAAGAGAAAACCAAAAAAGACACGAAGTTTTCCCAAAATTAAAAGACTGAGTTTCCAGGTTTAATAAGGCAAAATATAATGCCCAGCACAATGAATGAAAAAAGACCCATTCCGCAACACCTCACCATGAAATTTGAGAATACAGGATTGAAAAAGAGATCCTAAAATCTTCTAATCAGAGAGAACACATTACACGACAAAGAAGTCAGAATGGCATCACGCGTCTCAAGAGCAGTTTTAGAGAATGTAATAGATTCTGAGTCAAACCCATAATCCAGTATGGAACACAGAACAAAGACATGTAAGGTCTCAAATAATTTACCTCCTATGCACCTGTTCTCAGGAAGCAACTGGAGAATGTGTTACATAAAAAAACAACAAAAACAACACCTGCATGAGGTATAGGAAACAGAGGCTATAACACAGTAGAAAGGTGATGAGAATTCCTAAGGTGAGAATAAAAGGAACTCCCAGGGAAACAGCTATATGCATGTCAGACAGGGTAACCAACTTGCCCCAGGTATGTCTGGGACTTTGCTCATTTTAGCACCGAAAAGTCCTGCACCCCAGGAAATTCCTCAATCCTGGGCAAACCAGGATGGCTGCCCACCCAATAAAAAGTCCATACTGGGAACCGGAATAAGGACAGCAACAGGACCAACCTTTAGAAAGAACAACAAAACCACTGTGTCTGACCATATCAAGAGGACTTTTATAGCTAGTAATAGCATTAGGCTTCATCTTTTCTGTTTGTAATCCATGTTGTTTTTTATTCGTCATCTTTATCATTTTACTTTTGAAGTAAATGTGAACTATAACATGGTTATAAAAGTCACAATTATCTAAAGGGTTACACTCAGAGAATCAACACTGCCCCCTTTATCCCTTTCTTCCTCCCCCAACTCCCCAGCTTTCCAATCCATTCCTACCCATCCCCTGGTTAGGTAACCAATCTCATTAGTTTCCAGCTTATTTCTCTTGTGTTTCTTTTTACACAAATGATAACATATACACCTAATTTCCCCTTCATCCTTAGACAAAAAAATGGCACGCTATATATAGCAAAGTGCAAAATACTTTCTTCACTTAACAATGTATCCTGGGACTTTCCTGGCAGTCCAGTGGTTAAGACTCCATGCTTCCAATGCAGGGGGCGCGGGTTCAATCTCAGGTAGGAGAACCAAAATCCCACATGCCGTGAGGCGCAGCCAAAAAAAAAAACGTATCCTGGAAATGACTCTTTCATTTTATAGATATTCTTCCTCATTCTCTTCTCAGCTGCATAATACTCCACGATGCAGACATACCGAACTTTATTTATGCAATTACTTCCCCACATGCTGGCATTTAGATGTCTTTTTAATATTTTACAAATAGAAATGCCACTGCTTTGAATAACCTTGTGAATCTGTGCTTTTATATTACTGAAGGTGTATCTTCAGGATAAACTCTTAAAGTGGAAATGATGGGTCAAAAGGTAGATGTAAATGTAATTTTGTTAACAGCCAAATTCCCCTCAAAAAAAAGTTGTTCTGACTTGTGTTCCTAACAGCAAAGTATGACATGCCTGTTTTCCCACAGCCTTGAAAAGAGAAAATATACTGTGATACTTTAAAAATTTTTTGCTTTACCTATTTAAATAACACAACCACACTGAAAGGGGGGCAGGGGTGGATCTAACCCAAGTAGCAAATCCATTTTTTAATTTCTTTTAAAAATATTTATTTATTTATTTGGCTGCACTGGGTCTTAGTTGTGGCATGCGAACTCTTAGTTGCGGCATGCGTGCAGGATCTAGTTCCCTGACCAGGGATCGAACCTGGGTCCCCTGCATTGAGAGCGCAGAGTCTTAGCCACTGGACCACCAGGAAGTCCCTCAAGTAGCAATTCTTAAACACAGTATTTTAACTATGTACACTTGGGCTAAAGAAATAAATGAACTATAAACAAATATTGAGCTCTAGTTAGATTTTTCATAGGAGAACAGGTTGGCAATTCTGAAA
Organism: Physeter macrocephalus; assembly: GCF_002837175.3. NCBI lineage: Eukaryota > Metazoa > Chordata > Mammalia > Artiodactyla > Physeteridae > Physeter > Physeter macrocephalus. The sequence goes on from NC_041227.1 coordinate 24,436,272, forward strand.
GTATTAAATGTTTATTCTAGACCTGAGCAAATAACTAGATACAAAGCAGATAAAGTAGGGAGCCAAACCTAAACGTAAGAGCCAAATATATACAGCTTCTATAGAAGAAAATGTAATAAAATATTCATTGGAAAGGAAAGATTTCTAAAAACACCAACTATATACGTTCATTAAATTTTTAAAATGGACTTTCTCAAAATTGAAAATTTCTAATCAAAGACAGCTTAATAAAAATGAAAAGGCGGGGACTTCCCTGGCAGTCCAGTGGTTAGGACTTGGTGCTTTCACTGCTGTGGCCCTGAGTTTGATCCCTGGTAGGGGAACTAAGATCCCAAAAGCCACGTGGCACGGTCAAAAAAAAAGAAAGATCTTAAAAAAACAAAAAAAATTGAAAAAGCAGCCTACAGATTGGTAAAAATATCTGCAATACATATATCTGACAAAGGACTTGTATCCAGGGTATATATATTTTTTAAATCTACAAATGGAAACCAAAATGACTATACTTCAATTTAAAAATAAAAGGGGAAGGGCTGTTATTTTCTTCCTCCCATTAGGTGTGTGTACGAGAAATGTGGGGAAAGGAGCCCCAGTGGCCAAGAGTAGGATGTTAGAGCCTGAGTGGGGAACAGAAGGTATTCACATTTGAGGGCAGCATGCTGTGGGAATGAGAGCTAAAAAAGGGTGAAATTCCCAAACAAGGAATGACAAGAGGCAGAGTATCAAAGCCCAAGTTGGGTGAGGAGGGTGCTTATATGAGACGGCAGCCTGGTGTAGGGGATCAGAGTCTGAGCAGGCGAGGCCATCATCCACGGGGGCCAACCTAGCAGAGGGTGTGGAGTTCAAGAGGCGTCAAGAGGGCATCTTCATGAGGGAAAGGCAGCAACACTGATAGGAGAGATTAGTTATATAAGAGAGTGGGAAAATTAAGCAAGTAAATATATTAAGAGAGATACTAGATATATAGAGGTAACAGGAAAAATAGGAGTTGGATTTCTTACTACTGGAGAAGTGAGTTACAAATATGGAAAGGGAGGGACTTCCCTGTTGGTCCAGTGGGTAAGACTCTGTGTTCCCAATGCAGGGAGCCCGGGTTTGATACGCAGTCGGGAAACTAGATCCCGCATGCATGATGCAACTAACAGTTCACAAGCTGCAGCTAAGAAGTCCTCACGCCACAACTAAAAATCCCGCATGCCTCAATGAAGATCCCTCGTGCCACAACTAAGACCCAGCGCAGCCAAAATAAATAAATAAAAATAAATGAATGCTAAAAAAAATATGGAGGACTTCCCTGGTGGCGCAGTGGTTAAGAATCCGCCTGCCAATGCAGGGGACACGGGTTTGAGCCCTGGTCCGGGAAGATTCCCACATGCTGCGGAGCAACTAAGCCTGCGAGCCACAACTACTGAAGCCCGCTCGCCTAGAGCCCGTGCTTTGCAACAAGAGAAGCCACCGCAGTGAGAAGCCTGCGCACCGCAACAAAGAGTAGCCCCCGCTCGCTGCAACTAGAGAAAGCCTGTGTGCAGCAACGAAGACCCAACGCAGCCAAAAATAAATAAATAAATAGATTTATTTTTTTTTAATGTTTAATTAAAAAAAATTTTTTCTAAATATGGAAAGGCAGAAAAGTAGAATGAACCCTCTGGGCTTGCATTAGAATTTGTGTTATTAGTGTAAACTTACGGTTTTCAATATATTTAGATAAAACTACACATAAATATAGATATAAGGGCATATATGTATATAAGTGCATATTTGTATATGTATGTAAATATACTCAAATATTCCTTAGCTGCTTCTCACTGAGAGGAACTGGGATCAGCAACACCCCAATAACATCAAGCATACCTAAAACCTACATCCCGGCTTCTAAATGCCACTACACATTAAAAGAACCAGGGCTCTGTGGAGAAATGCTAATAATAAGGGCTAAGGCAGGGAAAGTACACAGTGAGCCTAGATCATCTTTTGCCAGAAAGAAGACAGCACTCCAGGAATGATGGGAATATGTCAAAGGGACAGAAGTCATACTGACAAAATTCCCACCAGCCAAATCAGGGACAATTTGAACATCTAAATAAGTAATAATAACAGATTATAACACACTGAATAAAACAGAAAACCATGATTTCATACCGATATAAACAAACCAAAATTTAGAAGAATGGGATATCACAGAGCTTAAAAGCCCCTCCCACAAAATAGTTATTAAAAGGGGGAAAAAGAGGAGTTTTACAGTGATGAAGTCTGGCAGATGCTCCTTAACCAAGTGATAAAAGTAGACATCATTAGTAATAGGACAAGTAGAAATAATGAGCCAACTGACAAGATGCACTAAGAAGCATCACTTCTCTGATAATACCTGACACAGCTGCATAACTTGAATCGAACCATGAGAAAACCTAAGATGAACCTAAGAAAACCCCAAATGAACATTTTATGAAATAACTATGAAATAATCTTCAAAACAGTCAAGGTCGTGAAAGTCAAGGAAAGATGAAGGAACTGTTCTGGACTGAAGGAGACCAACTCCTTATACCAACTACATACAACATGTAATTCTGCTTTTTTTTTTTTTTCTTTCTTGGCCGCATCGCACAGCATGTGGGCTCTTAGTTCCCCCACCAGGGATCGAACTCACGCCTCCTGCACTGGAAGCACAGTCTTAACCACTGGACCACCAGGGAAGTCCCACAACATGTAATTCTGAACCAGATCCTTTAGGCATAAAGGATATTACAGGGACAATTAACAAAACTTAAACGGAATCGGAAGATTAGATGGCAAAAATGGCTCAATGTAATTTTCTGAATTTGATACATGTATTATGGAAATGTAGCAGATGTCCTTAATTGTAACACATATACACTAAAGTATTAAGGTATTGTAACAAGGCCCTAAAATGGTTCAGGAAAAGAGATCTTTTTTGCATTGTACCTAAGACTTTTCTGAAAGTTTAATCACTGTTAAAAAATCAAACATTATTTTTTAAATGGGCGAAACACTTTAATAGACAATTCACGTACGAAGATGATACAAATGGCCAATAAGTACATGAGAAGGTACTCATCATCATTTATCACGAGAAATATCAATTAAAACAATGATGTATAAAAAAAGCAACCATGTATTTATTAAAGCTGGATAATTTCTGACAAAATTCAATACACATTCATGATAAGAACTTTCAGCAAACTAGGAATAGAACTTCCTCAACTCAATGAAGAGCATCTACAAAATATCTATAGCTAACATCATACTAATGGCAAAAGACTGAATGCTTTCCCACTAAGATTGAGAAGAAGGCAAGGATGTCCACATTCACCTCTCCTATTCAACACAACCCCTGAAATCCTAGCCAGTGAAATCAGTCAAGAAAAGGAAATAAAAGGCACATACAACAGAAAGAATATATGAAATTGGTCCTATTCACGGATAACATGATAATCTACATAGAAAATCCCAAGTAATCTAAAGGAAAAACTCCTAGAACAAGTGAGTTTATCACATTCATAGGACAGAGGTCAACATAAAAAAAAAAATCAGTACTATCTATATGTTAGCAGTCAACAATTAGAAACCAAAAGTAAAAACACAATACCATTTACAATAGCTTCTCCAAAAATTAAATATTAAGGTGTAGATCTAACAAAACATGTATAGACTCTGTATGCTAAAAACCAAAAACTGCTGATGAAAATACCAAAAACAATCTAAGTAAATGAAAAGTCATACCATCCATAAACTGGAAGACTCAACATAGTTAAGATGTCAATTCTCCCCAAACTGATCTATTGGTTTAATGTATTTACTACTAAAATCTCAACAAAGTATTTTGCAGATATAGTTAGGACAGTTCTATACGGAAAGGCAAAGATACTATAATAGGTAAAACAATTCTGAAAAAGAATAAAGTTGAAGGAAGCACATCACCTAATTTTACAACTTATCATATGGGCATACAACAGTAATCAAGATAGCATGGTACTGACAGAGGAAAAGCCATACAGATTAATGGAAGAGAGACCAAAAGCAGAACCTTTTAAAAATATGGCCAAGTGATTTTTTACAGAGGTGTAAAAGCAATTTAAATGGTGTTGGAACAACTGGCCATCCAGAGGCAAAAAACCCCAAAAACCTTAACATAACCTTATACCTAATTAAAAAATTAACTCAAAAGAAATTGTAGACCTAAATGTAAAATATTAAACTTTTAGAAGAAAATATAAGGAAAAAATTTTCTATCATCTAGAGTCAGACAAAGAGTTCTTAAGACATGATGCACACAAACACAAAAACAAATCTATAAATTTTAAAAACTGATAAATTAGACTTCATCAAGATTCAAAACCTTTCCTCTGTAAAAGACACTCCTAAAAACATGAAAAGATAAGCCACACACTGGGAGAAAATATTTGCAAGTCACATATCCAACAAATAACTTCTATCTAGAACACTTTACAGTCAACAATAAGAAAACAATCCAATTAGAAACTGGACAAAAGACATGAACATAAACTGCACCAAAAAAAAAAAATACTCAGATGGAACATAAGGGAAGATATTCAACATAATGAGCCATAAGGGAAATGCAAATTAAAGGCCATATGAGATTCTACTATGAATGGATAAAAGGAAAAACACCAACAATATCAAGTGCTAATGAGAAAGCAGAACAACTCACACACATACATTGCTAGTGAGAACAAAAAATGGTACTACCAATCTGGAAAATAGTGTGGCGGTTTCCTATAGAGTTAAACACATATATAGCAGCACAGGGAGCTCAGCTCAATGCTCTGTGATGACCTAGATGGGTGGGATGGCGTAGGGGAGGTCCAAGAGGGAGGAGAGGTACATATACATATAGCTGATTCACTCCATTGTACAGCAGAAACTAACACAACATTGTAAAGCAATTTTACTCCAATTAAAAAATAAATAAAATAAAATAAACTGATGAGAACAGTGAAAACACACACACACACACACACACACACAGCATATATGACCTGGCAATTCCACTCACAGATTTATCCCAAAGAAATAAAAATGTTTTCACACTGCAACCTGCATGAAAATTTCACAGTAGTTTTATTTGTAACAGCCCCAAACAGGTAACAATCCAAATGTTCTTCAGTATAAGAATGACTAACAACCTATGATTGTCCATAAAGTGGAATACTTATCAAACAATAAAATGGAAGTGTTGATATACATAACAACTTCGATAAACCTCAGGTGTTATGCTGAGTGAAAAAAGCCAATCTCAAAAGGCTTTCTGTATGATTCTATTCCATTCTGGAAAAGATAAAATTACACTAAGGCCATCCTAGACATCAAGTATATTAGTTTTCTACTGTTGTATAACAAACTGTCACAAACTTAGTAGCTTAAAACAACACACATTTATTATCTCAATTTTCAGGGGTGAGGAATCTGGGCATGGTTTAGCTGGGTTCTCTGCTCAGGGGCTCGTAAGTTTCAAATTGAGATGTCAACAAAACTGCTTTCTTTTCTGGAGCTCAGTGTCCTTTTCCAAGATCATGTGGTTATTGGCAGAAAATTTCTTGTGGTGCAGAGTTAAGGTCACCTTCTTGCTGGCTGTCATCTGGATCTTTCACTCAGCTCCTAGGGACCTCTGCAGTTCTTGCCGTGTGGCCCTCTCACAATATAGCAGCTTACTTCTCCCATCTCTGACCTCCAGGTCCTCTTTTAAAGGGCTTCCCCAATTGGGTCAGGCCAACTCAAGATAACAGCTCTCTGAGGTAACTGACTAGAGATCTTAAATACATCTGTAAACTCTCTTCACCTTTGCCATATTCTATTGGTGAGAAGCCAATTGCAAATCTCACTCCCATGCCCAAGAAAGAGATTATAGAAAGGCATGAATTATTAGGATTTTTTTTTTTTTTTTTTTTTTTCCGGTACGCGGGCCTCTCACTGTTGTGGCCTCTCCCGTTGCGGAGCACAGGCTCCGAGGCCATGGCTCACAGGCCCCGCCGCTCAGCGGCATGTGGGATCTTCCCGGACCGGGGCACGAACCCGTGTCCCCCGCATCGGCAGGCGGACTCCCAACCACTGTGCCACCAGGGAAGCCTCCTACATATATTTTTAATCCAAAGACAGAACACGAAATTAAGCTTTACCCATTTAGTATGTGGAATGACACAGCTGCCCTTTCTCAATTGCTACATCACATTCAGTATTCTGAAATTCTTTTCAGCATGTTTCATATGCACAGTTAGGTAGATTAACAGACTTTATCTAATTTTAACCAGGCTTACTAACATTACCATAAAGAAAAGGCAGTTTTGAGGTAATACTGTTAATGCAAGTACAAGGGACACTAAGAAAACAGAGGAGCTGACAATTTTATAGCAAGTATATAAACTCTTCATCAGGTATGTTACACGATAAAGTCAACAACGAGCAAATCATGCTCCAAAAGATGTTAGCCCAAACATTCAAAATGAGATAAGACTAGTTGAAACATACCTTCTGCCATTTAATAATTTCACTCTAATGTTAACTATTTATTTTCAAAATATAGCATAATTTTAAAATACTTTAAAATTTGTTTTAGGGTGTATTTCACAATGGACTTATTATAAAAGAACATATGCTTACGTCTAATAGTACATATATATGATGTATAAATAAACCAATATATACATACACACACTGAGGATGTGAACTCAGTATTTTTTTTTTTATTACCATTGGGGAAATAATAAAAAAAAAAATGTGAATCCCACTGCTGTAGGCACTGAAAAGCAGTGCAGTGGCATTATCAGAGTTGTACTTTAGAATCATTCCAACAGCAACTGGAACACCACATTAGAGATGGAAAGAGTCTGAAAACTAGAGCACTAATTAAGAGACGAATGCAATAGTTAGGCCAGGGGTAATTACTGTCTGAGTAAGAATATTAGAACTGTAAGGAAAAAGACAGTTATGAGCATGAAGGAAGAATGAATGAAAAGAACACATATAGGCCATTTTTGTAAAAGAAAGAAAAGGAAATCAGAAAACATATATCTGTGTATCTTTATAAAAATAAACACAGGAAGGATAAACTCCACCTAACACAGCTTAAAAGCAAGACCCAAAAGGATACATTTCCAAGCAACTTTACCGGCATTTCAGAACAAAGCTCAAAAATATTAACATGGGGACTACCCTGGTGGAGCAGTGGTTAAGAATCCGCCTGCCAATGCAGGGGTCACGGGTTCGAGCCGTGGTCCGGGAAGATTCCACATGCCGCAGAGCAACTAAGCCTGTGCGCCCCAACTACTGAGCCTGTGCTCTAGAGCCCATGAGCCACAACTACTGAAGCCCGCGCGCCTAGAGCCCATGTTCCACAACAAGAGAAGCCACCACAATGAGAAGCCCGTGCACTGCGAGGAAGAGTAGCCCCTGCTCACCGCAACTAGAGAAAGCCTGTGTGCAGCAACGAAGACCCAATGCAGCCAAAACTAAATAAAACTTAAAAATATATATTAACATGAATACAAAAATATCCAGGACCCAAAGTTAAATTCACGTCTGGTATCCAATAAAAAAATTATTAAGAATACAAACCAGAGAAATTTAACCCATAATGACAAGAAAAATAAATAGAAACAGATCCAAAAATGACACATGGTAGGACTACTGAAGACTCTACAAAAAGTTATCACAAGCAAACCTTGGAGATACTGTGAGTTTGGGTTCAGTTCCAGACCACTGCAATGAAGTGATTATCGCAATAAAGCAAATCACACCAAGTTTTTGGTTTCCCAGTGCATGTAAGTTATGTTTACACTACACTGTAGTCTATTAAGTGCATGACAGCGTTATGTCTAAAATAACAATGTGCATACCTTAATTTTAAAAAGCTTTACTGGACTTCCCTGGTGGCACAGTGGTTAAGAATCCACCTACCAATGCAGGGGGACATGGGTTCGATCCCTGGTCCGGAAGGATCCGGCATGCCTCGGAGCAACTGAGCCCATGTGCCACAGCTGCTGAGCCTGTGGTCTGGAGCCCGCAAGCCACAACTGCTGAGCCCGCATGCGACAACTGCTGAGGCCCACACGCCTGGAGCCCATGCTCTGCAATGGGAGGGGGCCATTGCGGTGAGAGGCTCACGCACCGTGGCGGGGAGTGGCCCCCGCTTGCCGAAACTGGAAAGGGCCCGCGCACAGCAGCGAAGACCCGGCGCAGCCAAAAATAAAGTAATTAATTTAAAAAAATTGTTTAAAAATAAATAAATAAAAATTAAAAAGCTTTATTGCTAAAAAATGCTAACCATCACCTAAGCCTTCATCGAGTCATGATCTTTTTGCTGGTGGAGGGTCTCACCTCAATGCTGATGGCTACTGACTGGTCAGGATGGTGGCTGTTGAAGACTGGGGTGGCCGTTGCAATTTCTTAAAATAAGACAATAAAATAAAATATGCCACATCGAATGACTCTTTCATGAATAATTTCTCCATAGCAGGTATGCTATTTGACAGCATTTTACCCACAGTAGAACTTCCTTCAAAATTGGAGGGCTTCCCTGGTGGCGCAGTGGTTGAGAGTCCGCCTGCCGATGCAGGGGACACGGGTTCGTGCCCCGGTCCGGGGAGATCCCCTGAGCCTGCGCATCTGGAGCCTGTGCTCCACAACGGGAGAGGCCTTAACAGTGAGAGGCCCGCGTACCGCAAAAAAATAAATAAATAAATAAATAAAAAATAGTTTCTGGTTTTCTAACTGTATTATTCGTTCTACAATAAATTATTGTCTAACTATAAAAAAAGGAAAAAATATATACTGTGCAAACACTAATCAAAAGAAAGCAGGATTGACTATATTACTATGAGATAAAGTAGATTTTGGGGCAGAGAATATTAGCAGGAATAAAGATGATCATTTCAAAATGACAGAGGAGTCAGTTATCAAGAGGAACCTAAATGTTTCTGTACCTTCTAAAGTGAATTTTTAAATACATGAAGTAAAAACTGATAAAACTAAAAGAAACACACAAATCCACAATTAGAGATTTCAACATCCCCTCCCTATATATAATTATAACTGCTAGAATAAGTTGATAGAAAATCAGTAAGAATATATGTAGATTTGAAAAATGCTATCCACCAACAAGCTAAATCAACATTTACAGAACACACCACCTCACAACAGCAGAATACACATTGTTTTCAAGTACACATGGAACATTTACCCAGACAGACTGTACTCTGGGCCAAAAAACAAGCCTCAAGAAATTTAAAAGGGTTCAAATCATATAAGGTATGTTCTCTTATCACAACAGAATTACATTAAAAAACAAAACCAGAAAGATCTCTGGATATTCCCCCAAATACACAGAAACTAAATATCAACTTCTAAATAACCAAAAATTTAAAGAAGCAACAGAAAAATTAGAAAGATATTTTGAGCTGAATAAAAACAAAAACACATCCAATTTTGTTGTATAGATTAAATGCTTAACTTGGAAAAGAGGAAAGGTCTCAAATAAATACCTCAGCTTCCCTCATGAGAAAAATGGAAGGAGAAGGGAGCAAATTAAACCCAAATCAAGGGTAAGAAAGAAAATAATAAAAACAAGAGCAGAGATCAACAAAACAGAAAACAGAAAAACAACAGAGTCAAAGAAACCAAAACCTGATTTTTGAGATAATTACTAAAACTGATGAAACACTAGCCAGACTAATAAGGTAAACACAGAAAACACAAATTACCAATATCAGGAAGAGATCAGTGACATTATTACAGATTCTACAAATATTAAACGGCTAATAAAGAAATATTATGAATATCCTTATGAAAATAATTTTGACAATTTGGATGAAATGGACACAAACTACTAAAACTCACCCAGGAAGAAATAGATAACCTTAACAGCTCTGTATCTATAGAAGAAATTGAATTTATAATTAAAAATCTCCAAGTTCAGATGGCTCCATAGGTGAATTCTATTTAAGGAAGAAAAAATACCAATTCTATAAAAACTCTTTCAGAAAAATCTAAAAGGAAAAGATAGTTCCCAATTGCTATAGTCAGAATGTGTCCCCCGTAACCCCTTCCAAATTCAAACGTTGGAATCCTTACACCCAATGTAATAGTGTTAGAAGGTGGGACTTTGAGTGATTAGGTCATGAGGTGGATTATTAGTGGCCTCATGAATGGGGTTAGCACTCTTAGAAAAGAGATCCCACAGAGCTCCCTAGCCCCTTCAACCATGTGAGGGTACAATAAGAAGTCTGAGACTCGGGGGACTTCCCAGTGGTTAAGACTCGTGCTTCCAGTGCAGCGGGGCACAGGTTCAATCCCTGGTTGGAGAACTAAGATCCCGCAAGCTGCGTGGCATGGCCAAAAAGAAAAAAAGAAGTCTGCAACTCAGAAGAGGGCCCTCACCCTACCATGCTGGCACCCTGATCTTCTAGCTTCTGAAACGGTGAGAAATAAATTTCTGTTGTTTATAAACTACCCAGTCTGTGGTATTTTGTTATAACAACCCAAACAAATTAAGACACTAATTCATTCTGTAAGAACAGCACTACTCTCACGTGAAAAGAAAACTACAGTTCAATACACTTCATGAACATAGATGCAAATATTTCCATTGCTAACAAATATTAAATGTTAACAACAGATGAATCTGGGTATATGGAATAAGGATGTTTTTGTTCTATTTATTTTATCCTTGCAACTTTTCTGTGAGTTGAGAATTATTTCCAAATAAAAAGTTTTTTTAAAAGTAACAACACAGGAAAATACTGTTAACCCAGTTCCTGGAACAAATTAAGAGCTCAATAAATGCTGACTATAATATAATCACCTAATTCAACCCCCATATTATATTTTTTATTTTTTTATAAATTTATTTGTTTTATTTTTGGCTGCGTTGGGCCTTCGTTGCCGTGTGCGGGCTTTCTCTAGTTGCAGCGAGCGGGGGCTACTCTTTGTTGCGGTGCACAGGTTTCTCATTGCGGTGGCTTCTCTTGTTGCGGAGCACAGGCTCTAGGTATCCGGGCTTCAGTAGTTGTGGCACGTGGGCTCAGTCGTTGTGGCTTGCGGGCTCTAGAGCGCAGGCTCAGTAGTTGTGGCGCACGGGCTTAGTTGCTCCGCAGCATGTGGGATCTTCCCAGACCAGGTACTGAACCTGTGTCCCCCGCATTGGCAGGCGGGTTCTTAACCACTGTGCCACCAGGGAAGTCCCCAACCCTCATATTATAGATGATGAAACTGAGGCTCAAAGAATATAAGTAATTTATTCTACGTCATCCTATTAGTTAATGACTAAAAGTCCAGTCTCTAGAATCAGCGCTTAGTTGCTCCGCAGCATGTGGGATCTTCCCAGACCAGGTACTGAACCTGTGTCCCCCGCATTGGCAGGCGGGTTCTTAACCACTGTGCCACCAGGGAAGTCCCCAACCCTCATATTATAGATGATGAAACTGAGGCTCAAAGAATATAAGTAATTTATTCTACGTCATCCTATTAGTTAATGACTAAAAGTCCAGTCTCTAGAATCAGCCTTTCCCCTACTCCCTGACCACCACAGACACAATTTCCTAATGACTCACTAACTTGTTTAAAACAGAACAAAAACGGGAAATACATTTCTGGTTCTTTTCCTAGTTATGTCCTAATATGCCTAAAGGAAAAATATCCCCACCACACACAAACAGCCACAAACAGGACATTTTGTGGAACTTCACCAAAAGTTTAGGATGAGAAAGGAGGATAAGGTGAGAGACTGGTCTGAGCTAAAGATAAGATAAACAGACTGATCAGAGAGGAATATTAGGAGAGATAATGAGAGACTGTGATCTAGAATATATACCTTGATTCTGTCATGGTAGGAGACAAGACAGGATTACTATAAGAAAGTGGTAACGTGATCTAGCAGCTGACTGCATGTAGAAGAAGAAAAAGAAGTCAGGAGTAACTCAGGCTTTGAGTCTGGGTTATTGAGAAGACAGTGAGGGTGTAGACAGAAACAGGAAACATAACAGGAAGGATGACTTGGGATGTCAGTAAGAGGACACTAGATGAAGAGAAAGGTGAATCTGTGATACCGGTGGAATCTTTGCATGGAAATGTCCTTTTGGGTGTGCAGATCTGGAGTTCTTGAATAACAGACAGAAACCTGGGCATCTGCCCATTCAGCTGTGATAGCTGGAGATTAGATCACTAGGGACCTTCCCTGGCAGACCAGTGTTAAGACTCCGTGCTTCTATTGCAGGGAGCGTGGGTTCTATCCCTGGTTGGGGAACTAAGATCCCACATGCTGCGTGGCACGGAGTAGATCACTAAAAGAAAAGTTGAGGTCTATCCCAAGATATATCTAAATTCAGAAAACAACACTGGGCCACTGCAGCAATTCTCTTCCATAAGAACAGCTGATGAGAAAGAACTGCACTGCAACACAAGGCAATCAAAAGCACTCTGATCAATCAAACTATAAAGGGCCCATTAATGATGTCAACTGATATATCCTGCAGTCTGACACAGTGCTTTGTGAGTGAGGTGAAATAATCTCAGTGACACCACAGCTGCATCACTAGTAGCACCATTCTGACAGAATTCAGAAACTTCTATGTTTTAGTGAGTTACACCTGTTTTACAGGATGTAACTGCAAGTGAGCAAATGTGTCACGGATCTTCCAGTTACTATGGCAGACAGGCCTGACACAGCAACACTCGTTTCCCAATCCAAATACACAGAAAAACTGTGCAAAATATAACACATACACATAGGCAGGCCCAAAAGCAAGAAAGGGAAATTCCCTGATGCTAGAAACAAGCTACAAGGCCAAATAACTCATAGGGCTACTAAAACCAGACACAGGGCTTAGGGCTTGGGACAGGTGTTTTAATGCCTGAAAGAAACTAAGAGACAAGAAACTGAAAATGAGTCAAATGCATAAAATACCAAAAGCCACAAAAGAACTACACAGGAATAACATGAACTCCCATTTCCAGTCCATGAAAAAGAAGTATGCCATATGCCAGAAGCCAAGAGGTGAAAAAGTCACCTCTGAGAAAATGAAACCCCATTATCACAAGTATGAGTTCCAAAAATCACTGTACCCAAGCAGTCCAGGAACGCCAAGCCAAGAAATTAGCCTAACCACAGGAATCACACTACAGACACCTGCCAGGTTCAGCAGAAGCTCCAAACTTTCTTACAGGGACACCTCCACAACTTGACTCACATAAAAACACAAATCCCACAGATGATAAACCTATAAGTCAAAATTAAAAACTATATAAAGAAATGAGCCCTCAAAGACAGGAAGGATTTTCAGCAGAGACAACAAATAGGCAAACTCAGGCCTCCAGATCTAAGTAAAATAGAATAAAGAGGCTTTTAAATAATTATTTTTAAAATGTACAGAAAGAAAAACCACAAGACAAGAACAGGATAGAATAAGAATACACAAATTTCAAAAAGAATCAGGTAAAAAATCTAGATATAAAAACGTGACTATAGGGCTTCCCTGGTGGCGCAGTGGTTGAAAGTCCGCCTGCCGATGCAGGGGACGCGGGTTCGTGCCCCGGTCTGGGAGGATCCCATGTGCCGCGGAGCGGCTGGGCCCGTGGGCCATGGCCGCTGAGCCTGCGCGTCCGGAGCCTGTGCTCCGCAGAGGGAGAGGCCACAGCAGTGAGAGGCCCGCGTACCACAAAAAAAAAAAAAAAAAATGTGACTATAAAGCTGAATGCTCAGTCAAAACTAAAGAATTAGTAAACCATATTCTTGATCTGAAATAATCTCACAGAATGTAGCACAAAAAGATAGAGATGGAAAATATGAAAGTATGGAAGACAGAATGAGAAGTTTTAACATGGTGAAATATCAATAAATATCAACAACAGAAGAGGAAGCAAGAAAGATTATATTCAAAGACATACTGACCAAAATTGAACATATGAGTTTTCAGATTGCCAGGGTAATTTACTCAAATATACACTATAGCAAAACTGCAGAACAATAAAGACAAGCAAAAAGTAGTAAAAGCAACCAAAAGAAAAGAATGATTATAAACTAGCAGTGGACACCAGACTTCTCAAATGCAACAATGGATGCCAGAAAACAAGGGAATGACATCTTCCTATGAGGGAAAATAACAGTTAACTACAAATCATTACACAAGTAAAATGCCATCTAAGAGTAAAAACAAAGAGGCCTTAAGATACAGAAAGGTAGTTTATTACTTACAGATCCAAATTGGAAGTGCTAGATAAATGATGTACATTAATACAAAAGAAAGGAAACATAGAATGAAGGAATGGGATGCAAGAAGCAATGGTAATCCAATAAATTTGGAATATCTCAACATAAATACTAACTTTTAAACATTTTTAAATGCCTGTCTTTGAGAGAGCTAAAAGTAAGGTGGAACTAGAGAAGAGCATGGGAAAGATGAAACATTGAGAATTAAAACACTTGAAAACCCAATTATCGTTTATGAGGAAAGATAAGATATTCAGTTTAGGCTGGCAGTATTCATGGTGAAAAACATAAAGGTAACCTATATGATAGAAAAAGAATAAATAACTTTTTTAGTTATTTAGAGGGTAAAAAAGAGGAATTTTAAAAGCGAGTTCACACTGCAACATGGATGAACCCTGAAGACATTATGCTAAGTGAAATAAGCCAGTCACAAAAGGATAAATACTGTATGATTCCACTTATATGAGGTACCAGAGTAGTCAAAGTCATAGAGACAGAAAGTAGATAGAATACTAATACAGAAAATAGGTAAGTAAAAAAATATATACTGTTAAAGCACAGCTAAAACACTTAAAAAACTGACCATAATATTAAGCCAGAAGTCTCAACAGAATCCAAAACACACATACCACTTCTTTGACACTGATTTAATAAAATGGGAGGAGGGAAACACAATAAATATATTTGTAAACTTATAAAAAACCACTTTAATTCATGAATTAAGTAAGATTTCATAATAGAAATCTCGAAATATTTAGAACTGAAGAAATATTTTTAAAGTACACATGTCGAAACCTGTGGCGCCAGGTACACCAAAAGGGTACACAGAGTAGATACACTCCTTCTCAATCTATCTGGGTTAAAGGACCAGTTTTGGTTTTTTCCCTCAACCCATCAAAGACCAATATGTGGTCCTACTGCACAGGACTAGTCCACGTGACTCACCGTGCAAGCCTGAAAACACCCAAGCTGATCTATACACTGTTCTAGAGTGGGGATGAGTCCACCAATCATACTCAGGTGTTGTGGCAATGTCAAATTGCAATAAAAGTTTCTAAACATTCCAAATTTCTGTACTTAGCTCATCACAGATAGGAACGATAGTTCACAAACTGAGAGCAGTCTGTGGATCACACTTCGATTATTACTGACAATGGTAAATCCACAAAATACAGTGCTAAACGTCTGTCAAGAGGAACAATGAATAGCTCTATAATATGGCCATGTGATCTCCTGGACATACTGTCAAGTAAAAAAAAAAAAGTGGGGAAAAGTGTGTAATGATGCCATTCTAAAAAAGGAGGATACAAATATATTGTTTATACTTCCGAAAAGGAAGGAAAATAACAAAAAATAAATAAAATAAAATGCTTACCCACAGGGAAAAGCAGCAGGTAAAGGAGAATGGAAAGGAGACAGAATTCATTAAATGAACACTGTGCTGTGTATTTAACCATACATAAATATTTTACATCATTATAAAGCAAAATTAAAATTTATAAATGCAATCTCTAAAAGCAGGTAAAGCTAATAAACCAAACTGTGTATCAAGCTGATGGCATAACCACACAAATGAATTCTTCCAAGTGATTTTAAAATTGCAGTGATGTGTTAAATCCCTAGTAAGATATACCTAAGGCCAACAACAACAACAAAAACCCTTTATTCATATTGGTGGTGGTAGTGCTGGTATTGTTATTCTGAGATTATTGGAAAAAGCAAATGAGTAATTATGTGGTTTCACTGGGAACCAGAATTTCCACGTAAGGAGGTATACATGTAAAACTGAAAAAGGTCAAGCAAAAAACCTATAGTCTTGAATTTGAATTGGAATTATCAACAAGAACACATGAAACAGTTTATCTTAAACACACACACACACACACACACACACACACACACACACACACACATGGGGCATCTCAAGCAGAGCACAGCAGTTTCCTGAGCTGAGACAGGAATCAAAGTTCTGGTTCGCTAAAATGGCTTGAGGTTGCACAACAGAATTCCAGAGAGAAGGAAGCTTTGCAGAAAAATCTGCATAGGGTCTCTGCATATGTATACGGTGAAATTCCATTAGGCTGGGCAATGAATGGCTGAGTAATTCCCAGAGGTAATTCCGCCAAACAGAAGGCCTAGAGACTTAGGAGTTAACAACTAGTCAGAGTGGAGGGACACTTTTAACCATCGGAGGCATTTGGTAGAGACCCCAGAAGGGAAGTATCTTAGTAGGAGAGTAAAATCATCCTTAGAGAAAAGGCTAGTCTGACCTGCCCTAACAAAGCTTAAAAACAAGCCTCAAAGGGAGTAAACTAATCCAAAGGGAGTAACCTAATGACTTGCCAAAATAAAGCCCAACACTCTTCAAAGGAAGATAGACTGTATCACTGACCACTGTAAAATTCACATTGTCAGCATCCAAACAAAAACTATTAGATATGCCAAGAAGCAGGAAAACATGACTCACAAGCAGAAGAGTCAACAGCAAAAGACCCAGAAATGACAGAGATGGAATTAGTAGACAAAGACTTAAAACAGCTACTATAAATGCATGCACTATGATCAAGGATTAAAAGAGTGAACACAATGAGAAAAAAGGAAGATATAAAATAAGAAAAAAATGGAATTTCTAATGATGAAAAATACATTATCTGTAATGAAAAATTCACTGGATCAGATTAAAAGCAAATTAGATACTGCAGGAGAAAAGATCAGTAGCAACAGAAAGTATTCAAAATGAAGCACAGAAACAAAAGATTTGAAAAAATTAACAGAGCATCAGTGACCTGTGGTATAATATAAAGTGGTCAAACACACATGTCATTCCAGAAGAAACAGGATGACAAGAAAAAAAAATTAAAGAAAACATGGCTGAAAATATTTCAAATTTGACCCACAGATCTGAGAAGTTCACCATGGTACCTCATAATCAAATTGTCAAAACCTATAATACAGAAAAAAATCTTCAAACCTGCAACAGAAAAAAGAGGGACACATATAAGAATTACCACAAACTTTTCATCAGAAACTATACAAACCAGAAAACAAAGGATTGGCATCTTTAAAATGCTGGGTAGGGTGGGGGGGACCTTTCAATGTATCTAGATAAAATAGCCTTCAAGGCAAAATAAAGACGTTGTCAAACAAGGAAAAGCTGAGAGAATCTGTCACAGCATATCTGCACCACAGTACTGTTAAAGAAAGTTCTTCAGAAGGAAGGAAAACAGTAACAAATGGAAACCTGGACCTCCACAAAGAAATGAAGAATACTAGAAATGGTAAATATGTGGGTAAAATAAGACTTTTCCCCCCATTTTAAAATTTCTTTACAAGAACTGTTTAAAGCAAAAGTAGTAATGCTTTGCGAAGTGTATAACCTATATAGAAGTAGAAAGTATGAAAAGAATAGCACAAAGACTAGGAGGGGGTAAATGGAAGAACAGCATCACAAGGATGCTACATTTTACGTGAAATGTATAATACTATTTAAAGGTAGTCTGTGAGAAGTTAAAGATGCATTTTGTAAATAATAAAGCAACCTCTGCGGAAAAACAGATACAGTTAATAAGCTAACAGTGATGATAAAAGGGAATATTAAAAATACTCAATCCAGGGGTAAGGTGTGGGGGGGAGGGATAAATTAGGAATTTGGGATTAACAGATATACACTACTATATATAAGATAGATAAACAAGGGCCTACTGCATAGCACAGGGAACTATATTCAATATCCTGTAATAACCTATAATGGAAAAGAATCTGAAAAACAATAGATATATGTATATAACATTAAAAAAAGAATGTATATATATGTATATATATAGCTGAATCACTTTGCTGTACACCTGAAACACTGTAAATCAACTATACTTCAATAAAAAAATTTTTAATAAATAAATGTCTCAAAGAAATATGAATAAAAAATAAAAATACTCAATCCAAAAGAAGGCAGGAAAAGAAAAAAGGAAACTAGGACAAAGAGAAAACAAAGAGCTAGATGGAAGGCTTAATCCAACCTTATTAGTAATTACACTAAATGTACATGGTCCAAGCATCCTAATTAAAAGGTAGAAATTATTAGACTGGATAAAAATAAATAAGATCCAACTAAAAATATAAAGAAACCTTAAACATGAAAGACATAGACAGGTTAACAGCAAAAGGATGGAAAAAATATACCATGCAAAAACTAATTATAAGATAGTTGGATGGGCTATATCAATAACAAAATAGACTTCAGGGAAAAAATAATATTGCCGGGGGAAAAAAGAAAAAAATTTACTAAAGAACAAAAAACTTGAATGTAAGATTATACAGCCACTTTGGAAAACAGGTTGGCTGTTTCTTAGAAAAGTAAACAGTAATTACAACACAACTCAGCAATTCCACTCCTAGGCATCTACTCAAGAGGAATTAAAACGTTTATCACAAGACTTGTCTACAAATATTCATAGCACTACTCTTAGTAGTCCAAAGAAGAAAACAATCCAAACGTCCATCAGCTGAGGAATGGATAAGCAAAACATGGTAGATCCATACAATGGGATATTATTCAGCACTAAAAAGGAACAAATTATTGATATACAGTAGTCCCCCCTTATCCATGGGGAATACGTTCCAAGACCCCCAGTGGAAGCCTGAAACCGAGATAGTACCAGACTCTATATATATACTATGTTTTTTCCTGTACATACACACCAATGATAAAGTTTATAAGTCAGGCACAGTAAGAGATTAACAACAACAATAATAAAATAGAACTATAGTAAGAGTTATGTAGATGTGGTCTCTGTCTAAAAATTACCTTACTGTACTGTACTACTCACCCTTCTTCCTGTGATGATATGAGGTGAAAAAAGCTTACATGATGAGATGAAGTGAGGTGAATGATGTAGGCATTGTGACGTAGTGTTAGGCTACTACTGACCTTCTTCAAGAGGAAGATCATCTGCTTCAGGTAATCTTAGATCACTGAGCCATGACAACATCAGTGGCTGGATGCCAGGAGGAGATGATGTCGATGGTTGGTGATCACGGGCGGGACAGCACAGGATGGCTCAAGATTTCATCACACTACTCAGTACAGTGTGCAATTTAATACTTATGAATTGTTGACTTCTGGAATTTTCCATTTAATATTTTCAGACTGCAGTTGACCACCAGTTACTGAAACTGCAGAAAGTGAAACCTCGGGTAAGGGGGAACTATACTGTATATTACAAGATAGCTAAATCTCAGATACCTCACACTAAGTGAAGGAAGCCAGACTCAAAAGGCTACATAATGTATAAATCCATTTATATGACATTCTGGAAAAGGCATAACTGCAAGGATAGAAAACAAATCAATGGCTGGCCAGAAGCTGAGGTCGGGAGAGGAACTGACTACAAAAAAGCAAGGGGGTAGTTTCTGGCGTGATGGAACTGTTCTATACCTTAATTATGGTGGCAGTTACACATCTGTGTCTGTCAAAACTCAAAGGACTATAACCGGAAAAGGGTGAATTTTACTGTACATAAATGTAAAACTGAATTTTTAGGGGAGGGAGAAGCATGTTTTAGCAAAAGCATTTACTGGAGCAACTGCATTCAAGACACGTATGGCATACCTTTAAATAGCACTGTTAAAATGCCAAATAAAATGTCAAAACAAATGTGAACTTAAAAAAAAAAAGAATTAAAAAAAAAACCCTCAGAACTGTACACTAGTACACTGTACACTAGTACATCAAAACGGGTGAATTTTACTGTAGGTAAATGATACCATAATTTAAAAACAGAACAAAAATACTACTTTACACCCACAATACTCGGGCTGTGGAACAACAGGAATTCTCATGTACTATGAAAGCAATGTAAATTCATACAATTACTTTACAAATTCATACGATTACATATGAAAAACAGCTGTACTACCTAGTCATGATGATTAGCTGCAAAACCTCCTGGTCAGTCCCATTCTTAGCAATGTATACACCCCTAGGGAAGCTATCGCACACATGCGCCAAGAGACGTACAAGAGTATTCAATGCAGCAGTGTTTGTTACAGCAAGAACTAGAAACAACCCAAATGCACACCAAGAGCAGAATGGACAAAGAAATCAAAGAATATTCAAACCATAAGACAGCATATAGCAGAAAATATGATGTATTTCAATTAAAGGCACCAACACACATCAAGCTCAGAATGATAAGCACAAAAGCAGCAAGTGAGAGAAAAATACATACAATGTGATTCCATTCACATAAAGGTATTTTTAAAGCATGTTCAGCGATACATACACATGTGGGTAAACCTGGAAATAAAAGCAAGGTAATGATTAATATGAAAATTAGAATAGTCGTTATCTTCCACAGGGACAGAAAGGGATATGCGCAGAGGTTTCAAAGAGTGCAGAGGATGTTCTGTTCTTGAGCTGGCTGGTGGATACAGGAGTGTGCAGTTTATTTCTTAGTTACTATTATCTAAAATAACAAAATTTGCATATATTCTCTTTTGTATAGTTTATATATTTCACAATTTTAAAAAGTGAAAAACAACATATTCTCAAAGTAAGACACATCACACCCACTAGGCTTCATAGGCATGTTCTACCAAAAAAACCAAATCACCTCTGTCTTAAAGAGACTACTGCAAAGAATCAACGGGGCTTCCCTGGTGGTACAGTGGTTGAGAGTCCGCCTGCCGATGCAGGGGACGCGGGTTCGTGCCCCGGTCTGGGAAGATCCCACATGCCACGGAGCGGCTGGGCCCGTGAGCCATGGCTGCTGAGCCTGTGCATCCGGAGCCTGTGCTCCACAACGGAAGAGGCCACAACAGTGAGAGGCCCGCGTACCGCAAAAAAAAAAAAAAAAAAAAAAAAAAAAAAAAAAAAAAAAAAAAAGAATCAATGGAGGGAAAACAGAACAGCATGTTTTAATACCAAAACACGGCAAGGTTTGAAATCAAAATATCAGATCGGTCACTTATGAATACAGATGTAAGAATCCTAAATAAATTATTCATACTCTAAATCCAATGACGTGTTATTTAAAAGAAAACCATGTCAAAGTGACATTTATCCTAGGAATACAAGGATGCTTGAGCACTGGAAAAAATTCTACTGAATTAATTCACTATATTACCAAATTAAAAGAAATAAACTATGATTCATTTACTCACACAAATACTTACTGAGTACCTACTTTTTTCCTAGGGGCTGAAGAGGCATTAACTAAAATTAAAAACTCCTCACCTAGAGGACTAGTTCTAGTCAAAGGAGACATACAATAACAATAAACAAAACATATATAATATGGTATATCACACAGTGATAAATACCAAGAAAAAAAACAAGGCAGAGAACAGGGGGACTGGGAGAGCTATGCAATGTGGAGGCATCAGGGTGCAATTCGAGCACAGACTTGAAGGAGGTGGGGGAGCGAGGCATGAAGGTGTTTGGGGGAAAGCACTGCAGACAGCTGAAGCAGCACGGGCAAAATCCCGGAGACGAATAGCGACAGCATGTTAAAGGATCACCAAAGAAGCCACTGTGTTTGTCAAGCAGAGTGAACAAGGGGAGAGAGTAAGAGGAAGAGAGATGGGAGTGAGGGTGGGAGGAAGATGGCGAAAGGGCACTGCAAGCAACTCTAAGGATTTTGGCCTTTACCCTGAGTGAAGCGGGGTGGGAGGAATGACACAGTCTGACTGAACTTTTTTTTTTTTTTTTTTTTGCGGTACGCGGGCCTCCCACCGCTGTGGCCTCTCCCGTTGCGGAGCACAGGCTCCGGACGCACAGGCTCAGCGGCCATGGCTCACGGGCCCAGCCGCTCCGCGGCATGCGGGATCCTCCCGGACCGGGGCACGAACCCGCATCCCCTGCACCGGCAGGCAGACTCCCAACCACTGCGCCACCAGAGAAGCCCCTGACTGAACTTTTAAAAAAATTTCCTGGCTCCAGTGTTGAGGAGGGTGACAAGAGCAAAATAAGGAGACCAGTTAGGAAGCTACTACAGTAATCTAGGAGATACTGAAAAGACCCAAGCAGATTCATCCCCTAAATTCCAGACAGGCTCAGAACTTAAACCAGGTACATGTCAGACAAGGATGAGGTATGGAATTGAGAACGTGGGAATTGCTAAGTCTACATTAGGAGGAGATGGACACCCCTACTCCAGTACCATACATCTAAGTGACAACCACTACCTAATGCTGCAGGAGACAAGTGAAGCCACAAAACCACAATACACTGAATTTCCTGCTAATATTTAAGAGTCAAGAATAGCCCTCAACCAAAAATCATCAGACACTTGAATAAGACATGCGGAGTTAAAAAAGACCCACACTAAAGCATATAATCATGGAAGTAAGATCCTAAACGTTTTCAGGGAGAGGCAATAGCAAAAAGAAGGCAGGCAAACACAGAATATCAGGAATCAATACGGCACTAGATTTCAAAGGGAAAACTGGACATTACTTTTTCTTTCTTTTGAGAAAACAAAGCTTACACTTTGGAGGTTTTCAAACACCCCATTCCCTGAAAAAGAGATCCTGATAAACATTCTGTACATGTTTCAATTTTAATACTAACAATTACTATTCTGAACCAATTCTACTGTTTGGCATAGAGAACTGCTACCAATCAAGTCATAACAACCTCCTTCTATGCTTTTTCCACTGCATTTATCTAACAAACATTTTTAAGCACCTACTATGATAGATGCTGAGGATATAGCCCAGAACAAAATAATACAGATTCTCTGCCCTAAGACCTGGTCAGGAGAGACATCAAACAATCACCCAAATAATTATATAATTATAAAGTTGTAAGTGAAAAGAAGTAAAGTTCAGGGCACAACAGGAAAACCCAATTTAGAGAGAAGGCTCCTCTAAGGGACTGAGATTTAAGTTGATACCCATTAAGTTGAGCCAGGCAGAAGTGGAGAGAAGAGAGTTCCAAACAGGAGACCCTAAAACCGGAAAGAGCTTAAGGAATTCAAAGAACTGAAAGAAGGGCAGTGTGGCTGAGCAAGGTTTGGATTTTTTGGTAAACACCATAGGAAACCACAGACTTGAACCAAATAGAAATGTGTCATGATCAAATTGTTTTTTAAAAAACCCCTCTGGCTGCTTTGTGGATTACAAAAGAGCAAACTGGATTCTAAGGAGGCAAAAGTGAAAGCAAGTAGACCAGGCAGGAGTTATTTCAGTAGGTAGCATACAAGGATAACTTACAAGGTGGCAGTGGAAATGCAGACCAAAAAAAAAAAAAGTAGTTTTAAAAGAATTGTCAGGAGTTAATTTACCAAAGAAAAGCTGGCATAAAGAGCTAAAGAGATAACTAAAACAAAAGGATTACCTGACTGAAAGGCACACATTTCAAAGCCCATCTAGTACAACTGAATAGAAGAAGACAGCATCTTCCAGAAGAAAACAGACATCTTTTTTGGCTCCCTATTCTTCTCCTGCCTCATGATGCACAAAGAATTTGAAGTTATTCTTTCAGAACCTTGAGTATGCATCTCACATATCTGAGAGCCAACTCATTTGGTAGAAACTTAGAATATCCTGACCCGTCCTTGGTGTGTTAAATACCAACCTCTCAAATAACCAAAAACGTGACTTCATAGCATTTACTTAAACTCGCTCAGGCTGTTTCCCCCATTAGTACAGGAGTAGGAAACATATTTATGTTTCCAAAGACCAATGTGAGCAGTATGATGCCTGTCTGGAATATAGTTAGCACTCAATTAAGCATTAGTTTCCATCTTTTCTACCAGATTATCTAAACTAGAATAAGAAGCAACTTTCTTACACTAAACAAGTTCCTCAAACAACCCTCCCAAAAAGTCTGATATGAAGGATTGAGAAGAGATCAAACGCAGTTTTCATACTGGCTGACCACAGAAAAGTTTAAGCATTTTTTTCACACAGTCCCAAGGAAGCCTGAAGCACATACAAGCTCCTCATTTTCCTAGAACCCTGATGCTTTAAAATCACACTTAAAAAATGTTTATAACCTTTTTGTTAAAAATATATATACTGCTTTAGAAACCTTGAAATGATCACCCTGCCCACTCCTCTGAGCTACAAAAAATAATTCCAGTGGTAGTGCTTTCCAAACCTCTGTTCCCTGACCTTTATCATTTACCACTTCATTCTTACAGGGTTTGAACTTCAGGAGGTAGCAGGACAAAAGGCTGCTCACCTCTTAGGCAAACCAGAGTCTGACCAGGGCTCCATTAACAATCAAGTTCTCTTTTCTCCCTGAGCTTGCTGAATATCCTGTCAGACAACAGAATACCCCATTTTTCAAAGGTGGATCCAGGAGGCCCTTGAGAATTACTCCAATAAGGTAACTTTTACCAACTGATGGGTCAAAGCCTCCATCAAGACCAAACTACTGCTACCATTAACCAGAGTAAATGGTACTGCTCTACTAAGTAGGTCTTCTATGCAGTACAGAGTGGGAAAGGGTTTGTAATAAAACAGTCAGCATCCAGTAAATACCAAATGCATCACAAAAGAACAGGAAAGAAAAATATCCAGGGCCGACTTACTTTTCACACAAAATAGTCTAGATGCTAAAATGTGAGCACAGGAAGGATCTTCACTGAATTTTCACTCTAGGAGGTTTTCAACAGAGCTCCTGGGTCTGGGAAAGATGCCTTGGGTGCGGAAAGGCAGAATCCACGCGAGATGGAGAAGCGGGGTCTTCATGCTTGTTTCAACCAGAGCAGTTTCACAGTCATCTACATCATGCAGCTCCATTTCATGATATAAATGGTTTTACACCTGAAGCATTTAAACGACCAATCTATTTCAACTTCTCAGTGTTAGAGACAAAGAAGTATAAATGGAGATATTCCATAGGACCTGAGGCACTATGCTGGACCCCAGACCTCAAGCTGACTCCAGTGCTCTTACTACCACCATATACCACTCACTCTGGTACAGAAAAGAACAACCACGATCAGAAATGCCAAAATGATTAATGCAGAGGGCAGAAATTCAAACCAACCACCCATAACTGAAGAGTACACATCTAAGGATATGAAAAGCTACTTTTGCTTAACAATTATAAGAATTTTCATTACGAGAATAAAACTAACATTCTGAGAAATAGCAAGAAACTCGTAAGACGCTTCAAAAAGATGAAGTAACCAAAGATCCTAAAACCTGAAGAAAAACTCTTTATTCTGAATTGGCGTATTGAAAAGAAACCAAACTCAAAAGGTAGGGCCGTGGGTTCTAGTCCCAACTTGGCCAAATGCATCTGTTGCAAGGACACATGGTCATGGGTAAACCTAATCTGTTAGAAGTTCAGTTTTCTACCTGCAAAATGCAAATGAACCGGATGATATGAGAGCCCCTTCCACACTAAAATTCTAGGATTCTACGCACTAAAAAGATCATATATTTGATAAAGCTAACACGGACTATAAAAGACATCATCTAAAAACGTCACTACCATTTCATATGAAAGAAGAAATTCTTTTTTCTAACAAAGATGATGACCAAAGTTCAAAACTAAAAAGAATAACATGATACCTAAAAGATACCTAAAACATTCAAACTGTTTCGAATGGCTCAGCTTCTGCCTTCAGCAATTAGAAGAACCACATTATGGCCACAGCCTGGGAAAGACTTCTTTTTTTTCTTTTTTGCCACACCACGCATGGCATGTGAGATCTTAGTTCCCCAACTAGGGATCAAACCCACGCCCCCTGCACTGGAAGCGTGGAGTTTCAACCACTGGACCACTGGGGAAGTCCCAAGGTTTATTTCTAGCGTCAGCAGATTCTTTCACAGATTAACGTAGAATTGCTCTAAAGAGAGCAAGAAAAAAAAAAAGGGTTCTTAGAAGTTGCCTTGCTGAGAAGAAAAAATAACCCAGAATACGCATATTCTATAATAAAACATATAAAAGAAAGGTAGACTACAAGGCGAACTAGTTGGTTTAAGATATTGATGATGCTATCTTCTACTTTCCATTCAGCCAATATTTATTACATTATGTACTATTTGCCAGACACAGGAGATACAGTGAAAACCAAGTCCCTGCACTGACATTCAAGTGGAGGGAGGCTAATGATAACCAAGTAACCAAACAAACAAGGTAGGGCTGTGAAACAACCAAAACCCTCATAATGTTGTGGAACTGGAACTACCGTCAGAGAAAGTCTCACTGAGAAGATACTTTTGGACTAACAACCAAATGACAAGAAGTTACTCCAGAGCTTTCCAGACAGAGGGGCTAGCAAGTGCAAGGGCTCTGAGGTGACATAAGTTTGGGGCCTTTGAGAAACAGAGTGAATGAAGGCCAGGGTGGCTAAGTATAATGACCAAGGAGAAGGTGCCAGGAGAGATCAGAGAGGTAGGCAAGGGCCAAGCAGGTTAGTGGCTGATATGACTTGCATTTTTAGAAGCCCACTTTGCTTGATGCGCACCTATCAAAAATCAAAATGGATTCTGGTACTGCCTTGCAAATGACAGACTCTATGATTTGACTGTATGGAAGTCTCCTCAGTATTTAATGGTAATATAAATAGTTCTGGAATCACTGCAAGAGTGGAGTTGTATGTGAAAAATTTAATTGTAGATCTATAAATAACATTGTGAAACTGCAAAAATTACCTCCCTCTCATCCTCCATTTGCTTTTCTTTTATTTGCTAACAGTGAATTTTAATGGATGGATACTTTAAGTGTAGTCATTTATTTTTTTACCAGGAAGATTTTTTAATACTTTAAAAATATATATTCTACATATTAAGAAGATTCAACTGGACTCGTTAATTGAATTAAAGGACCCCCTAAGGCTGAGCCCTGTATCACTACATGAGGTATAATAAAGTGCAAATGGCCACGACACCTTGACTTGAGCATCATTCCACAATAAAACTGAACAATGTTCAGATGACTGCAGTCATGACTGACAGTGAGCGCTGCAATGACCACTCACAACCCAGGTTAAACTCACCAATGACACAAACACCTAGTCACAAAAGCAAAGTAGTTCAGCATGAAAGTCATAAAAATGTAGAACACTACAAAGGAGCTCTCACTGGTTTTACAAGGATGGGAAATTCCAAGTGTAAAAAACAATATAAATCCCACCTCTAACCAGGCAATGATGGACACTGACAGCTGACTTCAGGAAAAGCTTAAGAAAAGCAATTCAAAACAAGAATTCAAAGCATGGATAGATTTCATCTATCCCACACATCCCTGAGGACTAATTCTAAGGCCTGATGCAAGCATCTACATATAAAGTGTCAAATGTACCATGGCATTACCCAGAACAACTTTTATCAGAAAAGGAACCCTGTGGCATGCCCCCAAAGACTCCAGCTTATCAGTTAAGCTTTGGTAACCATAGATAAGGCCACACAAATGTATTCAGAACTGAAAAAACTCCTATTTTCAACTAAGTAGTGAAACCACATGGTTTCTGACCTTGATGGCCCACTAGAAGAGATTTCCAAGCAGTGGAGAGAAAAATACCAAGCCATCCTGCACATGCTTCTCCTTAACACATGAGAAAAACAGACCAAAAAAATGCCACAGGACTTCCCTGGTGGCACAGTGGTTAAGAACCCACCTGCCAATGCAGGGGATGAGGGTTTGAGCCCTGGTCTGGGAAGATCCCACACGCGGCAGAGCAACTAAGCCCATGCGCCACAACTACTGAAGCCCGCGCGCCTAGAGCCCGCGAGCCACAACTACTAAGCCTGCGCGCTAGAGCCCGTGAGCCACAACTACTGAGCCCACGTGCCACAACTACTGAAGCCTGCGTGCCTAGAGCCCGTGCTCCACAACAAGAGAAGCCACCACAATGAGAAGCCCGCACACCACAACGAAGAGTAGCCCCCGCTCACCACAACTACTGAGCCTGCGCATCTAGAGCCCATGCTCCGCAACAAGAGAAGCCACCTCAATGAGAAGCCCGCACACCGCAACTAAGAGTAGCCCCCGCTCGCCACAACTAGAGAAAGCCTGCGCGCAGCAATGAAGACCCAACGCAGCCAAAAATAAATAAATAAATAAAGCCATAAAGAATATTTTTAGAACTAGAAAAAAACTGAATATGGACTATATATTATATACTGCTGTATCATTAAGTTTCTTGACTATAACAATGGTATTGTGGTTATTATGTAGGATAATGTCCTTGCTCCTAAGACATACAATCTAAGATATGCAAGGATGAAGTACTAGTTGAACACTTTTAAATGGTCCTGAGGAAAAAAGCATACATATGTAGAGAGGGATAAAGCAAATGCGGCAAACTTATAACAATTAGGAAGAAAGCAAGATAGGTGGGGTGGTCAGTGTAGTACTCCAATTTTTCTGTACGTCTGAAATTTCTTTAAAGGAGGATAAAGAAGGAAAAAATGCATCACCTTGCACTTTATTCAGCAGACCTGGGTCCTCGGGTGATGAGGATGGTAATCAGCTGGTTCAGATTTTTGGTATCCTTTCTTATCCATTCCCAAATAACAATAAACTAAATGCCTGCACAACTTCTGGAAGATAGTGTGGTGATAATGAGGCAATTAATAAGACTAATCGACACTTCAGACTCTCAAGGAGCCCCGGGAGGGGTGGGGGTAGTGGTGGAGAATAAAGTGTGCCTGTATGTATCAATACCATCATGGCAAATATATTAACTGAATACAACAAGCGGCAAAGCTATAAAGAAATTATAATCCAATTTTTTCAAATATTATTAATATAAATTATCATTTAGGTTACAAATCACAGAATTTATGGGCTACCTTCACTTTCCCTGTTGCATTTTACTTTCTGTTGCATTTGCACATACCTCTTTCTAACAGGTCAACATGTTAAAAGAGACACGCACGGATAATCAACCAAGCTACAAGTCTACCAGGGACTTCCCTGGTAGCGCAATGGTTAAGAATCTGCCTGCCGATGCAGGAGACATGGGTTCGAGCCCTGGTCCAGGAAGATCCCACATGCTGCGGAGCAACTAAGCCTGTGTGCCACAACTACTGAACCTGCGCTCTAGAACCCGCAAGCCACAACTACTGAGCCCACGTGCCACAACTACTGAAGCCCATGTGCCTAGAGCCCATGCTTTGCAACAAGAGAAGCCACCAAAATGAGAAGCCTGTGCACCGCAACAAAGAGTAGCCCCGACTCACCGCAACTAGAGAAAGCCCGCATGCAGCAACGAAGACCCAATGCAGCTAAAATAATAACTAAATAAACTTATTTTTAAAAAAAGAATTATTAAGCATGGACTATGCCAAGAATTCTGCCCAGAGCCAAATTACAAGGACAAATGAAACTCAATTCCTATCCTTAAGGTAGCCATAAAAATAGGTATTTCTTCTCCCTCTTAAAAGAGAAATGTTCCATTAACAGGCTCATTTGTAACACATATAATACACACAACTATAACTATACATAATTACCTATAATTACAATATATATAATATATAATAGAAAAATGCCATTAACAAGCAATTAAGGATAAGGAACCCAAAGGAATATCATAAATGGTACCATTTATTAAGGACTGATTGTGTCAGGGATGCATACACCACCATAAAGAGGGGTTAAATCTGTCCCAGGTGACAAAGCTAAATTTTG
Source organism: Physeter macrocephalus (assembly GCF_002837175.3). Taxonomy (NCBI): domain Eukaryota; kingdom Metazoa; phylum Chordata; class Mammalia; order Artiodactyla; family Physeteridae; genus Physeter; species Physeter macrocephalus. The sequence goes on from NC_041227.1 coordinate 24,466,103, forward strand.
AGCTCAGGGCTCTGACTCTTCCAAGGCTCAGTTTCTGACATTACATTATGCTGCCTTTTAAAGTCTGAAATACTACAAATAAAAACAATATAGAGAACAGCACAGATATCTGAACATAAGATACATCTGATGTGTACCTAAAGATCAAGTTTTATGACCACAGGTTATATAGTTGGTATTTGTTCAAGTGTTTAATTTTTAATTAATTAAAGAAAACAAGTCTATCAAAACAAAACTAAAAGAGAAAAGTCTGTTTATGGACTACTGCAATTTATAACTATATTATGGAAGATTATAAGGATCAGCATCAAATTTTCAGTTTCTCACCACCAACAGGTCAACTATGTCTAAATTAGGAGTCATCAAACTACACCCCCAGGCCAAATCTAGCTCACTGCTTGGATTTATAAATAAAGTTTTATTGGAACACACCCATGCCCATTCGTTTGTGCATTCTCTGTGGCTGCTTTCCTGCTTCAATGGCAGAGTTGAACAGTTACCATAGCGACAGTGTGGCCCACAAAACCTACAATATTTACTTTCTGGTCCTTTACAGAAAAAAATCTGCCAATCCCTGGTTTAAATGATGTATATCACAAATGGTAGAAAAATAATTAGCTTGTTCATTTCAGCTCTATTTAAGCTTATGAACTGAACCTGATTTAAGTTCTCTTCCTTTGTAATTAGTGTCACTTGGTAAATGCTGAGTTTTTGAATTTCCACAAGTATTTTCACATTTCGGTTATTTTCCATAGAGTAGGTCTTACTTGGCTGTCCAGTAATTTATCCTTCACATATTATTACAAACAAAACTATAATTAAGGCACATTTGCAATTACCCCCACACATACTTATCCCTCTATTGCATACAATCTGCAAAGATATAAACAAGGAAAAACTGAATACAGACACAATAGCTGATACGACTAAATAATTTCTAATACTCTGTTCACACTAGAACATCTCAATGCACCATTTCAGAAAAACAGCATCAGCATCACCTGCCTGCCTATTAGAAATGCAAATTCATGGGCCACATTCCAGACCTACCCGTGATTCTTATGAACACTAAAAGCTGAAGAACCACTGCACTAAAGTAGAGTTTATATTACTTACCTTGAGTGTAAAAAGGCTGATTCGGCCAGGCAGTTTATAAAATAACCCCTCTCCTCCTCTTGAATTGGAATGTAGCATGGCATTAAGACATGCAAGAGGGGATGTCCCACTGTAAAAACATATAAGGATAGAAGAAGGTCATACAAATCAATACGTCTACTTACTCAAAGCTCTAATACCCTTTAACTCACTCTTAAATCAGGAAAAAGAGGAAGAAATATAAAAGAAAACATCTCATGACAAGATTTCTACTTTGAAAGTGGCAAAAGAGCAACAAATGAAATTCACATAAATCACACCCAGAGAGCTCTGGGATAAGGCATGCTATCTGATATCTCCACTCCATACCTGACAAATCTTTAGTGCCTTTTGACAATATGAACCAAACTCTCAAGAAATTTAGAAACACTACACAGTGATTTTTCAGGTACACTCAGGAGTTTTGAAAAAAAAAAATTACCCAATATTTTTATTTACCCAAAATATTTAAATTAAATTTTAATGTTAATTAAAAACAAAACTGAGAGTTTCCTAACATCTATATTCCAACCTGCATATCATGCTCAGAAACTGCCACATAACATTTTCAACACATAAACCACAGAATCACTGGTGCTGTCCCAAGATAATAAGCACACTTTTTTTTTTCCAGTTAACATTTTCTACTAAACACACAAAAGGAACAGTATTTCATTTGCTTTTTCTCAGTTGGGAAGGGGGAAAGATGTGTTTGTTTTATTTTATATCTACCCAGGAGCAATAATTTAAATTTGAATTATAAAAAGTCAAATGGATTTAGTACCCAATAATGCTCAAACATTAAACCAAAAAAAGAGATAGCATATTAAGTTATATCATGGTCTCTGCTACAACAGTAGGTCGCAAAATAATGACAACTCATGTGAGTTCGCGACTACTTACTAAATCTTAAAATAGAAAAGCTGTCAAAAATACCGACAAATGTCCATTATTAATATTAACTGAGTTTGGCGCTAGCATGTTAGTGCTAGGGTTCACCTGTGCACCTTCTCTTCCCTCTCCCCAGCATGTTAAAAAAATATAAATATATCAAGTAAAGCCCCTCAGCATTTTTCAGAATTAGAGGCCCTAATTTATGCAGAGTGTTAAAAATAAATTCTGAGTCTAAAAAAGCCATTTAAAAAAACCCTATTACTTATTTGGCTTTGGAACACACTGGATGCTAAAAAAAAAAAAAAAAAAAATTTCACCAAGAACCAATCTCTAAAAGAAACCTTGTGCAAAATCTGGAGTATCAAGTGGGTGTGCTAATGTCTCTGCTACAGTGGGGAAAGGCATGCTGGCAGAGTCTTTCTTGAAACAGCGTGACTCCTACACACTATACCTCTGTCTACAAATCACAGAGCTGCTCACTCATCACGAGCCACCATGACTGCTTCATAATTCCTGTAAGAGCTAGAAGCAGAAACAAGTTAGGTTCTCAACTCCATCTGTCCCAAAGGGACTAATTTACCTTCTATAGGCACAGTGGTCCAACAGCAGTGCAGACAGCAGCATGATGGGAAATAGCCCATAAAAACAAAACAAACAAAAAAAACACAATTATAACACTACACAGTGCATAGGTAGTATTTAAATGAATGTTTCTAGACAATCCTGATCTTCCCTCCCCACAAAACGTCAGCTAGAGAATGTTTGAACTGACAACTGGAAAGTGAGGCTCTTTTGATCCTAAAAGATCAATTTCAAGCAGCTAAAGCTTAACCAGCAAAATATATGCTGTCTGTTCTGAATCCCAAGAAGGAACTGTGTTGTGCTCTCCTCTTTCATTTTAATTTTAAAAAAGGTTGGGGTGAGGAGAGAAAGGATTCAGGACAGGCACTGATTTTTGTTTGTGCCTGCAATTCTTTCTGTGTTTCCAATTTGTTGCTTCTCTAGGAAAAATATATCATAGGATAAGAAAATCAAGGTCACCTCCAAATTTAGTATGCTCATATCATGAATGCCTAGAATCAGTAGGAGGAAAAAAAGCCAGTGGGTTTTATGGTGATTAGACCACCCTTCTTTGATCCTAAAACAAAGGACTTCAAAGATATGGTATAGAGAGAAGGGAAGTTTTAGACACGATGGAGCCTATCAGTCTGTCCCTTCTCTATCGCTGAAACTTGCAAAACAGAGTACACGAGAAAATGTGCTGACTCCTTACACAAAAAACAAGCTCCATGTCGAAATTTATGGGAAAGCAAGGATAGGGAAAGCCACTGCACCTCTGATGAAAACAAATGAATGTTGAGCCACTCCCACCCTCCATCCAGAGGACACACAACATGGGAGATAGTTCCACACCACCACCAGACGTGTGTGTGTGTGTGTGTGTACACATATATGCACATGCGGACTTTCTCATATCACTGCCTGAGTGCAGAAAGACACGTGTCCTACGAAACCCTCACATTAAGCAACAAGAGCCATACAAACCTCATTTCCTTTAGCCCTTCTGCCTCTATGACCTGCAGAATCTGTTTTGGTGTCATTGGAGCGTCTGAGTAGTTTTCTAGTACCTGAAGAAACATAAGTGTTCTGATTTCAGTGTGCAACTTCCATTTACATCCATCACTATATAACATGGGCTACAATTCTGCTATGAGGTACCGCTGCTGACAATTTAGTCTTTCCACAGACAAAATTACTTCCGAAACCAAATCACACATATATCTAACTAGTTGCTGAAAGTGACTGCAATTAGATGAAATATTCTAATTCTCAATTCTGAAAACACACAACCTCTTAGCATACATGTTATGATATGTGGGGCCTTAGCAACCTTGATTACCACTTAACTTGATGCTGTTAATACTGCTAAACCACAGACTACATAGTTTTCTACGCAATAAATTATAAGACAGAAATGCATTCAGATTTTCTTTCCCAAGGAACTTTGATTAGTACCCATATTTTTTAATCTTTTTTAAGGGGGGGCACACTTGCAGGATCTTAGTTCCCCAAACAGGGACTGAACCTGTGCCCCTGGCAGTGAAAGCACAGAGTCCTAACCACCGGACCACCAGGGAATTCCCAGTACCCATATATTTTAAATGATGGCTTTTGTGCCACCGGGTTGTGAAATTCTGTTGTTAACTGCCACAGTACATTTTGCCATTTGGCAACATGATGCTGTGATCGTATATGATTGGTGCAAGCAAACAATGAGAAATGGAACATCCCACTTATGTTAGCGACATCTATATCTAAGTCCTGGCAGTAAGGTCATAGTGAGCAACTGGAGCTCTCTCACTTGAAGAAGCTGAGTTGTTTTAGAAATGTTAATCTTCTCAGGGAGGAAAAAAGACAGGCTGTCAACATCTCTGTACCATCTCTACCAGTGCAGCTGCTGAGGTTTACTCCAAACCACACCAACATCTTGCAGTCATTTAACAACCGTAACAACTAAGTACTGTACTGCTCTGTCACAAGTAAAATGTACAGCCAGAAGCCTGACATGACTGCTGCGAAGGTTCTCTCTGTGGAAGAACATGAACCCTGAGCACTAAAGGAAGTCAAGTTTTGGAGGAGTAGCTGCTGAAATAAAACCTCTGTCTACCATGGTCCCATTCTTAGCCTCTCTCTGTTCAGTTGTTACATTCTCCTTGGGTGTCATTATCATCTATCACAGTTTCAACTACTACCAAAATTCTGATAACTCCCAAATCTCTACCTCTAGCCTGGACTGCGGACTGCTCCCCAAGCTTCAGACTCCAAATACTCAGTTCTGTACTGGACGTCCCACACGCTCACCTACTCTAATTCATCCCCCACTTCTAACATTCCTCTCGTTGGTCGGCAGCTTGTCTCATCACCTAACTCAGAAACCCAGGCATCACCCCTCACTCTCACCTGTCTCCCAGTTCCCACCACCAGTGTCTGACCCGACCTGACACAACAGCCTTTTCGCTAATACCCCTGCAACCAGCCCTGCTTTCCTCAAATTCATTTGTACTCCGCTGCCATCCTTCATTCAACAAATACGTAAAATACTCACTTTGTGCTAGGGACAATTCTAAAAATTCACCAGTAAAAAAAGACCAAATCCCCGTTTTTGCAGAACTTACCCTGCTATAGCCCCAGTCAGTCCAACAAAATAAACCTGCCCTCATCACTTTCCCACTTTAAAGTCCTTCAACAGCAACCTAATTATATACAGCGAAAGCTGAAGCTTCCAGAGAGACCACTAGTCCACTGGCAAAGCACAGGCTTTATAACCAGACAGACCTGGTTCTAAGGAATGCAAATTCTGGTCTTCTAAACTTGGGCAAGTTACCTACCCACCCTAAGCCTAGGTTCCTTCGTTTGTGAAGGAAGGATACTGCGATCTTCCTCTCAGAGTTGTTGCAGAGATTAGAGATAATGCACTGAGTGCCTACAGTGCCTGGCACAAAGTAGGTGTGTGCTGGCCTGGAGTACAAGGCCCTCACAATCTGATCTCTGCCTGTCTCTCCACAAACTTTATGTTCCAATAACTATGTGTAGTTCTACCCAGTTCCCACACTCTCCACCCTGCACATAAACACACACACTCCTATTTTTTGTTACCAGCTCCTGCTTACATCCTCTGTGACAGGCCTAACTCCTACTCACCCTTCAAGATTCAGTTCGGAAAGCACCTTCCTCCAGGAAGCCTTCTCTGCTCTCTGCCAGACAGTTCAATGTCTCTTTTCAGTGCCCCATAGTTGCACAACACTGATAATTTATCTTCCAAAGCAGGACACTTGAGAGTAAAAGGAGGAGCTATTCATAATTATGCTTAGACAATAAGCAGGAACCAGGATGTCTATTACCATTTATACATCTATGATGGCACTTACCATGCCTATAATGAAATTCTATTCACCTGTCTGGACCTTCTCCATCCCCAGAAAAACCATAAGCTCCTCAAGGGCAAACCTTATCCATCTTTGTATTCCAAGAACCTAAGTGCCAAGTTAAGCAGTGTTGACTTGAACAAACCCACAATACAAGCTACTAATGTTCACTGCCACAGATATAACTTCTTTGATACTAATTGTGAGCTAAGCTAGTGAATTTTTGTATGGTAATTTTTTTTTTTTTTAAAGAAGCATGACTGAAAAATTAGCTACCAATTATTTAAACAGCAGTCAGGAAGAGCCTGAGAATCTAAGAGAGAGGAAACAAAATCTCTAAAGGGAAGTTACATCAAAAGATACAAAGTTTTCACTTTTATTAAAACTGTACATGCCTCCGGCTTTCAGTATAAGAACAATTCAGCAGTGTTCTAGCCCTAGTCTGTCTTTCTAAAGCATATTTAAAAAAAAAAAAGTATCTCTTCTCCAACTTCAAAGGGAAAAAAATGTTTGATGTAAGAATGGTCAGTCATGAATCAAAGTGAAAGATAAAGCATGCAATGAAGACTTTCTCAAAGCCAGGGAGAATCCATTTAAGGGCATTCAATCTAAAGGGAAATCCACTCAGCTATTTCTCCCAAACAAATTGTTCCTAACAAGTAGGAGGATTTATACCCACCCAACCCCCTAAAGTCTACCTCCTACATCTAGGAAAAATAAGAGTACAAAATGTTTGAAAGAAGAATATCTACTTCTCAACAACATAATTAACAGCTGCAAAAATCAACCTCCTGGGGCTTACTACACGACTGAAACGGTCCAGAAGTCTCTTCTTTCCTACCAAAATAGTTTTAAAAGGGTTCCTGGTATCACTTTAGCCACCAATGTGAGCAACGTCGGGAACAATATGAAACTGCCCCCACGCAAGTGCATCTGATCGCCGCTGCAAGCACTCCAAATTCACCTGTCCAAAGAGTAATTAGATCTAATCTACTGCCCTACCATTAGAGCTCACTGGAGTCAAGCTTTTCTCTAGCCAGTGTAAGCGCTCACAAACTCTCCAGCACTTGGTTACAACAATTTTTTTCCCCCAAATGAGGAGAGAACTCTAAAAGTTCCCCCTCGCTCACCAACTAGTCCCATCCAAAGGGACAGAAAATTCTAAACAAAAAAACAATAAAAGACAGGCAAAACTACACACCATATTCCCACAAGTCATCTTTCATGTGTTTAAGAGCACCACAGGTAACTCCAAGTAGGACTTACTATTTTTTAATGAAGAACCATAGAAGTAAAAGAAGAGAAAGAACTTACTGGGATAATCTAGCATGAGTTGAGCCAATGATAAAACAGAAATAGCAACTGAGATACTGGAGTGCAGATCACAGTAAATTCAAGAACCTAAAGAGGCTTAAGAGTGGACCCCAAATTCCTAGAGACTTTCAACTAGGAAGAGCCAACAAAGCTTTGAGATGAGCAGACTTTAGAATTCTGTCAAGACATAATAAATAACACAGGATTTAAAGGTACTTTCACCTACCTCTAACAAGTAAAACTCTGGCAAGCAAATTTCCTTTTGGTGCCCAGAGTCATAAACACCTGCAGAACAGAAACTCAGAGGAGAATTTCAATGAACAGACTCAACCTCCAGGAGAAAGAGAGCATGTCCTTTTGGCTCTCCTCTACTCTCCTTCAGGCCTAAATTTGTTTCCAGGTAAAGCAACAATGGAGAAATCCTCAAACTACCAAGAGATCCGGAAAGCTAACCGAACCTGAAAAAAGTATTTAGAATCTTCAAATTAGAATCTTCAAATTTCATATGCCAAACCAAAACAAATAAACTGAAACACAAAACTTCAGCATACAAACTAATTGCTACTTCTGTTTCTTGGGCAACAAATGCCTGGGGAAGATGATCAGGTACACCAGTTTAATTTCCCCTATAAACCAAACAGTGTTCGTTCTTTTAAGTCAATAACTGAGTTTTACAGGCTCCAAGAACGAAAAAGGTGTAACAAAGATTTGTAAAAACCTCCAACACATATTTGTCTTTTTTTGCACAACACCTTTGAGGCAGGAACCCTACTTCCCAATAAAATGAAAGATTAGAAGGTTGAGCTTCATTCATCATTAAAAGTGAATTACAGCAATTACATATAAACTACAGGGTGTCAAGAGACAAGTATACTATCTGCACTATAACCCTGCTTTGTGACAGTTATGAGGAAGTGACATCTCTGAGACAAGCATAACCTGCTACTATTGTCATCAGCAAGATTTTATAAGAACATGTCTCAAAGTGTCTTAGCTTTGTGGGTGCAAATCCAAAAGGAAGATATTTCACTTGCAAGTCCTATGACACTTTGAGAACAGAAAATTCACAACCCCCATTACCAGGCAGCTTCAAACACTCAAATTACTCTATCCTTTGCTAAGGCCTCAGTGAGCATTATCTTCAGAGACACTTGGTCTTTGCCCAACACTTCATGTATACATGCACCAGGACACTAAGGAATAGAGAACACACGCATACATTCTTTGCAAAGTGTAGTTAGTTCTCTGCAGAGTGCCTATCTCCAGTCTACTTGTGAAGTCCGGTCAGCAGAATCTCAGAAGTGTGGTACGTGGGCCACCTGCTTTACAACCAACCCGAGAAGCTGGTTAAAATAAAGATATTCAAGCTCTACTCCAGAATCTCAGACTCAGTAGGTCTTAAGTAGGGCCCTAGGTTGAGCATTCCTAACAACCTCCCCAGGTGTCCCCACAGGACACTAAAGTTTGAGAACCAAGGCTAAGGGTTCAAGCTGGGAAGAAGCATTTGCTTCCCTCCACACACCTGGTTTAGATTGCGAAAGCTCAAAATGCCACTCGCGTCCTTGAAACTGGGGGCTCTTTCCAACCCCTGGAGTCAAACGCACCACCCCATTGCCCACCAGGAAGCGAGGGAGGAGCTTCCGACCCTTCCCGGAAACCTAACTCCCCCGAGTGCATAAACGAAGCTTCCCCAGACCCCCTAGAAGCTGCCAAATAGTGGGGGAGGGGAGGCGGGGGCCCCGCCGCCCGGAGGGGGAGGAGCCGGCCTGCCAGCTCGACCCCTCCGCAGGAATTTAGAGGGGGGGGACGAGCAGAAAAAGGCGCCACCTCCGACCCGGCGGGGGACCTCTCCCCACCCAACGCCTTGGGGGATTGTCCCTTTCCAGCAGGAAGGGTAGGGTGGCCCGCCCCCTCCTACAGTGGGCAGGGCTTCGCCCCTCCCCCTCCCAGTGGGGGGTGCTCGGCGAGCCAACCCCCCACGCCCCCCATCGAGCCCCCCTCGGCGGCCCGCCTCACCAGGCGCGCGGCCTCTGCCCACGTGCGCTCCTTCTTCCTCTTCTGTTTGTCCTTCATCCTCCTCCTCCCCGGCGGCGGCGACGGCGGCGGCGGCGGCTCCACGCGGGACCTCCGGGCGGGGCGGGCTGGGGCGGCGGCGGCGGCGCGGGGCTGGGGCGGCGGCGGCGGCGGCGGCGGGGGGCGCGTGGC